>NC_064433.1:137739988-138079999 GCF_023343835.1 Lagopus muta | reverse complement strand
ATGACAGCTTAAAAAAAAACAAAACTAGAATTTAGTAGCTTTGTTGATATCAAACACTGTGAGCTGACTGGGAGGCATGAATTTTGATATAGCTATCTATACACAAGCAGCTTCTAATTCCCTCCAGGCATGAGGCACCTACAGCATCTCCACAATCTCCACAATGCCAGCACCTCACCACCCTCTGAGCAAAATATTTCTTCCTAACATCTAAACTAAAACTCTCTTCTTCTAGTCTAAAGCCATTCCTCCTTATCCTATCACTATCAGACCATGCAAAGTTGGTCCCCTCCCTCCTGCTTATAAGCTCCCTTAAACTCCTCAACTGATGTGGAAAAATGTAAGTTGGCTTTTATATAAAGGGTGCTTATACTTTCATATTCACTAATCACACTGCTAAAACTTAGCTAGGTCCTTGAGTGTGACATATTAGGTAATACAGGTAACGAATGTTAAAAGAAAACAAATTTTGTATTTCTTTCCTTGGATGGGTGCAGGAGCCAGGGAATGGATGTTATAATAGACAAGTAATGACAGGGAGGCAGCAGGCTGAGCTGAGCACGTAGTTGACAAGAGAGTGGGACCATGGATGGTAACCAAGAGCTCTGTTTTGCCTGGACTGCAGAAGCAGGAGTGGAGTTGAAGACAGTGCCTTTCACTTACAATCTAGGCAGAATCTACTGGGCAGCCAGAGACTGACAGGCACCAAACAGCTTCTTTTCTAGCCATGTAGGGAATAAATGGCAGAAACTCTTAAGTAGTGTTTGGGGATTCAGGGCAAGAGATATTTTTCACCCCATATCAGTAAACCTTACTCCTTTTCACATGCTCTGCTTTTCTTGTCCATGCTGTTGGGCAACAGGAGAGAAATGTTTTGTTATAGGCTCCAGGTAGGAGCAGACAAGAGGCAGCAACTGGCTGGTTACAGTGAGCCCTGCTTTGGGAAAGGAGGAGAGAACAGACGCAGGTGCTGGCAAAAGTATAGGAAAAACTCATCGTAGCATTAAATCAAAATGAAACAAAAACCAAAAAACCCCAAACAATCAACAAAATAAATTCTCTACTTCAAGGACCCAGCCAAATTTTAAACTTGCTAGGAACTAAGATGGGTATAACCACACTTTATTATTGCCCAGTTCTCCAGTGAATTATAAAAAGAAAGCCTTAGAGAGCTGTGCCATAGTGAATAAAAGCTGACTTACCTTTTCCCCATAGGCTGAGTACTCATTCCTACCCTGGTCAGTGATGGCACTGATATCACCTACTAAGAGCATGGTGAAGCTCATCTTTGTAGAGCAGGGAATCAACAAGTGTAGACCAAGCTATAATGTGAAATTGCAAAAGGAAAGAGAAAAAGAGTATATAAAACTTAATTTAAAATCTTGCCAATTACGTTTACAGGGCAGTTGGCAGCTCATAACTGAAACTAAGACATTGTAGGAGAGCCTCATTTATAGTGGAGGATCGTTACTGGTTTTACAGAGGCCACGTATGTGATTCAGTTCTGATTTTAAGGCTTCAAAGAACCTCTTGAATCATCTGATGTGATTTGTATAAAACAACCTTAAAGGTGTCCTGACATTTTACAGTTTGGGAATCTATCAGCATTCTTGATATGCTATTCTCATAGCTAATTTCTTTGACTCTTAATAAAATCTGCCTTACTTGTGATGTGAGTTTGTTTAAACTTCAGCTTCCAATCAGAGCTTATTGTGCTGGTTTGTTCTGATTACAGTTATCTGCTAACAGCAACCCTTCACCAACAACGCCTGTACTTCCAGCTCACTATCAAAGCACTTTATGACAAAGGTAAGTTGTCAAATGTATTTCCTACAGACACATGAATAAAAGTACACTGAAAAAAACCCACTACAGTCAGATCTAAGCTAAAAAGTATTCACCAAGCCCTTGTTTTCCCTGCTGCAAAGCCCTGCCTCCTCAAAAAGCTTTCCTTCCACACCAGCCAAGCACTGCACACCACAGCTACATGCCTAAGTTTGCAATTTCTACTTTTTCTGGAGAGCAGTGACACTTAATCCTTCAGAAAGTATGCATGCATTATCTGCCCAAAGGAGAACGTTTAAAAGTGATGCTAGACATCACAGTATTGGTGTGCTAGGCACAGGAGCTCAAGCACGAAAGGCCTAAAAACAGATAAGGCTAAAGCATGATAGAAGATGATATGAAAAATAAAAGGCAAAAGGAGAACACAGATGTTTTCATAATATTTGGTTGTGCTCAGGGGACACTGCCTGATCCAGTGGTCTGCACTTCCCTCACACTGGAATCATCACGTATGTTGTCTCAGCTGAAAAACAACGACATCGGATCAAAAGGACAGACAGATGAAAAAAGCAGTGAGTTAAGAATGGAAAACCTGGGAGAGAACTCAAGGTCAGCGACACAACAGCATGCTCTGTGCTGCATTGGAGGAGCCCTTCAGAAATCAACCAACGGCGTTTCTCAGACCCAGAGAACGTTTTTGTTAAAAGGAAGCTGAAGCCTTTTCTGCAAAATTCTCAGGAGCTCTTTACCAGCAACACAAAACCTAAACACAGTGTTTGCAGTAGACACTATAATCTGTATTCAACTTGACAACTGCTTTCTCGTGGCTCAGCAGTGCTACCTGTGACGTCTGCAATTCAGGAGAGAGAAAGCCATCAATCATATAACCAATGTAAGAACACGAACGCGGCCTATAGCTGTATCAAACAATTGCTACAAAGGCACAGAGTTGTTTTTATTTCAAATTAAAAAGCTGCTTTGCTAAGAGAAATAAAATCAGAATGTTAGACAAAGGAAAAGGTGGGGGGGAAAATAACAGTGAAAGCCCCAAAAAGACATAAAACACCAGATTTGTGCCACGCCTGACCATTCAAAATTGAAATTGCAGACTTTTAGTTGCTTCCTCCCTTTTTTGAACCTTGCACGACAAGAGACAACAGATACTGAGTGTCTCCTCTCTGCAGCAAGCACTGAGAATATACCTCTCAAGAAGAGCAACTCAAAAGATCAGAGATGTACGAGGCAGTGTGCTTAGTCAGAAGTGTCACCCAGTTTTCCCAACAGTCATCACAAAAGCAACAAACCTGCACAAAAAGTAACACGGTTGACAGAAAAACCACAGGAAGATTTGCTGCAGTACTCTAAAGGTCTCTAACTGACCTAAACTGAAGCCATGGTATTTCTTCCTCTGGCATGGATCATTCTCCCTTAAGCGTGGACTGATAGTCCAAGGCTGCAAATCAAGTCAGCTGTTGGTACAAATATGACAGCAGACCTTATGTAAGGCAGTGTGGGTGCTGCATGACCCAAAGTCCTTCACCACACAGCCATAACTACACTGTTTCCAATCTCAGCTTGCTTCACAGTCTGCTACAGTACCTGTGCTAATGGGGCTACGTGGAAGGTGGCTCTGCACAAACCAACTGTGGTACTACACGTGTTTTTCTGTTATAAAAGACTCCCATTGCTTCTAATAATAAAAAAGGATATGCAAAAAGATTCTGAAAACATCAGTATTTATCAGAGTTCAGCATTTCAAGTAATTAGGGGCAGGGCTGCTGCTTGTTATGTATGTGAAATAATGCCATGCATTCAAAATGGGATGAGGACACTCATGAATTCATTTTACACTTATCCCAGCAAACAATCTTAACATAAGACAAGCAGCTAATTTCATTAAGTGCACTTAAACTATATTAGTAAGTGACAGTTTTTAGAAGTTGTAATGATGATCTAGAGCTAAATTAAAGTTGTCAGGGCTAATATATAAGTCATATAGGTACATACTAATCTACAACCCCATGGAGGACAATAACAAGCAACTAAGCAGTCCATGAACCTCAGAACATCATCTTTTCAGACACATCAACACATGGTGTAACAGCATTATTCTGCATGGATTTAGCAGTGACACCTGCACTTAGACCATTTCAGTGAAGGACTTTTAAACAGCTTACAAAAATAATGAACAGGGGGTTGAAACTTGGTGATCCTTGGGGTCCTTTCCAACCCAAGCCATTCTATGATTCTGTGAACGAGTTTCTTAATATGCATTTAGTATAGGACATTGGTTACAGCCATTTACATTCAAAATAATATCAACAACTTTTTTTCAGCAACTAAATTGCTCTTTTTAAAATACCAACTCACATAAGGCACCTAAAGGTGATCTGCAAAGACAGCCTTTCCCCCCCTTCTCAATTGTCAGAATACAGCCAGCCAGTTATTATACAGTCAGCCACTGGCCTTCAACTGAAAACAAACAAAAAAAATCACACTGCTGAGAGCAAAAGGTCTCACTTACCTTTCTCTCCATCTGAAATAAGATCTCGTTCTCCCTTTTGAACAACTGTCAAATTCCCCAAGGCTTGGCTGAGTCTTAAAACACATCCATGATGATCACTACTGTCTACGGGGTCTCTAAGCTATAACACAAGAATTCCACACACAGTACGTATTTTATTACTAGAACAAAACATTCTAACACACACGCTAGCTACTTGAGCATGTGTGGGGAAAAGAAAAAGCATCATCATCAGTCTTTCCAGGTATTTTTACTCTATACCCATTGCAGTGCCAGAAATACCTAAGAAATGGTCTCCCATAAAGGAGAGCTCTGTTTAAGAATATGTATTGCTGAGGCAATTATGCCCCAGAATGAAAACCCAGACAATGCTTATCTTGCATATAAAACCAGCATGTGATGTTTAGCCCAGTAATTGGGTGTTTAAAGCCTTTGAGACTAAACTTGTGTGTACTTAAGTATCAAAGAAGGAAAATAGCTCACCATGGCCTCATATAGTCTGCTAAACTCCATATAGTTAGGAGTAAGAATAGCTCGCTGGTACCCTTGAATAAGAGAAGGCTGCTGGGAAATAAGCCACAATCCATCCTGCAAGAAACAGCAAGAGAAACATTTTCTGAATAGATTCTTAAATGTCAAAGCCACTGAATCAATCAAAAATGTACTTACAGCATCGATAATGATAGGAATTCCTTTCAGTTTTGATTTTTCTATAATAGCCTGCAAAAAAAAAATGCAGGTAACTTTAAGACACTTGCATTTTCTTCCTGTCTAAAAGGTAGGTGCTGTACTGTAAGTCTGGTGATACAACATGCTTTTTAACAGCAAAATAAATTTTATTACGTTCTTTAAAGTAAAAGAAGGCATTTTCATATCCATTGGTAATTTGACAGTGGCATCATTCCCTCCCTAGTTCAAGCAGTCACAAGAAGGTTCCTACATACAGTTGACACAGCGGTACTGATAAGCAAAGAAGAAAACAATGCCTAACTCACTCCTCTGATGGAGGAGACTCGTGATGCCAACTTAAGTCACATATAGGAAATGTACATCTCCAAGTAACAAAGGAGAGAAAAATCCAAATGAGTAACGTCAATTAATTAATTTCCAGGGTACTATATGTACCTCTGTTCTTACAGTCAGAATAAACACAGCCCACAGTGCTTCCTGTAAATTACTAATGATGGAATACACATAGCCTCATTCACTCCTACGCAATTCTAATTTTTCCAGTTGCAGTAGCAATGTTTCCCTTCTGTATCTAAATAGATGACCAGAACACAGCAGCGTGCTTCAAACCAACATTACTTCTGCTCGTTTGGGCACTGTTTTCATGTAAGCGTGAGACTGAAACACGACCCACTGCAACAAGCCTGAGGGCTTCTCTCAGTACACAGCTGCAGCTGCGTTAGGAGCCACTACAGAATATAAACCTCTCCATTACATGTACACACTTGCACAGGTCTCAGCTTGGGCTGCATTTCACAGACTACCAGCTGTAACCCCCTCCTGAGATTCCAGGGGAATGCCACAGGTCCTCTTTTGTATTCAGTTGCCTGTACAACTCTGAACAGCAAATTTCATACAACTCATACCATTCAGCTACTACAAAAATATTCAAATTTACAAATAAGTGTATTCAGCAGCTGCGTGAGGAGCACAGCTAGCTAGCTGTGGCATCACTGAACTCTAGGTAGACTCTCTTTGAAAGATTTAAAAAAACTTACAAGATAAAAGAATCATAGAATGCCCTGGGCTGAAAAGGACCACAATGATCATCCAGTTTCAACCCCCTGCTGTGTGCAGGGTCACCAACCACCAGACCAGGCTGCCCAGAGCCACATCCAGCCTGGCCTTGAATGCCTCCAGGGATGGGGCATCCACAATCTCTCTGGGCACTCAAGGCCAGGATGGATTGGACTTTGAGCAACCCATAGTGGGAGGTGTCTCTGCCTATAGCAAGGGGTTGGAACTAGGTGATCTTTAAGGTCCCTTCCAACCCAAACCATTCTATGATTCTTTATTCATTAAAATTATCCCATCACAGAAACTGTACTGCTTTGTGCCTGCTGTTTTAACTTAATTTAAATTACATTTGATTTGACTCAATGGTTACATTAAGACAGTGCTGCGGATCTAGCACCCAGGTTCATATTTTCTTCTGTGTAAATGAATGTTACACATCCACAAGTCCAATTACCTTTGAACTGTAGGCTCTTCTTAGTAGATATTATATAGCACTGAACTCCAAGAGGTTAACAAGATAATGTGTAAGAAGAAACATCCCCCAGAATTTTTGATGATATGGATACCATTCACTGCAACCTCATTTTTTAACCAGTTTTAATTAGAAAGAATATTTTTTGTTCATTAGCAGCTTCCTCAAATTTCTTCAGTACACTTAAAATGACTAGTGTCCCACTTCCAATGAAGATGAATCCTCAGTTTATTCTGGTTTCAGCATACCAATCTTTCTTAATGCTTCATTTTTCAGAATAGAATAAACATTTCTCCTAACCAAGTCTGATGGAAGACATCACACCTCAGAAGTCAGTATCTTTCCAAACAATTCTTTTCACTTTATTTTCATTGATCCAATGAATTAATTTTGCCAAAGTGTTTTCTGCTTCTGAAACAATTAAGGTTTGGCTGTTGCTGTTACTGTCTGGTCCCCTGACTACTAGCTAGAATTTCTCCTTACTATATATATATATATATATAACAACAGGTTAAATCAATGAATTCTGAAGGTTCACTGTTCACCTCAAGAATTTATGCTTAAGGGAAAAAAAAGGTGGAATTTACAAGCACAGCAGGTACAGGTAAATAGCTTCTGGAAGGCCGGGTCACTGGCACACCCCAGAGAAATAAGACATTTCTTTCTAACAACATTTTGAACTCCCATTTCTCTAACATGCTCTCCACAATCTAAGTGAGGCATTTGACCTCTGCTCTGAAGAAAAATTCCATCTTGTTAAGTAAAATCTACTGGCCAAGCAACTTCTGTTGTGTACTGAGCCTCCGAGGTATCAATTTCTGATCTCACATTGAAGCAATCTTTGTTTTCTCTTTCTCCCTTTATAAATCAAACAGGGGATACAAAGTCCATTCCCTTACTTAGAAAGCTTTTTTTAATTCAAAAAAAAGAAAAATCCAAAAGTAATTATTTTCCTTTCTTCCTGTTCCATAAATCCAGACAGAAGCTGCCTGTTGACAGACACGGAACCTCAGAGAGGAAGTTGTGGGGAGAAAAGGGATAATGTGGTAACCATAAAAATCAGAAATAAGAGAGCTCTCATAACATAATCACCTCCTGAAGGGCACGATATTCATTGGAGAACCTCCGCTTCTTATCGATTGTGGACAGGATTCATCTCACCTGCTGCCATTTAAAGGTCAAAAGGCTCAGTACAGGAGTGCATCTGGCTTAGGCATTGCATTTAGGGTGGCATGGATCACCTGCAGATGTATCTGTCCCTCCTCAGTTCTCATAGAGAGAGCAGAGAAGACTTACTGCTGTAATTTCAGGAATCAAGAATTAAGTTTCCTCCACCTTTTCAACACTCCATTACTGCAAATGCAGCATACAAGAGTTATTTTAATAAGAGGTGCTTACAGCAACAATGGCTACATCCTCTATGGGGACTGTTTTATTTCTGGAAGCAGAAAGATGAATTTTCATCCGAAAATGCACCTCCATGTTCAGCATGGGCTTTCCTGTGTTAGTACTTAAGAGTGATTAGAAGAACCTTCATTGTGATTGTATAATAAATACAGCTCAGGATAACTTCACTTTCCACCAAAATCTATCTAATGTTGTCTAGTAGGACTCCTCCTAAGAGCAAGAACTAGCTGCTCACTTCTGTCCCAAGCAATAATCACTTACATGGGAAAGGGCTTAGAATATTGCTAATTAAAACAACTAAAAAATTTTGCTAATAAAACACCCAAATTCCAAAGTTAAGGCAGGTCTGCACACAATTAAACACCAGCACATACAGCTATGAATGATGAAACTAAACACTGCCTTTTGAAACGACCCGAGATTCACACACCTCCTGAAGCTGCTGTAAGGGACAACTTTCCACACAGTTAGCATTTGCTAGTGGCCAGAAATACCTGACATTTAGGAATGCCCACAATAGTGTCCTTTGGTGAGTACAATTTTTAGTGGAGGTCCTAAAAGGAAGGGAACCAGAGAGGATAAAATTAAACTCAATCTACTCCCACTCTACTCTTGAAACACACAATTCCCTGAAAAATCTTTCTCCTGTGACTGGCCATCTGGGACTTGTATGGCAGCAACCTACTCAGTAAGAGCTGAGAAACAAGCTGTGTTACAGCAGGAGCCAGTGCTCTACCTGGATAAAGGTAACCCCTTACTGTAACTGGGAAAATTTACAGAGTAAGGGCAAAGAATCTCCGTGTTTATCCGCTGAAACACAATGTATTAATTTCAGTAGAAATCTCTGTTCTCTGTTCCAGCTTTCAAATGGCAATTATAAAACAGACTGCCAATAGAAATAGAAAGCCAAATTTCAATTCTTTGTTGAAAAACGAAGCAAAACTCACTGAAACAGGACAAAGGGAAATGGCTTTAAGCTGGAAGAGGGTAGATTTAGACTAGATATTAGGAATAAATTCTTTACTGTGAGGGTGGTAGCACACTGGAACAGGTTGCCCAGGGAGGCTTTGGAAGCCTCCACCCTGGAGGTGTTCAATGCCAGGCTGGAGGGGGCTTTGAGCAACCTGGTCTAATGGGGGGTGCCCCTGCCTATAGCAGGGGATTGAAACCAGGTGATCTTAAAGGTCTCTTCCAACCCAAACCATTCCATGACTCTATGAAAACCAGAACCAAAAATACATGAAATCAAGATCATCCATGCTGGAAAGGACCCGACGAGGAAGAAGCTTGGAGAAACAAATGGGCAGGATACTACTGAAAGAAGAGAAGGTAAAAAATGGAAAAAACCCAGCCCACTGAATGATTTATCCAGTCTACAGCCTGTGACCTTTGCCTTGAAACACGATGGTCACCAATGTCTCAGTAATAAAGACATGCAGGACTCTTGCACAGATTCACCATTCTAATCGAAAAAAGGGAGTGGACTGATATGAATGAGTATAAGACACTGTCTGCAAGAAACAAGAACTAGGAGCAGAATGGAGGGAACATTTCCATTCCCTCCATGGGAAAGGAATGGACTGCAGTGGAGCTCCCGGGGACAACTGGAGGACCAGACTGCCAAGGAAGTCTTCAGAGAGCATGAATCCCAAGGCACAAGGAACAGACACCAGGCAGCATGCTCAAGGGAACATCCACAGCTTCTTACAGCCGGTCAGAACTCCTCCCACCTCCTGCATGGATCAGCAATAGCACACGTGTTCTACTTACTCTGCCTTTGTTCAGCAGTATACAACCTGGCTCTCAATGGGATCACAGAAAAGACCATCACGTACTGTTCTGCCCACATCTGACTTAAGTGTACTTTCCTGCTTTTAAAATTAGATGTGCATGGGCAGAAAGAATATCTGCAATGATATTTGAAATATTAGTAGAAGTAAACTTGTGGTTTTCCTGATGAACTGGTTTAGTGACACAATAACCTTGGCGTTCAGTATTTGAAAGGGAAAAATAAGGAAATTGAGGTCAATGGTTTCAATAAAAGATTGAATCTTAATGAAACAAACAGAAAACCACTGTAGCAGCATATGAAGCAGCAACATTTATCTCACAATTGCAATTAATTTTCTCTAAAGATACATCACACTCTCATCGTTTTACCTTGCAAAGGAAAGATACTGTGGGCAAGGTTTCCTTTACTGACACCAGCAATAAACAGTGCATTTCTTAGGTCCCTTAAAAAGAGCCATGTCCCAGACCATTCCTGGCAAAATTCCTTAACCTGTGTGTTTGAAGACAGTTCAAAACTCAGCATACCATAATACTGGATAGCACTGACCACAAAATCATCCTAACACCCCAGTAAGCAGTATACCCTTGCTATAATCTCTATAAAAAGTGCATTCTATTTCAATCTGAAAATGCCAAGTATGCAACTAAATTTTCTGTTAGATATTCCAAAGTAAAGACAAAATATCTTCAGTGGGCTACTGAGCAGATGAGGTCTTTTAAACAACAGTTTGCATGTCTACAACTCGTCAGCAACGAGACTTCTGTGAATAATGTCTTCACTTGTCCAAATAGGTAACTGTCAGATTCCCTTGGCATCTGGGCACTACGTACCTTGCAACCAAGTCTATTTTCATGTACCTGGAACTCCAGTCAGCTGAGGCCTGCAAAGTTCATCAGCATTACAGAATTATTGGAGTTGGAAGGGACCTTTAAAGCTCAACTCCCCTGCAATGAACAAGGGCATCTACACACCCACAGCTCAATCAGGTTGCTCAGAGCCCTGCCCAGCCTGACCGTGGGTGCCTCCAAGGATGGGGCACCCACATTTCTGGGCAACCTGTTCCAGTGCCTCACCAACCCTATTGTAATAAACCTTCTTCTCATATTCAGTTTAAACATCCTTTCTTTTAGTTGGAAACCATTTTCTTTTGTCCTATCACCAGAGACCATGCTTTAGCAGTCCCCTTCCTTCTTATAGCCCCCCTCTAGATACTGAAAGGCAATTATCAGGTCTCCCTGGAGCCTTCTCCAGCCTGAGCAGCCCCAGCTCTCTCAGCCTGTCCTCATAGGGGAGGTGTTCCATTCCACAGATCATTTCTGTGGCCCTCGTCTAGATGTGCCCCAACAGGTCTGTGCTGAGGACTCCACATCCAGATGCAGTACTCTAGGTGAGGTTTCAGCACAGAGTAGAGGAGCAGGATCACCTCCCTTATCCCGCTGGCCATGCTTCTTTTGTATATGGTTGGCTTTCTGGGCTGTGAGGGCACATTGCTGGGTTGTGACCAGCTTGCCACCCACTAGTATCCCTAAGTCCTTTTCAGCAGGGCTGTGCTCTATCCTCACATCCCCCAGATTGCACTGATTTGGAGAGTGGGGGTGAGTTCCCACAATCCAGGTGCAAGACCTTGCACTTAGATTTGTTGAACCTCACGAAATTCTCCTGGGCCCACTGTTTAAGCCTGTCTAGATCTCTCTGGATGGCATCCCATCCCTCAGGCATGTGGACTGCATCGCACAGCTTGGTGTCATTTGGGAACTTGCTGTATTCAATTCCCACTGTCGATGTCATTGACGAAAATATTAAAGAGCATTGGTCCCAGTACTGACCCGAGGGTCAGTTATTCTACCCTGCAGTTCTCGGGCAGGGTAATCAAAGAGGCTGATAGAATCATTCTCCAAAAGCACAGATACTAGTTCAGAAATATTGGCAACACCGAGGTGACTGACATTACAGTTTAGCTCCACTGTTCATCATGTGCTACTAACCCAAAAACAGTGGGCTGACCTGGGCTCTCATCTGACTAAGCTGGAGTAGCCAGACTTGAGGCAGCACACTCCCTACCAGCTCCTACAGATGGGAACTAACACCATTAGGAAGTATTTCTGTGTTCCTTGCTTTGAGCCTGGAAAAATGCAGAGTTAGCACAGACTCAGCTTCATAGAGGTCAGGAGGCAGCTCTGTGGTAGAGATGCTTGGAAAATGGGCTTAGCAAGCACAAGTTTGTCGTCTTGAACAGCTTGAGGCAGGCAAATATTCCAAGTCCAGGCTGTGCTCAAGGCTACAGCCACAGCTGCTGGGGATGGCGGGGTGGGCAGGGAAAGGAACATCCCTAAACAGCATAGCTTTCACAGAATCACAGAATGGCCCCGGTTGGAAAGGACCTCAAGGATCATGAATCTCCAACCCCCCTCCACCACATGCCGGGCCACCAACCTCCCCATTTAATACTAGACCAGGCTGCCCAGGGCCCCATCCAATCTGGCCTTGAACACCTCCAGGGATGGGGCATCCACAACCTCTCTGTTCAGCCTGTTCCAGCACCTCACCACTCTCTCTGTAAAGAACTTCCCTCTGACGTCCAACCAAAATCTCCCCTCCCTTAACTTAAAACCATTTCCCCTTGTCCTGCAGTTATCAACCCTTTCATAGCTTTAATACAGAAGGTTTAAAAAATATGTGAAAACTGAAGTTTCGCTGCTTCGCATCGGAGCCACCTTCCAAGTTAACTGCTTTTTTAAGCTACTGGTGGAAACATGCAGTTAACTTCAAAAGGTCCTGCTCTGGTCTCTGTTAGTTCCCACACAGTAATCCAAGAACTCGCCCTCCTTCCAAAATTGAGCAATGTCAATCGAAGTCTTGCTTTGTGGGCAATTTATATATATCAGCTGCCCAACTGCCTCAGTTTTACCTATATACTCCTGTATGCATAACTATAACTAGCTCATTAATCACTCCCAGCTCTCGAACCTTACATATGAGATGATTAACTACTGATCACCACTCATACTACCTGAATGAAATAAACATTTAACAGAGAAAAATATCCCTTCCCTGACACAAATAGCATCTTTATCCATACTTTATGTGGCATTCAATGTACCTGGGTCTTTTGTCTTTTAACTCTAGTATCACGTGCTGGGCCCTTCTATCCAAAACTGCAGGTACACAGGAAAATATTTCATTTAAACCAGGCAGATGGTGAAAACAACTTTCCTAAAGAGTACCCTGCTACCTTATCAAGTGCTTTGGGAAATGTTAGAAGCTGCTGTTCAAACTAACAGGACTGAAAGTGCTGTAGATGGCAGTTATCAAAACAGTTCTGTTCTACATAAAGAGAAAAATAAGAAAGAATCATCTACTTGTAGATTCTCAGTTTGAATTTATAGCAGATCATCTGCCAACTTGGAGGAGGAACTGCAGCTTAACGTTTGCCTCAATCATATGCTAAAGTTTAAAAGTGATGTAATTGAAAATAACATCTGAACAGAAGAAGCAAAAGCCTCCAAAATGCTATTCCAGTTATGCAGAAAAAAGAACACTCCTTTTTAGTCACCTCCCATCAAATTGATGCACAACTAGAAACCACTTGGGATGCTATACTTAAGTATTCCCATCCCTAAACTCATACAAATCCGGCTTAAACGATAATCTTGTTTACTCCAATCTTAAGTAAGAATTCTGAATCAGAATGAACAAATGCACTAAGTTTTCACATGCTGTCTCACCCACTGAACACTTACAGTCAGAAAGCAAACTCCTTAAGGTTTCCAACTTACGGTTGGTTATGTTAATGTTCAATTTGGCATAAGATATTCCTGGTGAGTTCCTGGCATTTTGCCTTAAAATGAAACAAATAGACTTAATTTGAACTCCATAAGTTATCACTGCCAATTTCCTTTTACAGTTTCTTGCTGAATACTGCTCAGAAAGAGTTGAGAAGGCATTCAAAGCCAACGCTTTCCTTATGAACATCTTAAGCTTCAAAATCAAGTTAGACAACAATATAAGCCTGCACACAGAAAGCAAATAAACATCCCACTTAACCGTGAATGACTTTCATCAAGACCCATTACATATATTAGAGAATAAATCCTGCTTGCAAGCTGCATAAACCTGTATTTAAGGTTCTGTTAGCATATTTTCAAACACTGTTCTTCTAATCAAGACATCTGTGTGGAAGCTACTGAATACTAATAGTTCTGAGCATAAGCAGCAATACTGCTTAGCATAACCAACAGCATTTATCTGCCTAGGGCTGGTGTTCCCAAGTTGTACCTGCACCAGTATAACTCCTACAGAAACACAACTCTATCATATCCCTGCACCTGTCTCATCATAAGTGAAGATCTCCTCAGCCTAAATCCTGAAGCTGCGGGGCCTGAAGGTGGGAAATGAATCCCACCAACGAAACAGAAAGGCAGAAAGGCTGATACTTCATTTGAGGTGGGACCAGGAATCCACTAAAAGAAAAATCTTCAAATGGGATCCATGGAGGTGATCCGTGACAATGGCCCAAACTTCAGTTACTCCCAGCAAGAGGTACTTAAAGCCAAGAAAATTCCATGCAACCTTAACTAAAGATTCAAGAGAAAATGAATTTTCTGAAGTGTATATTCCAGCAGATAGAGATCTTCAGTAGAAAATGCTCTTTGAATAACTGGTGTGGGAGCCTCAGGAGGGTAGCACTGGGGAAGGTGAGAAGGCTGGTGTTATCTACCAACACCAGCGGTCAGAAATGGCAGCCAGGAAAGGCCTCAGTCAGGAGAAGAACCTCAGCTGGTATTCCACACATTTTATTGGAACTAAAACAAAGCTTGAGCATTGAGTAAGAGGAATGAGCGTGCAGATTGAGAACCCAGTCGATTTTACCCTGTAACGTGAGTTACACAGAGCTACTTTGCTATCAGCCATTACCTCTCATACAGAATGAAAGTAAGCCTGCTCTGCTGAGAACAGCAATTTAGCTTTGCTGCTGTAAGATGAAACACAGAAAGGCTGAGTCCAGGATTCAGTGCTACTAGTTCAGGAAAAGAGGCAATGAGCCCAGTGACAACAGAAAATGATTTTAACATCAGACATGCTTCAATTAGGATAAGGCTCTTCATAAGGACGAATGCTTTTCTCTACCTGATACCAACAATAACTGCTATTCCAACAGCAATTCTGTATCAGTCCACTTGAGAACAGAGCCAGTAACTACCCAATAAGAGATTCACCAAACTCAGAAGCAGAAAATTTGTCGGGAATATCACACTCATGACAGAATGAGAAAGGGAAAGATACAAAAAGAGGCTGGAAAGTGATAAGCACATAGCGAAGCCCATAAACACGTAACTGCCAGGCAGCAGGCAGATGCAGAACATCCGAAAGCATGCGGAATCATTGATTGCTCTTCCCAAGGACTACACAAGGAAGATAAAACTCCTTTCCAAAGTCTTCTTAGGAGCTGCATTCATCATCCTGCAGCATAGGAACTTGGTTCTCTCACAAATCTGAGGAACTGCTCTTCAGGTGGGAATTGCCCTGGTTCAATTCAACTCATGCTACAAGAAAAACCAGATCACTGTAAGAGCAGAAGTGCAAGCATCCCCGAAATGGTTGAATGAAAGTCCTTGTGGTGGGCAGATAAGATAGGGGCACAGTACTTCCATGTGAAATAAAAGGAAAATAGCCAATAACTTTAGAAACATGCTGCCTTTAAGCACTGACGGGCAACAGTATGAGCAACCTTGGCCTTGCTTGAAAGACAGCTAAACTGTCTCAACAGAGTCTAAACCAGCACCAGCTGCATACCAACGGCAGTGAACACAAGGAAGCAGTGGTACTTTTGTCTCCAGCCAATATCAGAGACATTGAAGGGGAAAAAGAGATAGCCTGATGTTGCCTACAAGGAAGCTGGCTGCAGAAGACAAGCTCTACAAAGGATGTGACAAAGGCACTTTGGAAGACTGAAGCAGAACAGGGAACAGAGACAATTCAATCTGCATGCTCCAGAGCTGAGAAGTGGAGGAGAAATGATCCTTTGTTCCTTCCTCTTTCAGTGGAATAGCTTGGACTGCTTATTTGCTCCAGGAGTCAGAGGTCAAGTCTAGAGCTTCTATATCTGCATGGAATCCAGCTTGACAAGTATTTGGACCCAACAAAAGATTTAACTGCTACATTTTTTTTGTGAAACTGCAGACTGATCCTGCAAACCCATACCTAGGAAGCATAAGATCTCACTCAGGCAGCTGAGGAGTAGTATGTAAAAGTTTTAGCACAGGCTCATAAAAGAGAGTGGGATATAACTTTTTGAGTAGCTTCTCGTAACAGGTCTTGTAAATAGAACTATAATCAAAATCAGTCAACCGTAGGAAAAAAAACTAAGAGTATGCCTTCAAAGAGTATCACTACACTCAGGAAAAGCATAAAAGAAAACTGATCATAAAATGCTTCTTTTCCAAAAGGTTGTTGAAAGGACTTGAAACACCATGCCCATGGAGGGCATTAACACAGTAGCCTTTCTGTGTCAGAAGGGAGACTATGAGAAAGGAGGGGACAAACTTGTTAGTAGTCTGTTATGATAGGACAAGTGGAAATGGTTTCAAACTAAAGCAGGGGAAATTTAGACTGGATATAAAAACAAAAATTTTTACAATAAGTGTTGCAAAGCATTGGAACAGGTTGCCCAGAGACATGGTCAATGCACTCCCCCCCTAGGCCAGGCTGGATCAGGCCCTGAGTAACCTGATCAAGCTGTAGGTGTCCCTGTTCACTGCAGGGGAGTAGGAAAAGATCTTTAAAGTCCCTTTAATCTCAAACAGTTCCATGATTCCATAAGTGAGAAGGAAGTAGGTATATCATAAAGATACAGAATCACAGAATGGCCCAGGTTGGAAAGGACCTCAAGGATCATGAATCTCCAGCCCCCCTGCCACATGCAGGGCCACCAACCTCCCCATTTAATACTAGACCAGGCTGCCCAGGGCCCCATCCAATCTGGCCTTCAACACCTCCAGGGACGGGGCATCCACAACCTCTCTGGGCAGCCTGTTCCAGCACCTCTCTGTAAAGAATTTCCCCCTGACATCCAACCTAAATCTTCCCTCACTCAACTTGAAACCATTTCCCCTTGTCCTGCTGTTATCACCCTTTCCAACAGTTGATTCCCCTCCTGTTTGTAGATTCCCTTTAGGTACTGAAAGGCTGCAATGAGGTCACCCTGCAGCCTTCTTTTCTCCAGGCTGAACAAGCCCAGCTCTCTCAGCCTGTCCTCATAGGGGAGGTGCTCCAGTCCCCTGATCATCTTTGTGACTTTCCTCTGGACCATCTCCAACAGCCCTCTGTCTTTCTTGTACTGGTGGCTCCAGACCTGGATGCAGTACTCCAGATGGGGCCTCACAAGAGCAGAGTAGAGAAGGACAATCACCTCCCTGTCCCTGCTGGCCAGTTCAGAGGTCCACCTTTCAAGTCTGTTGAGGTCCCTTTGAATGGCATCTCTTCTTTCCACCATGTCAACGTGATCCTTGTGGTTCCCTTCCAACTCGGGATATTCCATGGTGCTGTGATTACAAAGGCCCGCTGTGCTGTGGCCATTCACTTGTATGAATGAACCGCCAAGTGGTTCTGAATTGCAGCTCTTCCCCTCTGAAAGCACCCCTCTTCTGTTGGAGCCCAGGATACCATTTGCTTTCCAAGCTGCAAAAGCAGACTACTGGCTCATGCTGAATTTTTCATCCACCAGGACCCCAGATTCTCTGCAGGGTGCCTCTCAAGGGCTGCTCCTTCCAGCCTGTATAAATGCCTGGGATTCCTCTGGCCCAAGTACAAAACCTTGTACTTTGCTGTGTTGATCCTCATCAGGTTCACCCAGGCCCACCTTTCAAGTCTGTTGAGGTCAACCTGTGTCCAGATCTGGGGCCCCCACAAAAGAAGGATGCAGAGCTGTTGGAGCAAGTCCAGAGAAGGGCCATTAATGTGATCAAAGGGCTCTCTTACAATGAAAGATTGTGGGAGTTGTGTTTGTTTAGCCTGAAGAAGAGAAGGCTCAAGGGAGACCTCATTGCAGCCTTCCAGTACTTAAAGGGAGCTTATGAGCAGGAAGGGAAGAGACATTTTATACAGTCTAATAGTGATAGAACAAGGGGAAATGGCTTTAAACTAAAAGAGGGGAAAAACAGATTAACTATAAAGGTGGAAATTCTTTACTCAGAGTGCGGTGAGGCACTGCCACAGCTGCCCAGAGAAGCTGTGGTGCCCCATGTCTGAAGGCACTCAAGGCCAGGTTGGATGGGGCCCTGGGCAGCCTGAGCTGGTGGGGGGCAGCTCTTCCACAATGGGGGGTATGGAGCTTGTCAAGGAAGGCAATCCTCCCCCTCTACTCTGCCCTGGTCAAGCCTCACCTGGAGTACTGTATCTAGTTCTGGAATTCCCAGTACAAAAAGTGACAGGGATCTCCTGGAGAGAGTCCAGCAGAGGGCCACAAAGATGTTAAAGGGCCCGTAGCATCTCCCCTATGATGAATGGCTGAGCAACCTGGGTCTGTTTAGCCTTTAGAAAAGACTCAGAGGTGATCTTATTAATGTTAATAAATATCTTAAGAGTGAGCTTCAAAGGGACATGGCCAACCTCTTTTCAGTGGTCTGTGGGGACAGGACAAGGGGAAATGGCCATAAACTGGAGCATAGGAAGTTCCACAGCAACATGCAAAGGAACTTCTTCACAGAGAGGGTGATGGAGCACTGGAACACACTACCCAGGGCGGCTGTGGATTTTCCTCTGGAGATATTCAAGACCCAGATAGAAACAGCATCAGTCAGCTGATGGATCACTAAGCCTCATCACTTCAATGAGGAAAGAGGAATAGAGGAAACCTCTCATTGTCACTGCCACTCTGATACAAAACCCTGAAACAAAAGCAGACACTAATCTACATCTCAGCAATGTACTCCAATGACAGCATGCTGAGGTTAGCTTAAAGGAAGAGAGAGAACTACACTTTCAGCCAGCATCTTAGAAAAGTTTAATATAGCAATGCTATCATCACTTGCTTGGTTTTTGGAAGGTGAAGAGTGATACAAAGCTTAACATTCACTGCAGAAACAAGAGGGAGACAGCCTTTCCTCAGCACAGAGAAACACTATTCTTTCTTAAGCACACAACCAGTGTTCATTTGCCCCCAGTTATACGCACTTACTAAAGCTTTTGGTTGAATGAAGAATTTAGGAGATAATGGTTGTGGGATTCAAACAAGCAAAAAAAAACCAGATGTAACTGGATAACTAACAAACATTTACATTATTATAGCAAAGACAAAGAAGTTGAGCTTTAATGTGGCTTGAAATAAACAAGGTCAGACCTACAGCTCACAAAAACATGACCCTAGATTTCAGTATGAAGGAACTTCCAAATGGCTGGTCTTCATCGGCTGTATTTGTTTTGTTGACTGCATGTAAGCTCAAGAAGCATACTCAAGCTGAAGTAAAAGCATGACTATAATTTACTAAGAAAGTAAAAATTGTTTTCAGCAATAGGGAAGAACATCTTTAATAAAGAAAAGGAATCTTCCAGATACTTCTGTAATGCAGATAAGAACATGACAGATGTCTTTAAAATCCGGATGGAATTTTTACACTGAAGAAACTTAAGTATTTTAGATATTGTAAACAAAGTGTTATTTACTTTCGTTTAAAGTCACTTTTCTTTAGCAAGAAAAGTAAAATAAAAAATGAAAAACATCGCTCAAATCCTTTTGCTGGAGAAAGAATTCCTCACGAAGTTCTAAAAATCTCTGATGAAAGTTTTCATGTAGGATCAAATTTGCTTCATTATCAGTTGTATTAAATTCCTTTATTGCCACTCTGGATCCATGTTTTTTATTAGTTTTGTACCTGTGTCATACAAGACACACTTTTTGAAAGGAGAAGGTTAAAAGGAGTGAAGAACTTTCAAAGGCAACTTTCTCTAACATAAGCTTAGCAAAAATGACCTCCTCTACTGTAAGGGATTCTACATGTCTTGGATAGCTTGGATTTACAGCTTCTTACGCTTTGTAAATCCACTGTTTAACTTCCAACACTTCTGTAAATTCTATTAATTCCACTTGTTAGTACCACTGATTAATTCAGTGTAACGTCTCAGACTTTTTAAAATTAATACCAACCTTATTTTGTTTGAACTGAAACATGCAAAGATGTGTTGGGAGTAGCACAGGACATCTGGAAGGCTGTGTGGGTGCCTACTGCTTAATGCACAGAGCTATCTAAGCTCCTGTTTTCAGTCCAACATTAAGACTTGAGAGAAAATAGGATTACTTCTTTATCCAGAGTAGAACTCTGAAACATTTTATAATTAAGACTATTATTTCTTATTGCAAGGGGACACACTCTCTGTTCTCTGGTACTCCTCCTAGCACATGCTGCCAAATATAGCTCCTAAAATTAGGAACTCAAATTCATACTGAGGTTCTTACAGTAACAGGTGCTCAGCACCTAAGGAAACACAGAGCCCTTAACCTAGAGATCCCAATATCTATTTCTAATTAGCAACTTTAACAATGAAAACAAAAGCAAATCAAAACAACCACATGGGTCTCTGAACTTAAAACTTCCCTCTGAATTTTAATAATGCAGACCATAATTAACAGCTGCAATTTTCCGTCAACAATACCCAGTTAAACTCTTCCCTTTAAATTATAATTGCTACAATAAATACTAACCATTCATTTACAAACAAACAAACAAAAACCAACAACACAAAAATAAAAATCAAACAAAAGGAACCAATTTTATGTAGATTTCTTAAGAAAGTGGGTGAGAATGAACTATGGAAAATATCACAGAGACTCCTTTCAATTATGGAAATATATTGCAACAATTTTGTTTAACCTGTGAGTTAGTAGCCTTGATCACAAACATTGGTGTAATCAAGCAAAAGATACGAAATTGGTTAATAAAATTCAACAATAAGACAAAGTATAAAAACTCAGTAAACACATTACCTTAGCATTCTCAAGTAAAGCTTCGTCTCTGCCTAAGCCAGGTCCTATGACAACTGAGTGCAGTCGTGGTAACCACTTATCCACCTCATGCACAGCGTTGGGACTATCACTAAATAGAATTAGGAAGAAAAAAAAAGAAGACATGTTAAAAAAAAAAACACTTCCATTTTAGTATTCTCAGAATCTGAATTCCAGGTGCAAAATACAAAGAGAGATCTCTTGTCCTGAGCATCAAGCAACTGTATCCTCCAAACTACCAAATACTTGTTGCCCAGGAAATATGGAACGATTGTCCAAATAGCTAAAATGAAACATTAGTTCCTTCTCAATTCGTTCCTTAAGGGATACCACATAAAAATGAGGAAATAATTACAAGTGTCCCCTATAGCTATTACAAAACAGAAAACAAAGGCAGGAAACTGACATTTCCTACAGTCTGACACAGTTTCATGCTTCCTACTTAACACTCCTTCAAGGAGATTCCACCTCGGAGAGAAGATCCACAATATTTGTAGATACATTCTGTAAATTGCTTGAAATTATGCAATTATTGATTATTCTGCATGGTAGAATGATGAAGCTACTCATAAGCCTTTTTTGTCAGTTGCTTTATGAGCATTTGTTCCAACTGAGCAACCAAACTGTCCCAGAAGAAACAAGCTACTCACTGACGGTTGATACTGAAGGTTTCGGCAGCATTTTGATTTTGTCTATCTATGAAAAAATGAAGAGAACACCCACTGCCAAACGTAACTGTTATAATACAGCGTTCAGTATTTCATCAGAACCATTTATTTTGTTCTGATCGGTTCTGTTGTGTAAATAGGTCAGAACATTACGAAAGCACAGCTGGGCAGTGCCAGTTAACTCTCACCAGCAATACGGAGGGGAAGTTTAGCCTCCCCTTCCACCTCTGGCTAAGCAGCCAATAATAGATGACCATTTTAACCGAAGCACGAGAGGCAAAAGCTTCCTGTAAGCTAAGCAAGGAGGTACTCCACGATAGCATGACTCCGACCATCTTGAGCTCACAATAACCTGACGAAGCTCGATTATTAGGGATAAGAGCCCTCGCATGTTTTTTGTAACCGGCAGCTGTACCGATGGGCCATACCACTTGGGAACAAGTATTTAGCTCCGCTCTGGCAGAATCAGCAAATTCCACAGCGATTTCTGCAAGTGCCAGGCAGGAGCCCAGAGCGGCCGCAGCTGCGGTGGGCGAGGCGGCCCGCTCAAGGCCGCAGGGCCGTGGTGCCTCGCGCCTGGCCGCGGCCCAGCAGCCCCTTCACCAACAATAGCCATCTCAGAAATGCCGGCCGTGCCGCCTCCCCAGAGGCACCCGGTGCTGACACCACAGAACAGCTCTGTCAAAACAATGCTGCTGGCTGGAACTGATGGCCCACCGCAGGGGCGACGGGGATGGCGGGGCACGTGATGACAGCCGTGTCCATGAAGCAGCTTCCCCGCTATGGGAAGTTGGATTTCTGATGGAGCCATGCAGCTCCTCCTTCTCCAAGGGCCGAGGGAACAGCAGCAGTACAGCACATCCCTACAGCCACCTATCAGCTTATGATCTCAGTATGGGCTGGAAGTAACATTTTTCTATACGTGTTGGAGCACTAAAACCAAATTAAACCCAATTCTAATAAACTGTCACCATTTCTGAATGCAGACACGATTTTCACATATTAAATGCGAACAGAAAATGATCATAGCTGTAGAAAAAGACCTGATCTGTGGCAAAATGCTGCTTCACTGATAAGGATGTTTAAAAGGATT
This sequence comes from Lagopus muta, assembly GCF_023343835.1. Classification (NCBI taxonomy): domain Eukaryota; kingdom Metazoa; phylum Chordata; class Aves; order Galliformes; family Phasianidae; genus Lagopus; species Lagopus muta. Next base: position 138,057,516 of record NC_064433.1, on the reverse strand, counting down.
GGATTCGAAATACATTTGGGCAGCAGAAGCCAAATACACCAAATAAATGTTATTTCAAACAGAGCCGAGATTGCACCAAAACTTCCTCTGCTCTTTCACAGACCTCTCATGCAAATAATCTCAAGGTAGAAAGTTTGCTAATTTGTTTATATTCCAACTTGAAATAAGAGCATTCTGACTCCAGCCCAGTGGATTACATACTCTTCAAAACAAAGCCATCTCTTGGGAAATGAACAGTCCAACATTAAGCTGCTCCTGTTCACTTTGCCTCTGGTAATAATAAAAACCTACTGTAGAGCTTTTCATCTTCAAAGCATTTTACAAACATTACGTTTCACATAACTCCTTTGCAATTTCACATCAAGAGGCAACCCACGGCATACAAAGGGCCAAAAGATTTAAAATGGTGATAATGACTACTGCATTGCAAAATCAGCTATAAAAACATACTGAAAAACAGCTGATGGATTTCTATTCTTTATAAAAGAAAGCAGAACAAAAACTGCCTCTTAGTAGCATCACACCAACTTCACTTTAAGATCCAAGATGTTCACAACAGCTGCAATTATGCAGCTAAGGACACCCTGTACACTATCATGTCTCTATGGCTTTTCTCAAAGCAGAGGGGCTTATCATGCTAGCTTGTAGGAACTGCTTTTTCCTACACACAGACATCAAAGTGGCAACATTTTCAAGCTGATACAGTAAAAATGATCAGCATTCTTGATCATTTTTCTTTGGGAAGATAATGAAGAAGTATCCTCTCCTGCTTTCCTGACCATGGGATTTAGCACAAACAGAAACTCTTCTTACTCTTAACAGCTACAATCTACACACAAAATTCAGACATGCCCCAGTTGGTTTTCTGATACAGAAGTCAACTGGCCTCTGCATTGCAAGGCTTCAGAGCAGTGTGAACACCCAAAGCTGCCTACTACGGTGCCCGGCCTGTAGTAATTCTTCAGAGTGCAAGAAGTTGTTCAGAAGAGGATGCTTGGCATAGGGCAGAACCTTGCCTCATATTTTTCAGATAATTTGACAGTACAGATAATAATTTTCAGGTCTCTGGGAATACATGTGCTTTGGCCCTGTTCAGTTTACTACTAGAGACAAAGCCAATGTGTACTCTTCAACAACAACAACAGAAATATCAAAGGCACCAAAATATTTGCAGACATACCAGCACACAAGTCAGGTTCTCAGCTGTTCTCTATGTACTGTGCTCACACAAATAACTGTTCGCCTCCCTTGTCTCTTCATGCCAATTTTTCTGCCTGATTACTAACCTGATTTCAAACTGCTCTATTTAATTATCGCCTCCATTGCCAAAGATGTGCACACACAAATTAGCACCATATTTTTTTAAAGTATCTAAAAAGGTATGAGGTATGAAGGTGATGTCCTCTTGATCAAAAGAGATGTGATCTTCAAACTTGGATAGACCAAGATCCAGTAAACAAGAATCAGAGTTGTTTTCAGAAGCACAGAGCCATAAGATAAAGTAACCCAGCTTTCTTACAAAACAGGAATCACAAATGCAATACCTCTACTTTGAAGAACAAAGCTAATACCAATATAAAATGGAGTCAGAAGATCTTTTACAAGGTCACAAGAAAATAGTATTTGCATTTTTTACAAGTGTAAAAAACTTGGAAAAAGAGATGTTACCTTGCCAGATTAAGACTCTGATTGACCAGAAATTAGGGATATCAAAGAATCACAAAATGGTGGAGGTGGGAAGAGACCTAAGGAGGTCATTTAGTCCACCCCCCTGCTCTAGAAGGACCACCCAGTATAGGATACCCATGTCCATATCCAAGCACTTTCTGGAGATTACCCTGGGAGATTCCACAAACTCTGTGGGCAATCAATGCCAGTCACTCACACAGCACAGAAAACTTTCCTGGTGCTTACACGGAACCACTTGTGTTCCAGTTTGTGCCCATTGCCTCCTGTCCTGTTTATTTTCCAGTTTTCTCTTGCCCTTTATTTTCCAAAGTAAAGTAAGATTTTTTTGGAAGGAGATGGAGTAGGAGATTGGGAAACAATCTGGCTTTCCCATGATTTAAAAATATACTCTCACACCATGGATATACACAATGGGAATAATTTGTGAAGCTGAATGCAAGCAATAACACTTGTAAACATGAAAAATGAACAACAGTACCATTGTGCAGATGTGTGCAATAAAGATTATTGTGAGAGACCACAGTTATAGATTTGGAGGCAATGACTACATCTTTAAAGAATTACTTAATTTGCAGCTAACCACTGTTAAGTGAAATATTATCAGACACTATTTTACAGGAAATCTAGATGATGACAGCTCATTGTTGCTCAACCAAGAAACTAACCAACGCCCTCCTAAAACCCATAAAGCTTCCTCAAAGTTTTAGCTTGCATGGAAAGCAACTGATAAAGCTTTGCCTGCATATGGAAAAGGACAACTATAGAATAAACAAGTAAATAACAACTGTATGCAACAAAAGAAGCTTGCTTAAGCCACCCAATTCCTGTTAAGTCTAGTAGGTAGGGAAGAGTCTAAAGTTAACGTCAAATCCTATCCTGTTTAATATCTTTATTGATGACATGGACAAGGGAAATGAGTGCACCCTCAGTAAGTTTGCAGATGACATCAAGTAGGCAGGAAGTGTTGACCAACCTGGGGACAGGATGGCCCTACAGAGAGATATCAGCAGGCTGGATCAATGGGCTGAGGCCAATGGGATGAAGTTCAACAAGACCAAGTGCTGGCTCCTGCACTTTGGCCATAACAGTCCCAAGCAAAGCTACAGAGTAGTGCAAAGACTGTATGGAAGAAATGGACCTGAGGGTGTTGGTCAATGCTTGGCTAACATGAGCTAGCAGTGTGCCCAGACAGCCAAGAAAGCTAACAGCATCCTGGCTTGTACCAGAATTACTGTAGTCAGCAGGAGCAGGGAAGTGATCGTCCCTCTGTACCCGGCACTGGTGAAGATGCACCTCAAGTACTGTTCAATTGTACAATTCAATTGCACCTCAAGTTCAATTTTTGACCTCTCCTTACAAGAAAGACATTGAGGCCCTGGAGCATGTGCAGAGAACAGCAATGAAGCTGGTGAGGGGTGTGGAGCACAAGTCTTTCAGGGAATGGCTGAGGGAGCTGGGATCAGTTTAGTCTGGAAAAGAGGACGCTCATGGTAGACCTTATGGCTCTGCACAAATGCCTGAAAGAAGGCTGAGGAGAGGTGGAGGTCGGCCTCTTCTGCCACATATCTAGCAACAGGACTAGAGGGGATGGCCTCAAGTTGTGCCAGGGGAGATTCAGGTTGGACGTTAGGAAAAATTTCTTCTGCAAGACATAGGTCAGGCGCTGGAATGGGCTGCCCAGAGAGGTGTTTGAGTCACTGTCCCTGGAGGTGTGTTCAAGTAACATCTGGATGTTGTACTAAAGGACGTGGTTTAGTGTGGAAACACTGGTGGTAGGAGAATGGTTGGACTAGACGACCTTGGAATTCTTTTCCAATCTTGGTGATTCTATGATTCTAAGTGTCAGAAAGATAACCTCCTATCAAACAATCAACTTTACACACTGTCTATTAGTCAAAGCAGAGGTAAAGAAGCAAATACGCAGTTTCACAGTGGAACACTGAAAAAGGACTTCAAGCATGTTTCTCTGATCAAACTTCCCTGGCTATTAGTGACAGGAGAGAGAGACAGAGCCTTGCTCACTGAGAAGAGACAGCAAAGAGACAAAACAGCTTTATCCTGTGCCTTCCTTGAACATTACGTAGACAGGTTCAAGGCACAGGTTTAAGAATAATACATGTTTCACTCATTTATCTGTCTTTTAGAATGTAATTTTAATGGAAAACTCTGAAAAAACAATAGTTTCTCTTCAAATTAAACAATACCTAATCTCTGAAGAAGCAAGGACAAATTTTCTTTGTGAATTATTGGTAACTTTATATAACTTCTGTCAAACCAATATTAGTACATGCTGACAGAAATCCTCTTGGCTTTCCACACAAGCTATTTTTATGTACAAGAACAGTAGAGGTTTAGTTGCTGTGCTTATGACAGTAATTGCTGGATTTGGTAGTGCATAATCTCAGTGTTATCTCCTATCTGGATGCACAGCCATACAACTTTCTATACTTCTTAGTTTTGAACTCTAGTAAGCAGAAAAACTGCTTTAAGTCAAGATTTCTGCCCTTCAGAACTGTTCTACATTTCACTATCACACAATAAAAACTGATATAAGACAGTTTTATAGATCTTTATCTTTGTGAAACCTCGATGTAGACATTTCCAAAAAATACCCAAAGAGCTTGAAAACAGATGGTGACTATAGACCTAAGATTCCCCACAGTTTCTAAACACCTTCCACAGCAGTCTGTAATCAATATTCAGTAGTCACTATCTATGTGAAAGTCTGCTCTAAGCTGGTCACTGTCCAGAACTGAACACTTGACAGCTTGAGCCTGAAACATAACACTGCTCCCCAGCTGCCAAAACAAACAAAATTCTGCTGTATGCCATATTTTACTCAAAGAGTGGCTTTCAGCAAATGATCAAAAGCCATCAAGGCAATAGCTTTAAATTATCACAGAAAGCTCTAAACACAGCAGCATTTCCTAACCGACAAGAAGGACAGTTACTGTCATTGCTTTCTAGAAGCGGGAAAAGGAACAACATGAAAAGCTGCAGCCTTGTCAGATTTTACACAGAAACAAGAAACTGTGTAGCAAATTCAGCACAGGTGTAAGTGGGAGCTATGGAAGTAAGAGATAACTAGGAATGACGGCACAGACAGAGACAGCAGGACTGCAGCTCTTCACTTTTGTTTCAGGCAGGTGGAAGCACCTCGCTCATCAGAGATCTGCTTCCGACTTCATAAAAACACCATCAGTAGGGTCTACTACTAAAGAAGGTCAAGGGATACAAACAAAATTTCTGCAAACTGATCAATACAGCACCTGAATGGAGAACACGTTTTTAAAAACCTTCTTCTTATCAGCACGCAGGTATAGCGATTGAGGCCAACTCCAAACCCATTAAAATGCATCACTGCCAAAGTCAGTCAGGTAAACTCAGACAAAGACATTTCAAGTGGGCAGTTTCAAAAGCCAATCTAGAATCTTATCTTCAAAGATGAGAACAAGTCTCTGATCTGAGGATGGAAATTTTTGGTTTTGTTTGTCCAACCGCTGCAGGTAGTTATATTGATGTGACTCAAACACTAGACCTGCTGACATTTAGATCCTGTCATGTTATATAGTACATCAAAAGAGTGAAAGACAGGACATAATGTGTAGTTCTAGAATGTAGGCAGTTCTCTCAGAGAGCTAATTATTAACTATTGTGGTAAACTTTGGGTGAGGTGAGGCCATTACTAGAAAATAGGCAAATAAGACAGGGATAGAGATTATTCCACAAAGGTTAGGTCAAAGAATTATAGGAAAAACCAAAGAGAGCATAACATTAAATTAATTCCATACTCATAGAGTATACGATCATAAGCCTTTGTCAATGCTTAAATCATTATTCTTGTAAATTTACTCCAAAATTCCAGAAGTCCAAACTTTACATGTAGCAACTCTTAGTCCCTTGAGCACAGCTAAAAATAACAGCTCGTTCTAGAAAATCTTGTTGATCCATGGCCAACTCATAGCTTTCCCCCCAAGCACCTCAATGAGGTGGAGCAAATCTCAGAGATGACAGCATCGTGAAGTTGGCTGGATGCATTTTGAGACAAAAAAAGAGATATTTAGTGAATTAAATACATTACAATTCCAAAAAGAAACTTTAGAAGGCAAAACTATCATTTTCACCTACCGGGCTGCTGAAAGATACTTACACAGTGTTTAATCTGCAAGTATTGCACAGACGGTAGTTATTTTCTTGCCACATTCTGACTAAATGACAGGGAGCAAAATGGAAAAAAAAAATCCCTCCTAAGGAGGGAGGGATTGAATCATTATAAAATTAATTATTCCTCTTCAGTCATTGGATAAACTAACTTAGAAACCAAAATGTATATATGACAGGTTTCATTAGAACATCAACAACATAGCAGCAAGAACAGCAATCCAGCAGCCAGAAGGAGCAGGGCCTCCCACACTCATGGCAAAAGACTGCTCTCAATCTGCATATTCCACAGCCTTGCTCCATGTTCCACCTTCAAGGTAGAGAGAGTGTGAATGACCTATCAATGTATGCATTTGCAAAAAATGCATTAGTTACCATATCATACTATTCTTACTGATAAAACCCCAAACGTATTCCACAGCTGCTACTCAGTCACCAAAGACTCTCATACAGGCATGAGATCTTCCACTTCACCAGTTATATTGCCAGTGCACTATAGGAACAGACCCAACCACAGCCTCCTTTTTTAGGAACCTCAACTCACTACACAAACAGGGTCGCTTCTCTTACTCAGATCAGAGCATCTCAGATCCTGTGAGAAAGAGCCCCAGAGGAGAAGAAGCTATCACTTAAATCTGCTTTTGGAGATTTCTCACGCAGACATGGCAACGGCACTCAAGGGCAACCCCTCCAGCCTTGTAAAGATACCACAGTTATTTTACAATCTTCTTTTAGATGTATCCTAATCTTCAAAGCAGTTATAGTACGTTCTGGTCTAGATCACATACCAGTGTGTGTTACAGCAGTCCCCCCCCAGAAGTAAATAACAACCAAATGTCTTGACTCAGCTGTTTTCACATTTTAGAGTTCACAGAAGCAGTCCTGACATATTAATATTTCCTTTAACTGCCTTTGTAAGTAGAATCTGTCAAAATCTCTCCCAGATGGAATGACTGCAATCAAACCAAATCTGTGATTTTATAAGTCACAGCATGCAGCTGAGTTGACAAGGTAACCTTCCTCAAAACGAAACAACATTGCCCCTAGAAAAACAAATACACACTTTTTTTTCCTTTCCTTTCCTTTTTTTTTTTTTTTTTAATGTTGGCTGATAAAGTGCCAGGTTTCTATCACTTTGATGTCACTCTTTAGATTACATTTGAATGCTAAGTTACAGATTATAGTTGAACCAATACCTAGAAGGCTAGAGTACTTCAAATCAGCTGTGAACACACAAGAGAACAAGTCTCAGTCAAAACATGTTTTGGTAACTGTCAGACAGAAAAATGAATAAGACCCTAAAAGCTTCCAATAATAAATAAAGAAAATGCCAGGCATACCTTTCTTCACTCAAACTCAAGGAAGATTGAATACCGAAGAAATCTAATGCTGATGTCAAATCACAGCAGCATGGCAAGCATTCAGAAGGATGATTGTATTCCAGGACCTAACTGGAATATAATGTGTCTACACAAGTATGCTTCTCTTTTTCATGTATGAAGAAGCAGCAAGAATAGAGTCACCACAGTGACACCACAAATCTTTAACTTCACCTCTATCTGTAAGTTTTCACCTAGGATGAGAATCCTTGCAACAATATGGAAGAAAGAGACAGAGTATGAGGTGAACTCATCTCCTTTCTTCTATTCACTTAGCAGCGTAAAGGAAAGAAGCAGCAGCTTTTCTTCCCAGGAACACTGGACAGAAAACACAGGTCTGCAAACAAGTTTTGTCCATGGCGCTGCATGACATGATTAGAAGCAGCTTAAGTATACTCCTCTGAGTCAGCATACATGCAAACTGACCTTTATCTCACCCTAAGTGCTTTGGAAAGAAAAAACAAACAAACAAACAAACACACACAACTTTCTCATGTGATTCCTAGCCAGGCTGCTGTCTAAATGTGGTTTCAGATAAACATCACACAGTTTATGCATGCTTTTATCACTGCAGCTATGTAAGGATCCAGCAACCAGGACATTCAGGAGGAGTCTTTCTGGTAATCAGAGCAACCTGTGCTCTCTCTCTGACTTGCTTCAGTGACAAAAACCCTTTTGCTTCTTCCAGCAGACTACTCAAAATTGAGTTTAGTCCCACTGTGTTTAATAGCTATTCTTAACTAACAAAACTGAAAACTATGAGCCTCCTTCCACAAACGAACAATGTTTTTGAATCTCCTTTCCACATTTTGAATGAGAAAGGGCCAAAGAAAAACTCTGTACAATTACGAAAAAGTTTTCCTAAGAGGCAATCTAACAGAACAGATTTATTTCATCTTTTCAAATACAGCCAACTAGGTTCATATAGCTCATTCAACTCTGTGATCACTGGCCTATCAAGAGAGGGAAAGGTAACTCAAGACAGGTATTGAAGAAGTCTCCTCAACATGAACTAAGCCAAAGAATCGACACGCCTGCAATAAACCTTGGCTTTCACATTTCAGTATTATCTTGTCTTTGCGTAAAGTTCATAGTAAGAGTGTGATTAAAACAAAAACAAAACAAACAGAATAATGTAGCACAAAACATGGGTGGTAGTAGGAAGAACAAGGTAGGTATGTAAAACACAGTACAGTCCATTCTCCAAAGGACCTTCACACCTTTCTAATTTTTAGTTCTCCACATGTAAGCAAGAAGTCAGACAGCAAAAAAACTGAACTGGATAGCTGGTTAAATTATTATTGATGCCTTTGATAGAATCCCTGAATAAGAAGGAAATATTTGCTGTAGATAATATTGACAATTCACTGCTCCTAGAAACGCAGCGAACATTAATCAACTCAGGCAGTGAGGACACACAGAGCCAGGTGTTAAAGCTTTATCTTCCCAAATCCCAGGCTGCAAAGTGCAGCTCTGGCTCTTTCACCTTCACACACAGGAACACTGAATGAAGTCACAAGATAAATTACAAGACAAACTTGCATCATAGGGTGTCTCTAGCACAAGATGTTACACTTTAAATGAATCTGGGATGATCCACAGCCGTGGCCACACGGAATTACCCTGGCAATTCTGCAGGAGGGATGGTTATTTTCATAACTCTCCTTCTACAATCCTACTCAATCCTTCACACATAATGTTCTTGACATCCTTGAAGTGACAGGCATTTGCCAAGGACCTGAAACAGACTAGCACAACGTCCAGCTCTCACACAACTCTGCTAGTCCTGCCACCAAAGATCAGCTGCAGCAGCTCTAATGAGCCAGAAGAGCCTCTACATTCAGGGGGCAGCAAGAAAAAGATGTTCCTTCCTGAAGTTGATCCCCCTTGAGGTGATGGCTGCACAGAAAGGTAGCAGCAGCCGAGTTGCCGAGGAGATGATAAAATGTCAGACTTCTGGCTGTACAAAATGGCAGTTGAACCCTGGCAAAATGCCAAGCTGTTCAAACAGTGAATTGAGAAGTAACACGGGGCCATAATTACAATTAGCATAAGAAGAGAGTGGTACAACAGCTACCTAGCTACTCGGAAGGGTCACGGAGAAATTATAACAAAGCAAAGTTTTAGGGAAGGACACAAAAGAAAACAATGTCATAGCTCAGTGGTTTTTACCCTGAGTTTCTCACTGCATGAAGCGTGGCTGGGGAGAAAGTACAAAGACTTGATTAGGCTCTGAATCAAGAGCGGCCAGCAATGCTAGCAGGACTCAAACTGCTTCACTACATCAAAAAGATCATATAAAAACGTGACACCAGAGACAAAGTATTTTACAGGAAAAACAGGCTGTACTGTAAACTTGACTAACGCCTGGGTTCAGCACAGTTAGTCAAGATCTCTTCCTTTCTCGCTGAAGAAGACTGCTTTGAGAAGAGATTAAAAAAAAAGAGATGTTTTAACAAATAAATTCTGAACATTCTGATATTTGTTGTTTTTTCATTTTTAATATCATATAAGCAAAGTTTACAGAGCCACAGATTCACACAATTAACCAGCTGCCAGGGTGAAATTAATCTGAGTTGCAATAAAAGTAAAACACATTATCATTGATTTTCAGTCTTAATACAATAGGGATACGAAAATTGCAAGATTCATCATAGTTTGTACAGCTTTTCTATGAATTCCTGTAGATGAAGCTTAACTCATAAGTTCTCTTTGCAAATAGAAGGATTAAAGTCTACACTGGAATCTGAATTCCACAGACAACACAGAGAACCTACATAGTAAAAAATCTCCGTTCAGTAGGCACAATTCAGTTCCCCATGAACAGAAATTTTGCTGTTCAGATATTTCTACTGTTCATAGTCACACCTGTTTTTGATTACGCTGCTTCTCTTCTTCATATAAAATTTTTCTATTACCACAGATATCAAGAACCCTAAAACTGCTCCCCTGAAGGCAAGATCAACCCTTTCCATAGAAGGCAGCCATATGTTGTACTCCAAGTGGCACTCACCAAGACAAGCAAAGTGAAAAGCTAAGACTCCCATGGAGATTTTCTGTCTTTTTAGTTATCCTACGGTATCAGACAAAGCACCACGTTACTGTAACCACTGTAACACCTCACTGAAACAATTCATCCACTTCAAGTTCATCCATCCCCGACACATTTCAAAACTCAAAGTCAGGGGAGCACAAATGGATCTTCCCTATTAAGACAGTTGGTTATTAAACTTTTCACCTTCTTGTTAATAAATCTTTTCCCTCTATTCCCAGCAGCAGCTGTGTATCTAATAATGCAAGACACTTAAGAAGAGAAGTGAGTAAGTGTAAACTAATGTAAACTAATCAAGTGTCAGACTGAAATGTTCAAACCACTACTCCTGACTCATTTAAACAAAACAGAAGTCACTTACAGAACTGGATGAACAATCAGCTCGGGACTATATGATTTGATTACTGTTGCTGCATCTTTGGTACAAAACACATGGGATAAATCTGCACCCTAAAAAGAAAAATTGCAAAAATAATTATCAATTATACAGCAACAACTTCAGAATTCCAAAGCTTAGTCAGCAAATAATTCGCCTCTTTTTCTATTTCTCAGTAAAGGGAACTTTTCTCATTTTTTCTATTTTGACTTAGCATAACATGCAACATTTTAGAGAAAATTTATATTTACATCTAAACTCCAAAATATTTTCTTCTGTTTCTCACCAGTAGGATGACTGATTATGAATCTTTGTTCACCCGAACAGTGGTTCTCATTTGCAGATTAGTAAAGATTAAAACATCACACACACAACCAGAAAAAAAGGCAAGAGAACAGAGTTGAACAAGAGACAAGCTACACTAAGAAAGGAAAATAGTAAGGTACTATACTTGCAAAACACAGCTATGACAATCTCTGAGTGCTATTCCAGTCCTACCATTTTCACTCAATGGGCCAAATCCATACCAGATAAAGTCTGGCACAATTTCAACAACTTCCCTTCAGCTAAACGAAGCCAAGGGGCTTAGTCTCAAGCTTCCATTAACAACTCAAAAAAAATCACAAATACACTTTAAAAATTTGTAATATGTAGGAAACCTAATCTACTATCTGTCTTCCATGTTGAAATTTCCCAAGGTTAATAAAGCGTCTCCTCTGCTTTACTTCTTGTACGTTTAACATTAAAAGCTACTAAGCAATTCATAAATATGATCCTATGATTCCTTATGTGAAGCTGCAATGAGCTGAGACCAAGTTACTCAAAGAGAGGACTCCCATAATGTACTTCTGCATCTGCACATAGAATAAAGGCTGAGTAGATTCTAATATTTTATAGAAGATTAATAAATGATATAATTTCAGTTAAAATTTTTGAGAGACTGCAAGTCTGGGGGAGGGGGGGGTGTAGATTGTGGTAGGAAGAAATACTAAGTAAGTACTGAATTGGTACTTATTCAAACAAACCTACAAAAGGAGCACAGTGAATGGAAAGTACTGATCACAGAGCTCTGAAAAATATACATATTATGTAAGCGTGTTTCGGGTACATTTGAATAATCACCACAGTATTCATGTTGTGTGCAGCAAGTTTATCTTTAGTCGTTTAATTTGTCACTAAAATAAGGAAGTTGACACTTCTAGGAAAAAAGCCTGGAAAATACTTCTGCTAAAGATTATTAATTTACAGTGTAAATTAAGTTGAGATGTTGAATTCAACCAACAATGTTTAGACTTTCAGCACCAAATAATTTTACAAGCCTAAAGCTGCACATTGCCCCATCCCTGGAGGCATTCAAGGCCAGGCTGGATGTGGCTCTGGGTAGCCTGGTCTGGTGGTTGGTGACCCTGCACATAGCAGGGGAGTTGAAACTAGATGATCTCTGAGGTTCTTTTCAACCCAGGCCATTCTATGATTCTATGATTTCAAAAGAAGGTTACTTCATTCAATGCTTACCAAGAATTCTGACTGCAACACTGAAAATGCAGCTGTAAACACTAACCTAAAGTTATTTGAGAAACTACTTCAGCAAGTTTTCAGATTTGCTATCCAAGCTTCTGATAAAACAGTTTTCTCTCTAAAACCTTCCATTTTCTGGTGTATCTCTACCTATACGTTACACAGAGAAAATATTTACAGGAAACAGCAAATGACACATCCATACCAAGTACTTCTACAAATCCAAAACAGAGGATTTTCTTTGTTAAATAGAAGACCTTTTAGAACTCCAATTTCAAGCACAGCACAGACCGAATGCTTTTACAAAATGGCACTTAGCCAACATAAATGATGAGAAGTTCATTTTGTATTGATATAGAAGAAGAACACATACCACTTTGAGAGCTGTAATTGCAGCAAAATATGGTGCTCCTGTGTATCTAGAATGAAATGAAAAACAATTTAGATTAGGAAACACATTCATGATGTTAGACAAACTGGAAATCAGTCTGCCTTAAAGAAGACTCAAATGTGAGGGCAAATTAAAAAGCTTTCTCTTATGTTTGCTTTCAAAGACAGATAAAAATCCTGCTGTGCCGAAGCCAATCTCAAACTTTGCTTTAATTTCAAAGAAGCTACTTCAGTCACCTGATCTCTTCACAGAAATATTGATAAAGACCATGATGTAAAAAAGCAAATTCTTTTCAGACAATCCACTTAAAAAGTTTGAAAACAGACAAATAAAAGAGAACAATAATCAAGCATTGTTTGCAAGCCAAGCCTGAGATCCATGACCTAGATCACTCCCATCTGGTTTCAGATGCTTAACCAAATTGCCTAAACCTGATTCCAGTTGACCTGAATTCTCTTTATGAAGACTGAAGAGCAAGGTACAGACAGACTCACTCTAAGAGGTGTCTGCTTTGGCCAAGAGGTAAGAACCCAAGCCTAGCAAACCAAAAGGAAAATGAATTCCAGTCTAGCCAATGCAGCACCTTCTGCTCTTTATATAATGGCAGATCTTCAAGGGCAGATCTCTTTCACAGAAGAAAGATGCCACCTCTATTTTGAAAGGGGAAAATTAACAACAGGAAGGCATAGTAGCTTGTTCAAAGTATTGTACACATTACTGAAAGTGGCCAAGAAGCAGAACAGAGGTTTTATTTCTAGATCAATATAACCGATTTATATTTTTTTTCTGAAGCATGCTATTTCTATTGCTCGAGAACATAAATCAGGATATTAATAAAATCTAGTAAACAACATAATTCATCAAAATAATAAGCACATAGTAAGATGATCTCAGCAACCTTCTATTCCTGACTTGAGAGATCTAGTTCCCAAGATACCAAAATACAACGAAGACCAACTGTCTTATTCTAGTCCATTTACTTCTATAACCTCGTCATGCAATGGGCAAAGACATTAATATTGAATGCCGTGTTACCATAGTCAAAAATGACTGAGAAGGTAGAAACAGGCACAAACTGCACTCTAAGTTTCAGCCACGTTCACGACTGAAAGTTTGTGTCATAACCTCTGGACAACATGACCGTTCACAAGAAAGATCATGATGATGGACTAGTAAAGTATACTCGTGTTTTAAATGTAAGGCAAGCTTAAATGGCTTCCACAAGTTGTAATGACATCTTCAAGCTCTTGGAAACAACACTCCAATTTCTGATTAACTTACTCTCTACATCCTCCAACAATGCCTATACGTCCATCTTGACCTTTATGCCTCTTCCCAGTTAGAGGAGGAATAACGTTGCGCACCAGTTGAAAAATATTCTCCATATCCTTTAGAGTGTGATTTCGATGCAGTGAAAAAGATCTCTCTATAACTGAAAAAAGAAGTATTACTTTAAAATATGCTCTTTCTTAAGCATCAGCATTTAAGTACTCAAACAGTAACAAAGTCACTCAAAGATTCACAAACTGACATCCTTGTAAAAACTCAAAGATTCACCACCTAAAGGCCTTTAAAACACCGAGCAACTAGGGAAGGTGATCATTTTTTTACATGCATTTCAAGTCTGATGCAGTGAGTATTCCCACCGCTCACAGTCTTGGGGCTCAAGAACAGAAAGAAACAACCCCCCCAGTAAGTTGCAGAACATTCACAAGGCTACCTTCTTAGTTCAGTCTCAGATCATTTCCACAATTCAGCTCAACTGAAACAGGTACACTTGGGGAGCACTTAATACACCTGGACATGAGACGAGTACTCAACAACCAAACCCACATCCCATATAGATACCCTAGTTTATTTCCATTTCCCCTCACAGACTTCCACCTCTTCTCAGATTTGGGGCCTATCTCACTGCTTTATTTTGGCAGGTGGATACGGAGCATAACAGAGGCCATTCTGCAAAACTCTAATTCAATTGCGCTAGCTGCAAGCGTTACAAAACCCACAATTTTTAGCTAGAATGCAGCTATTGATCTCTGATGCAGAGTTACATGTGAAACTACATACTAAACCAACCACACACTCAGAAGGCTGCGTATTCAAATTGCTGTTTCAGTAGACTGCAAAAATACAGAAGAAAAACATATTTCAACAATTCTACTACATAACTGAAGAGTATTAAACAGTCAACCCAAGGCACGGCAAATTCGAAGATCAGTACTTAAATGGACAATATATTAGCCATAAACTGAAAAAATAAAATTCTTGTATTTTGACACAACTCCCCATATCTGCACGAAGTCTGCTCAGAATTGCAGTTCGTATGACTGGAAAGCTACTCCTCCACTTTAGTCAGGTTTCTTTTCTCACAGAACTTCTAAGAAGCTTTCAAGGAACTGCTAAATATTAACAGAGAATTAAGTAATAATAACTTGCACTACAGTCCACAGCTTCCAGCTGTGTAACATTCTGTAAGCCCAGCCCCAAAAACTGGAGAAGAAAAAAACTGTACCAGAAAATGAAAGAACAATGTACTAAGCAAGAAAAACTGCATCTGCGCACTATCAGCAGAAAGCATCTTTTCCTCCATCCTCTGGAGAATCTAAACCTAAACCAGACAAGCTAATCTTCAGTAATAGAATGCTTTAGTGTTCCACAACGATAAATACTCCTGGCTGATCTTTTGCTTCTAAAATCCTTCTGTAATACAGGCATTCCTCTCCTATTGAGATAAAAAAAAAAAATTAAATCCACCCTGTTTTGGACCACGGCCAAAATAGCATTGCAGCAACCCAGAGTAAAACAAAACACTCATCTCCTCTGGAAATAGGGCAGATTATTTTCTTTGAATCATGCTTCATACATTAACTGGCTTTCAACCACAGGAGAAACATACCTATCTTCCACCTCAGGAGGACTTCACAAAGTCCTCTGTTCGTTTGCTGCTGGTTCTTGTAAACGCGAGCAACGTAACAAACAGAAAGAAAACAAAATTGCCAGAAAGGAATTTTCAATAGAGTCCCACTTACACACTGGGGCACACTTAGCTATAAACAACTGAAACCCTCATTCCTTAAAGGATGTACTGCCTGAAGTGCTTCATTTTTAGCACTCCACTGCAAACACTTTGTTACACCCTCAACGTTCAAAAAGATTCAAAGTTTCTCTTAATAGAGTGGGATATATGCAATGCATATATGCAATGCACAGTGCAGTATAACTGTACACTCACATAAGGAAATCCAGTAAAAGACACTAAATTGTAGTTTCAAGCCTTTGGAGATAATAAAACTCCTCCAACTTCTGGCAAAAAGCATTTCTTAAAAACAGTGGTAAACCCCTGCAGGTACACACCAGTGTAGAACGTCCAATGATTTCCTCAGAGATTTTCTAAAGCACTTCAGGTTTCCTTCCACAGGAAACATTTACACACAGAATCCATACACTTGCTGTAATTTATCTAGAAAAGCCTTCAGACATTGAGAAATTCTGCAAACCAACTATCTAATCAGAAAACACCTACCCTAAGCCCCTTGCAGGCCTGAACATTCAGTTCCCAACCCACTTACAAGGACACACAGCATATTTAACACAGAATGGTACAGGTTCCAAGATCCTCTCAGGAATCAGTGTGCACCTTTTAGGATCCAAAGCATGGGGTTATTATTCAATGCTGTGAGTTTGGGTGCTGTACCTTTTTCTTTTTGAACCACAATGTCTCTGTCAAGCGGTGTGAAGTTCAGAATTAAACCCAAAGAGACCTGTTTTCACACAGCAGGCTACAAGCACTGAGCCCAAGGCTCACTCTGGTTTCAGCATCAGCCAAATATCAGCCTTCCTCCTGCCCACACAGCATACCTCCACATAAGGAGACTACATAAATGACACGGAGCCACGGCTCTAGGAAGTCTGGTAATAAATGCTGGGATCTGATTGTCAACTTCTGGCCCACGCGTGTTACAGAAGAAAAGGTCTGTGCAATTAATTCAAGAGCGTTTGCTTTGTCTTTCTCTATAAAATCAATTTCAGACCCCCAAAGAATTTATAAGTGAACTGATAGAGAATAAAAGGCAACGCCAACGTTTCCATATCATGTCATATCTGCTGCAGTAACATGATATTTACTGAGGAGACCGGTAATTTTTATTTAATGAAATTAGTTTTCAAGAAGCTGGACTTTAACATTTGACTTTTTTGGAGCGCAGGCAAAATGCCACTCCATTCCCAACGTGGACAAAACGTACGCACATCCTTAACTTCACACACTGAGTCAGGCCTGTTAGCTTCAGCAACAGCAGAACTTCTGCTACAACACACTTCCCCTTCCCACCTGCCTTCTATACATAAAACTTCCTTAACTTCATTTCACGAAGATGTGAACGTAGAAAGAAGAGCCCAACATTTACGGAGTTTGAAAAGCGTTAATTCAGTCAAGGAAATCTGTTGTAATAACTAACATATCTATATTAAATAATCAGTACAATGATACAAACGACGTTTTAATTCCATTTGACATCAGACAGAAACCTTCACCACAATATTAAATAATTCCAACTACCTTTTATTTGCAAAAGCTACTTACTAACAGGGCTTTCACACAGAACTTTAAAAAAGACTCGCTTTTATTTATGCTATAGAAGGAAGTACCTATCGGCGGAGAAAGTGCTGCTGTCATAGCATTATAATTAAAGTTATCCCCATAAGAACGATGGTTTGCTCTCTGAGGTGGACTCGTTGGTATAGACTGTGCCCTTTGTGATACCGTCGAAGAAATTCCTGACAACATCTGTCCCAACATCTGCAGCATCTGGAGCTCTCGAGCGTGCTCAGCTTCACGACGTTTGTCCTCAATTTTGAGCCTCTGCTCTTCGTATCTATAAAATTTTTCTTCTGTATCCACGCTCTGCTGCAGGAATTTCTCCATCATTTTATCCAACGTTAAATTTGCATGGCGCTTTTTTGATCTTTTGGGCTGACTGAGAGGCGGGGTAACCGTCGGAGCGCTCATTTCTTTAAAGCCTAAAACAAGAGGAGAGAGAATTATTTTTCTGAAGGACTAAGAAGAAAGAAGCAAAAAAACCTCCTTACGAAACGTGGACCTAATTTGCCACAATGTTATTACTCTTTCAATGCAAACTGCCATTATTTCAGACGTTTTTATTTCAGAGTACCTGAGCAAAAATACCCACGGCCTTCTATAAAGTTACAAAGGCAGCACAAAAATCATGCAGACATCTTTTAATTGTTGTAGTACTGAACTTCAACAATAGCAGCCTTTTTGATCTTCTAAAAAGGTTTAAGTGAAGGCTATTAAATAGTATAGGCTCATTTGTGTATTGCAGGTAATTACATTAATCTAAATTGAGTTTCAGTCTGTTGGCATTCTGGATTTGCATTTCAAAAGCACACGAGTGTAAACAACTCTTTGATGGGGTTTATGTGTAAAAAGAAGGTTGGTTAAACGTCAACCAATTGGCTGATGCCTCAGTGATGTCAACCACCGAAGACAGGTTCATGTTTGTATTAAAGCCCAGCGTTAATCTAGATTTAAAACAAACAAACAGCGCTTCCCCCCCCCCTCCAACTCCCCCTCCCTGAACAAGGATCTGCGGAAAAGGACAAGGAGGAAGAGGCAGGCACTGCTTAAAGGCTGATGGCTGCTCGCCTGCTGAAGTTGGAGCAGCACTGATAGAAGAACTCAAGCAATTCGTTACATAAAAGCTCCCCCCTTGCCTTCTGCCCCATCTGCAACAATAAGCAGATTTTTCAGTGGGATCTCCATCATCACCGTAACCCAAAGGGAACGGGGAAAACCCTTGGGTGAATAGGACAGCCGCGTCCACGTACAGCGCTACCAGCAGCGTCCTCAGCTCTGCGCCAGCGTTCCCTCGGTTCCCCGCCGCTGAACACCAATAGAACCTCCCGGCACTGCCTCCTTCCCCTCCCCTCCCCTCCCGCGGGGCCGAGGCTGCCGAGGACGTGCAAGGTGCAGGGCCGGGGCCGCACCGATAGGGCTGAGGGGGGGGCCGCTCGCTACTCACCGTCTCCGGGAGGCACCGGGATGGCGAAGGGGGGGCACTCCACCTTGATGGGGCGCTCGGTGTACGAGGAGCACTCCCCGGAGTCCTCGGCGAAGTTGTCGCGGGGGGACTCGAGCCCGGCGTCCTCGTCCGCCTCGGGGTCGTTCTCGCGGCCGTTGTGCAGCGCGCCCGGACTGGGCGGCCCTCCGAGGGGCTGCGGACCGTCGGGCAGAGGGGGCGGCGGCTCGGGTGCTCCGTCAGGCCCCCCCCGGCAGCTGAGGATTCGGTCCATCTCGTCGTAGTACTTGCAAATCTTGCGGGCGTGCCCGTTCTTCTTCAGCCCGTCCCGGGCCTGGTAGTACTGTCGTTTGAGGCCCTTGATGCGGATGCGGCACTGCTCCGGGGTGCGCTCGAAGCCCAGCTCGGCCAGGCGGCACGCCACGTCCCGGTACACATGGCTGTTCCGAAAGTTGCCGTCCAGAGCCGACTGCACGTCCGCCTCGCCCCAGATCTCCAGCAGCGCCCGCGTCTCCAGGTCCGACCACAAGAAGCCCCGCGTGTTCGTGATCATCCTCGGCCGGCCGGGGTCACTGCAATGGCCGCGCACCGGGAAAGGAGGAGGAGGAGGAGGGAGGGACGGAGAGAGGAGGTGCCGGGGGGGCGGCGGGAGGGAGCGGGGGGGGAGGTTAATACCCGCGCTGCGCGCTCCCAGGGGGCGCCTACGGCAGCCCCGGCCGCGGTGCGGCGGGAGGCGGCGGGGAGCCGGGCCCCGGGCCCCGCATCCCAGCGTGGGCCGCCCGCCCGCCAAACTTTCCAGCGGGCACCTGCAGAAATGGAACGGAAAAAAAAAAAAAAAGAAAAGCCACCAACCAACCGAGCCCGACACGCACAAAGCCTCCCCCGCAGCTCTCGCCCTGCCTCGGCGAGAAGACGAAGATGCGGGCACGACCCGCCGCCCCCCGGGCAGGACGAGCCGCCCCGCTCGGCGCTCAGCTCCGCGCGGCCGCTCCCCTGCCGCGGGCAGCCCTGGGGGCGGCAGGACGGCGGCGCGGGCGGCACGCGGAGGCCCGGCTCATGGCAGCGCCCTCCTCCTTCCCTCCTTCCTCCCCCTCCTCCTCCCCTCCCTCCCGCCGCAGTGGAGCGCGATCCCTACACACACACACACACGCACGCACGGCGCTGCAGCTCGGCGGCCGGAGAGGCCCTGCGGAACGAGGCAGCCCCTCGCTGGGGCTCGGCGCCCTTCGGGGCAGGTGCGAGCGGGGGGACACGCGGGGTCTGCTGCGCCGCGCCCTTTCCGCCCGTTTCCCTGGCGCGCACCGGCGGAAGGCTCCGCTCCCCCCCGGGCTCTCCCAGGCCCCGGCCCCCGCCTCGCGGGCGGGTCCCACCCCCTCCTCGCTAGAGCTCCGCCGCGGAGATGTCTGTACCTTCGTCACACCGCAGCCAGAGAGCTGCGGCCAAAGCCAGCGCGGCCGCCGCGCCGACCGCGGCCCGTCCACACATCCCGCCGTGGGAGGCCCCTCCGCTTACCTGGCCGCGACGCGAGGCTCACGACACCCCCAGCCGAGCGCGCGGCCCAACGCCGCACCCAGCTCATCGGCGCGGCTTCCGGCTCCGCGCCGCGGCGGGGCCGGGCCGGACCGGGCAGGGCAGCGCGGGGCCGGCCTACGCGGGCGCGGCAGCCCGGCTCCGCTCCGCGCCTCCCCGCGGCGCCCCGCGGCCATGCTCCCCCTCCCCCCCGGCGGCAGCCAATGGCGGCCGCGCTGAGAGACGGGGCTCCCCGCGCCGCCGGCGGCCTGCACCTCCGCCGCCCTGACGCGGGAGAGGTGCCCGGCGATGCGCCCGGCCCGGCGGCCCTCGGGTTGCCTCTGCGGCCCTTGTAATTGAGTTTAAAAGGTTTAGAAATTACCATTCGTATTTATTGCTCCCAGCCTTTAAAAGCGCTTCTCATCCCTCATCTCACCCGGCTTTTTGGAGCAAACCTCTGATTTAGGAGCGTGATTAATCTCTGAGGCGCTATTTATATCTCAAATACATCACTTTAAAGCAGTGTTCTTGTACCATTTTTCTTTAAAACACACCAGAGGCAGTGGGAATGCCAGCTAGCGTTCATCAGTGGTCCTGCAACACCTGCTTTATCTACGCAGTAAATCAAAACACAAGAAAAACTGATGGGATTGTATGCATGAGACACCTGAAAGCTCAAAACAATTTTAATCTCTGCCTGATGGTTCTGGGTAATTTGAGCAAGACTTGTTAATAACTCAGAAAAGCTTCTAGCATAGTTAGAAACGTGGAATCATTGAAACGTTAGGGTTGGAAAAGACCTCTCAGATGATCAAATTCAATCACTACCCCATCCCTGCCATGCCCACTAACCATGTCTCTTTGCCAAGTCCACATAGTTCTTCAATACCTCTGGGGATGGTGACTAGACTACCCACCCACCTCCTTGGGCAGCCTGTGCCAGTGCATCACCACTCCTGAGAAGAAATTCTTGATATCCAACATGAACCAATCGTGGTTCAACTTAGGGCCCTTTCTTCTCATTCTATCACTGTTACCTGAGAGGAAAGACTGACCCCTATCTCACTACAACCTCCTTTCAGGCTGCTTCTTTTTTTTTAATAAGCTGAAAACAGACAACATTTCATAGAATTGTATCATATCACAGAATGGCTTGGGCTGGAAGGGACCTCGGAGCCCACCAGAGCAGGCTGCCCAAACAACATTGTCCTTTGCATTATTATTTACATATACATGATGTGGTCAAACAGATCTGTCAGGTTTACTTGGACCAAACTTGAGCAGTAGTGATTTGTACCCTTCAGTTTTGGAGGCATCACTCACAAAAGCCATGCTGTCTGCAAACTGCAAGGCAGACAACCTGAGCTTTCGTTGCCCATACTGAACAGTAACTCGGGGACCAGGGCAGCAGCGTGGCTGCCTGACAAGCACACTGTCAAGTATTAATTTGTCTGCTGAAAAGTTTCTCTTCATTAGGTCCTGCTTATCTGATATGGTTTTGAAAGCAACACCAGGTCAGTGAAATTTGCCTTGTATGCAGTCAACACAAGTAATGCTTTTTACCCTTTGGTTATCTGGCTGTATGGCAACCCAGAAGATGTATGTTTAGCTTCTACAAAAATTCTAGCCTAGAAAAGAATTACCAGATTGTAGAACACCACATTACTTACACTCATGTTTGGATTCCAACTGGAAGGAGGAAATCCATATCAATTTCCAGTAACTCTAGCACTGATTCAAAGGCTGGTAGAAACCTAATTGAACAGTGCAGATGGAATGGAAGAGCTCAGAAGTAGCTTGAAGCTGCCCGTAAAATATAACCTGAGACATTTTTGTTGTTGCTGGAATGGGAATGTGGGAACACTTTTCAGCGTAAAAAGATGAAAAAGTCAGAAATCCTACTTTCATTTGAATGCTTA
This sequence comes from Lagopus muta, assembly GCF_023343835.1. Taxonomy (NCBI): domain Eukaryota; kingdom Metazoa; phylum Chordata; class Aves; order Galliformes; family Phasianidae; genus Lagopus; species Lagopus muta. The sequence continues at coordinate 138,035,484 of NC_064433.1, read as the reverse complement.
CCTAGTTAGTTACATAGTAGGAGTTGGAATTGCTAGTAGTAGTAGAGAAGACAGTAGTAGGATAGGTGTTAAAATTAAAAAATAAAGGGCCAGTCCTGCAGACATTATGATCAGTACAGCTTATTGACATTAAAGTGGGTGGGATTAGCATGTTTTATACCAAATACTGCATTTGTCTTACTACAGGACAAAACAGGTTTTTATACCATGCGAATTATTTAGTCTGTTATTTTTTATGTCTGTCTGAGCTGCGAAGAAACTACACATTTTTGATTAGTAAGACAGCCTCAAGCTATAATAGTTCTTCTTGTCATGACACTTCTGTGCATTATTATATTCAGTAGAAATGACAGCAGCAGTGAATTAATGACAAGCAGGTACAAAAAACCCCAAAACATCAATACGCTTTGGCTTCCCTATAATATTTACTGAATAGGAAAGTCAAATGAAGAAGGGAAAGGAAATGGTAACAGGTACACCCACACCCAATTAAATCACATATATCACTCCTTTAATGTTCAATAGCTATGTGTGATGTTTCATTTCAGTTCAGCTGAGCATAGAAGCTTTGCCTCCTCTTGTCAGTTGTAGATACATGATAGTCAGCCCCTTGCATAAAACACAGCTTTCTGTGCATGTAAGAAAGATACAGATGCTCAAAATGATGGGCAGATTTGTAAAGTATACATTGGTTTTACCATAACTGACACATTTCATGTCAGTCCAGGAAAAACACAGTATGTATTGGACATGACAGCTAGAAGAAGACTACACGCTCTATCCACAAATGGATTTGAACAGTGAAAAAATGCCTTGCTCAAATACTTTGCTTTCTTTCTTTTTGTGTAATGTATTGTTAGTCATCACGCAGATCCATCATATCAGCTATTTCAGTTGTGTCCCCAGCTGTTTCTAGAGACTCTGTAGTAGCTTTCCCCATAACCATCTAAACCTAGCATTTGTTTTCAGTCTCAGACTGCTGCATGCCATGGGTGATGCCTTTGCCTCCAGCTGCTTCTAGAGTTCTGCATAATTTTGTTGCTCAGAGGGGAAAGTTGCAGTTCTCTTTTCTCCCTCTGAGAGCTGCTTATGTTACTTTTTTTTTTCCTTTTTTTTTTTTTCTGAGATCTCATACATGGAAAATACACTCTAGTCCTTAATGTGCTTGCTGTTCAGTATACAGGTGTAATTTAGCACACATACCTGAGTTTCATTTCAGTATCCTCTACCTAAAAGTCAGCGTATAAGCATATATATTATTGCTTCCTGTTGTTACTTCTGCTGTGTAAATGCATGAGTAGCAACAATTCATGTTCTCAGTGTCGAAGCCAGCCCTACAAATTTTACTGGTGTAATTAATCGTTACTTGGGGAAAAGAAATGTCGTTTAAAAATAAAAGCCAAAATAAGGTAAGAGTTCTATGGTGCATGTAACTGTCATTATAAAGATGAGACATCAGAATGATGATTTTCCTTACAATATGGAAATAGCTAATACCTTTATGTAACTATTACTATGGGCATACTAAGAAGTTGAGATGGCAGGGGAATTTTATTACTTTAGTCCTATAATGATAATTAAAATGGTACGTATTTCTGACTGACAAATCCCAAATAACCTATGACAACTTTAAATGACTTCATTTGGCCAATGATTTTCCACAGAGAAGCTCATCCCTTCTGGAACGATAATGAGCTGAGAACTCAGATGCAGAGCTGGAATAAGTGGACAGTACTACCATATAGAAGTATCATCTTCAGTTTGCAGTGTCAGGTGATCTCCTACTATGTTCACACACCTCTTTAACCTCACACTCACTTCCTTAGAGAGGAAGAAGGTTAAAAACCCTTTTCATGTACATCCACTCTGACATCTCACCCACTCTATTCTGTCCCTCTTTTTCAGACTCTTCCCCTCTCTGCATTTTCTTCTGGAAATGAAGTGAATCTCAGCTCTATGTTGACTGCAAGAGAGCACATTGCTGTGGAGCAGGCAGCACAGCCGGGCTCATGCATTTTCAGCATTACTGTGTATTTTCATACAATACACCAAATGTGCCACAGGTGGGCAGTTTCTGCAGGCCACAGCAGAGATGGAAAGAAATAGCCTGTAAGATGCCTTCATCTCAATTGCCACACAGCGAGTTACCTGCTGTAAAGAAGTCTTTAAAAACACTGCCTTCCAAGTGGCCACGAAGGCTTCCACCTGCTATACAGAAAGCTTTTATTTTTCTTTTTTTTTCTGAACTTATTTGATCCACTCCTAGGGAGGAATAAAAGCTACCTTTCTGTCAGTAAAAATTCTATCTGGTCTCTGAAATATAATGATATGTCAAGCTCCCACCTTCAATTGTCATTCACAATCCCTGTCTGGCTACTTATCAGCTCATCTGTCACAAGAAGCAGAAAGATTCCCCTTGCAAAAGGGGCAAAAAAATTACCTCCTGAGGCCCCTAGTCACCAGTCCTGTGTCTATTTAGGCAACTGAAGTGGCACAAGTTTTTAAGGTCGCAGCAACATAAAAGGATTTAACAAGCTGCCCATTCTGTTCAGACATTCAGAACTGTCTCTAACAAGAAGCTGTTTAATGGGGAGAGAAATCATTGGAAAGAAAATTTAATCACCTTTGTTTTTTCTCTGGGAGTGCTCTTTTGTAATGCTTCAGTGCAGATGGGCTAGTTGGGAAAATCACCAAATGGAATGCCATTCTTTTGAGATAAAATTTGATGCCTTTCATTTGCAGCTGTGCACACACAGTCTTAATCCACCCTGTGTTTATCGGGCTCAGAAGTAGTTTTATGAAAATCAGTGAAGAAAAAGAAGTGCTACGAGTCTAAACTGTACTTCTGATACCTGTAGGGCAAATTGGAGACCTCAGGTCTTTCCTTCCCTCCCTGAGTTTATTAAAGCTGCTGACTGATTACAATTCATTATGGTGACACAAGAAACAGTCACCTTTTGAAAGTATCATGTCATTTCAAGATAAAAACATTAAAGAATGCCATTACACACAAACACAGAGAATTGTTAAGGCTGTCAGGGCCCTCTGTGTCCATCTGGCCCTCCCCTTCTCCAGCAGGGCTACCCAGAGCAGGGTGCCCCATGCCCATGGCCAAGCAGCTGGTAGAGATCCCCAAGGAATCCTGACAGCCTCTGAGGCAGCCTGTGCCAGTGCTCTGTCACCCGCACAGTGCAGAAAATATTCCTCATATTCATATGGAATTCCCTGTTCTTCTGTTTCTGTCCAGTGCCTCTTATCCTGTCAGTGGGCACCACTGAAAAGAGTTTGGCCTCAATTATGGAAAACATTTGATGGAGAAAGAATAACTTATCAGGATTAACAGGTGCTTCAGGTTATTAGTTGTTCTGCCAAGTGTGTGTTCCTGCACATGCTTCCTCGACCCTCTTCAGGGATTCCCTGTCAATGCCCTTCTCCCTCTGTTGTTCTTTTTCTTTCTTTTTTTTTTTTTTTTTGCCCTGTTGAGCCAAGATTCACTGGTATAGTCCTTTTCTTGAGGGCAGAAGGCTTCTCAGACTTTTATCAGCCATAAGATTAATGTTAACTACTCTGTAATGATTCTATGATCTCAAAGACCCAAAGGACACCTACTGATGCATTAATCTACAAACATCTCATGTGTGCACAGTCTAGAGATACAGTCTTTCATTTTCTGGGCTTCCAAAGTTCCAAAAGGCTTTTAGCCTATTCAGTGTGAGTGAAAAGACTCAGAATTAGAGGTCAAAGTGACAAGGATGACCTAATTGTGGAGGTGTGTGAGACCTGTTTCAAAGTAGTGGAAAAAAAGTGGGAATAAAGGAGGTCAAACAGTTTCAGAAGATGCTTCTGGCTGAGTATTTTTGCCAGGTCGTGAGCTGTGACAGGAAACATGGAGTGCAACTCAGCTCCAGGTTGTAGACATCTAAATTTAGCTGTTAAATGTAGGTAACTGCCTGTGAGCCGCATACCTCAACTTTCATTTCAAGGAATGGAGATCAAGTCCTTAGAGCTATTGGGGCCTGGAGAGCTACTGTCCTCATCCTAAATTAGATATCTACCAGGCCAGTCAGTCAAAGTCCCACTCCTGCTGCCACTGAGGTACTTCTTAAACTTTGGCAAATCTGTTTGGCATGTATCCAGACATCTAGGGTACCTGAGGATACGCTGGTTTCCCCGAAGACAGAGGAGCCACATGTATCTCTCTGGTAACTTTTTTTGGTAAGGGGAAATTATGTACCCTTTTGCCCATACAGAAACATGCTAGATGGTTGGGACAGCTGAGTGTAATGCATCCTTCAGTGCAAGTCTTCTTGAATGTCCCGAAAGGGCATGTCCCCAGAGCTGCTCATTTGCTTGCTTGTTTTATGTGGTAGACATGAGAAGAAATACACATGGCATCAGCTGCCCCTGGGACCTTCCTCTGTTCAGAATCTCTCATCTAGGCTGGCTGATATGGGTACAGCCTTGGTGATGTGGCTGTGGACTAAGCTGTAGGACTTATGGCTGCATGACAAGGGTAACTAGATATATAGCCACTCTTATCTACAGTAAAGTGTATGAATTTAAAAGACATGGCACTGTATAGATATGGAATATAAGTAGAATGTGTAGAGGAGGCTAGAAAGAAATATTATAGTGCCAGTGAGTGTATGTATAGCTCACTCCTGTAACAAGAGAAAGGGCACTTTCCTCATATATTTCTCTTTTATCCTAGCCTGTGCTCAGCCTAGAAGTTAAAAAACAAATCCAAACGAAGCAAAAAACAAACATCCTAAAGAAATCACGGAATCACAGAATGGCCAGAGTTGGAAGGGACCTCAAGGATCATGAATCTCCAACCCCCTGCCACAGGCAGGGCCACCAACCTCCCCATTTAATACTAGACCAGGCTGCCCAGGGCCCCATCCAATCTGGTCTTGAACACCTCCAGGGATGGACGCGGCATCCACAGACCATGTGGGCAGCCTCTTCCAGCACCTCATCACTCTCTCTGTAAAGAACTTCCCCCTCACATCCAACCTAAATCTCCTCTCCCTCAACTTAAAACCATTTCCCCTTGTCCTGCAGTTATCACCCTTTCAAAGAGTTGATTCTCCTCTTGTTTGTAGGCTCCCTTTAGGTACTCAAAGGCTGCAATGAGGTCACCACACAGCCTTCTTTTCTCCAGGCTGAACAGGCCCAGCTCCCTCAGCCTGTCTTCGTAGGGGAGGTGCTCCAGTCCCCTGATCATCTTTGTGACTTTCCTCTGGACCATCTCCAACAGCCCTCTGTCTTTCTCGTACTGGGGGCTCCAGACCTAGATGCAGTACTCCAGATGGGGCCTCACAAGAGCAGAGTAGAGAGGGACAATCACCTCCCTGTCCCTGCTGGCCACCCCTCTTCTGATGGAGCCCAGGATACCATTTGCCTTCCCAGCCACAAGGCACACTGCAAGCTCATGTTAAGCTTTTCATCTATCAAGACCCCCAGGTCCTTCTCTGCAGGGCTGCTCTCAAGGACTTCTCCTTCCAGTCTGTATGGATGCCTGGGATTCTTCCGACCCAAGTGCAAAACTCTGCACTTTGCTGTGTTGATCCTCATCAGGTTCACCCAGGCCCACCTTTCAAGCCTGTTGAGGTCCCTCTGAATGGCATCCCTTCCTTCTACTCAGCTTGTTTTTCCTCCTCACCACTCAGCTTGGTGTCATCAGCAAACTTGCTGAGGGTGCACTCGATTCCATCATCGATGTCATTGATGAAGATGTTAAAGAGCACCACTCCCAAGACAGACCCCTGGGGGATGGTGCTCGTTACCGGCCTCCACCTGGGCATAGAACCACTGATGACCACCCTCTGTCTGCGGCCTCTCAACCAGTTTCTTATCCATCAAATGGTCCACTCATCAAATCCACATCCCTCCAATTTGGAGATAAGGATGTGGTGGGGGACCATGTCAAAAGCCTTGCTCAAGTCCAGGTAAATGACATCAGTAGTCTAGGCAAATGACATCAGTAATCCCAATGACATTACCACAACTTGTTCTTAACTCTTTCTTTGCTGACTTTACTAACAAGGTTAAAAACTGTCTTGGTATATTGCACAAGGGTGCAAGAATTTAACTACTGATTAATTTTTACAGGTGAACATGAGTACAGAGCATTTCTGGAAATACAGTATGGTCGTGCAGATCAACATAAATTGTGCACACATGAATCCTCAACAGCAGTGACTAACAGTAGATGCGATCAGCTAACACAAGAGTATCTGTATGCACATATAATTCTCTTTCCCTTCACAAGAAAGCATTTGGTCCCCCACTGCTCATTGCATGTTCCCTTCACAAGGTGTTGCTGGTGCACGCCTGCTTTGAAAGCATTATCAGCTTTGTCTGTGCTGCTGCTTATATACACAGTCATGTCCTTTTTGCTGCTGTTAGCTTCTGTTTGCAACTAAAGGCTGTTATATCCATCTGTTCTGGGCAAAATTCTGCTTCTGAAAGACTCCCATTGTCCTTTGGCAGTGTGCCAGAGAAATGTTTCTTTACAAAAACACTAGCTGGATTAACAGGGACTGCAGGATCACCTTCAGCTCACAACAGCAACATCTTTCAATTAGTTACTATTATGTCCCTCCAGGAAGTGAATTTTCTGGGCTTGGACTTCTGGGCCACTTTTCCAGATGGAGAAAAAACTGCCATACAACTCACTGCTCATGCAGACATAGAGCAGCCCAGTTAAGTGTTAGTGCTGCGAATCTACTCCTTTTTCTTGATTTATTTCTTTTTAGGCAAGAATGCTGGAAAGAGCAGTGATTCTCTCCTGTAAACCATGTGTATCACTGTGCTCTGCTGTCCACCTGACAAAAGATTTGCTCTGCCCTTTGTAATCACTACTGACAGCACAACTCTTCTGGTTGACTTATAACTCATCACTTTCAGGTTGGAACTTGTCTTGAGTTCCTTGCATTCAAACTGTGCTTAAATCTTGCAGGTAATTTTTGCCCACGGTTGAAAGTGATCCTTCCTATCTACTCACACAGCATAAAGCTTGTTGGACAGAGACACTGCAATATCAGGAGGACGGGAAGAACTGCTGAGCTTTGTTAGAATCCTCATTCATAACTACTGTTGTGCTTAGAAGTTCTACTTACTAACGAGGACAACACTGCACTAGGAATTGTGTAAAACAAGGAAAAAGAACTGGAAGTTAGAAATTTCTAGCTTTTTATTTTCTGCACTGAGCTTCTATAGGACTGAGCAGGTGATTTCAAGGAGTGTGAGGGAAGGTAAATATGAAAGATAAGTCTTGCAGGCATTTGAACAGGGAGATGTTTTGGAAATGTTGCTCTGAAAAACAGCGATCTCTTATTTTACCTAAATACACCTAACAACCAAAAGTAGGTCATGAATATACATGCTATGCTTTTGCTGTCAGGACAGAAGATTGAAGGACACATCAGATGTAGGGCTATGCACCAGAAACAAGTATGTATATTGCTGTTACAAATTTCTTAGCTGTATTCAGCTGACTAGACACGGACTACGAGGCCTGATTTTACTGTCCAAACAAGTGTGATCAGTGTATAGTTCACATTAGATTATTCCCAGCTTAAAAAAGTGTCTCCTATTTTTATTTATTTATTTTTTTTGTGAGTTTTCCCTCAAACCACTTTCACCCTCTGCAATACAATCCTTTATCCCTAGAACATCTCTGCCTTCACAGCTGCTCAGCTCATCTCAATCCTTTTAGGCTGCTCATTGGAGCACCACGGAATCACAGAATTATTTGTTATCCTTAGCACAAGTTAGAAAGGGAATTGCCAAGGTCTTGGTATTTTTGCATGTTTGGAACTTTTTCTGCTTTGAAATAGAATAAAACCTGGGGTTTGAAATCCAAGGAAAATACTGAAAACAATTGTTATGGGTCATTTTGTGGATGTCAATTTCCAACTGCAACCCTTCCCTTCCTTAATATAAAATTAAAGAACTTTTGAACGAATTATTGCTTACAGCAAAATCCTTTTCACCTAGCCCTTGCCATTTAAAAGTTAGTCTCTTCATCTACATGTCAATCTACTCAGCTCTGGATGAATGAATACCACGAGTGGTTCATTTCATCCCTTAAAAATAAATATTTACAATTTCTAAGATCAGATTCTAATTCCTTTACAATAGGACTTCAATTATTCTTGACTTTGATATCAAAACCGTGGGTTAGATGCTCTGCAAGGTATATTTGGGTTTCCAGACTCTTGATTTCCCACACTGGGGAACCAGTTTGAGTATATCACTGCCACTTCATTCTCATGTATCTAGCTTTCCTTGGAAGGAAAAGAGTCTCCAGGGAAGAAAAGAAGGACAAACACCTGGCTTTCCCTATTGTATGCAGTCAAGGTAGAGTCAGAGCGAATATATGGACCCAAATACTCTTTGACAAATGACACCAAAAACTTAACCTATGACATATCATGCTAAATAACCTCTTTTTATATTTCTTGTATAATAGTAGTTTGGTTTTTTAGAGCTGTCAGATATGACACACAAATCTGAAACTATTTTACAAAGCAGGTCAGAAAATCCAGGAAGGGAAAGAAGTTAATATGATGGTACTCAAAGGCCTTTGGCTGCCACTTCTGCCTAGTTTCTGTGTCTAGTACTGATCTCTTGAAATTTTATGATGTTGCTTTCATATGTGTTTTTCCCTCTTATTGTTAGGAAATATTTATATTACTATTGAGTTGTTTATGGCTCTGTGGCAAGCCTTAGGATTTTTCTTATTTTTTCTAAATGCTCGGTAATACCATTGTTTCAGAAAAAAATAAGTATGCCCAGTAATTCATAGGCACAGCAAACTTCAGAAAAGCCATTCAAGTTTCTGAGCTCTCAGTTTTAGTGCTGTCTGTCCCTTTAATGTCAGCTGAACACTTAACACTGATGAGAAGACAGCTGGTTGCTCAGACGTGGACGTACAACATCTGTGGGCTGCTGTATAAGCATTAGACTTGGAACAGCTTCCACTCACCATGCACCTGACTTTTTTGAAAATGGTCCAGTTTTGTGCTTGTGAACTGATTTGGTATCTTTATTCATGATAGCACATCTCCTCATCCCTTCTTTATCTATTTTTGAACCCGTGCCACACCATCTGAAAATAAAAGATTGAAGGATAGCACTTGTTTTTTAGCTTTTACATGGTTCTTCCAACATTTCTTCTAGTTTGAACAAAAATACATAATTTTTGGAGTGTCTGGAAGTCTGTGAGACTCTTTGTCTCACAGGTGGCAGAAGTGAGAAAACAAAGCATCCAAATGCTCACAAGCTTGGAGCTACAGGAAGACAGCTGCTAAAGAATCTATGTAGGGCTGAAGTGTCTCTGGTTCTGAGCAGCTGAACTATGAAGTCTCAAATCATTAATAAGGGAAAGCCTGTGACTAGTAAGTGTGTCAGGGAGATGCATTAAAATATTGGCATTGGAATCCACTCAATAAATCTAAAGAGCATCTAGGTCTGTAGTTGTAGCTCAGTCCTGCAAGTAGAAAACTCGCCAGGGTTTTAAGCAGCGCTAAGAATAGTACCTGTCTTTCTTTAAGCATAAAGCCACAGGACAGTTTACATTGTACTGGAAATGCAAATGTGCAGATGGTGGCTTTCTAATTCTGTAAATGCTTTCTTTCCGACACATAATTCATGCATGTCATTCTGTGCTGGTGTGATTGTGCTTAGACAGTTTGCTAAAATCATCCTTTACACCAATGGGACAAGTGGGAATATGGGAGCTCTATTTGCCATCAACATGAAAATATGAGGGAATGTATTCCATTGCCTCTTTCTGCTTTAGCTTGGTCACTTCTTCATAGCAAGACCTGCAAAAACACATGCATTCACCAGAGGAATGGTGAATTAGGCCCTGGAACAGGCTCCCCAGGGCAGTGGTCATGGCCCCAAGCTGCTGGAGTTCAAGAAGCATCTGGGCAGTGCTCGCAGACAAAGGGTTTGATTTTGGGGTGGTCTTGTGTGGAGCCAGGAGTTTAACTTAATGATCTTCATGGGACTTTCCCACCTCAGGATATTCTGTGATTCTGTGATCTGTCTAACTTCAAGTCTGCAAACCAGTTTCCATGATGGGAGAGAAGACATTGATAAGCTCAAAGTTGTCCCCGTGGTTAAGAATTTGCAGACCCAAAGCTGTCCTCCTATGCAGCTGGATATATACAGGATGACAGAATCGCCGGGTTTGGAAGGGACCTCAAGGGATCATCGAGACTAACTCCCCTGCTAAAGCAGGTACCCTACAATATGTTGCACAAGTAGGCATCCAGTTGGGTCTTGAATATCTCTGTAGAAGGAGACTCCACAACCTTTCTGAGCAACCTGTTTCAGTGTTCCATCACCCTTACTGTATAGAAGTTCTGTATGTTAGCATGGAACCGGCCCGTAAACCATTGACACTATGTTTGAGTTTTAGGCCATTACTCCTTGTCCTATCACAATGCACCACCAAAAAGAGCCTGCCTCTTACTAAGGCACCCACCTCATTTAGTAGGGGACCCACATTTTCCCTCGTCTTCCTTTTACTGTTGACATACTTAATAAAACCTTTATTGTTTTCCTTTACCTCCTTTGCAAGCTTTAATTTCAGAAGGGTCTTAGCCTTCCTCGTTGCATCCCTACAGGCCTTGAAAACGTTCCTATATTATTCTCAGGTGGACAGGCCCTTTTTCTGTTGATCATGCTTGCTAGCCAAGATAATACTTCATGTACATGTATGTCTACATGCATTCTAGGTTGAAGTTATCTCTCTCAATTGAAGGTGAAGGAGATTAATGGAGTAAGTATCAGGTGCTGTCCAGTGTTCAGTACAGCCAGGGCTCTGGGTCTTGCTCTGAACCTGTAGATAGTATTTCCATAGAAGTAATATCTTTTTCCAGGTTTATCAAGATGTTAGAGGGTTTGATACTTTTTAAAGAAAGGGAGAAATTCCTATTTAGGATTTCAAAGATTTGTGCAAGTGAGATTTTTGGTCTTTGTTGACTGTTGACATTTTGGTCTTTGTTTTGACCCCTTACTTAACTATGTTCACTGGGTCATTGCAAAAGTTCTTTCCAAGAAAAGATTGCAAATTGTGCCAAGAAGTGTTGGCCTTTGTAGTTCTCTGACTCACCTGCAATGGATCAAATAGCTGTGGTGATTTAACTCACACCTATTCAGCAGCTGTCTGCACCTTCTCTCTGCCAAAAAAAAGTGAATGTCTTCTTTTGTCCTGGCTACTGTAGTCATTAGGTCATGCTGGTAAACACAGTCTGAATTGAAACACTTTAGTTCAAGTATGTGCTTGATCATGCTGTTATTATTCTGCGGGAGTGTGGGTGGACTTAGAAACTCATTGGGTGACTGTAGTGCCTTTGTCATGTTCCTTCTGTACTAATGTCGTGTGAGGATGTAGGGACACAATAACCTCTGTTTTTGATTGCAGACAGGATCAGATCTGAAGGTACACCACTGCCTGTGAAAAGGTTCATGTGCATTTACTTCTGCACATGCTCAAAGCCTCTTGGCAGGTACGTTTCTTGTGAAGGTTAAAGGTAAGAGTAGAATTCATTTGCTTTAATCTAGGTGTCAGAAAGTAAAGTATTTAGAAACACAGAATCACAGATTCAAAGAGGTTGGAAGAGACCTCTGGGGATCATCTAGTCCAATCCACCTTGTTAAAACAGGTGCCCTGGAGTGAGCTCCTTAGGAAAGCATTCAGGAGGATTTTGAACATCATGGAGAAGGAAATTCCACAGCCTCTCTATGGCAGCCTGCTCCAGTGCTCTGTCTGATAGGAAATAAGTTCTCTATCATGTTCATGGAACTTCCTGTGTTCCAGTTTGTGCCCACCACCCTTCGTCCTGTAACTAGGCACCACTGAGAAGAGCCTGGCCCCACCCTCTTGACTGCTGCCTTTTAGATATTTATAAGTGTTGATAAGATCCCCTCTGTCTTCTCTTCTCTGGGCAGAATAGTTCCAGGTCTCTCAGCCTTTCCTTATATGGCAGATGTTCCAGGCCCTAAATCATCCTTGTAGATCTCCACTGGACTCTCTAGAAGTTCCCTGTCTTTCTTGAACCAAGTAGGCCAGAACTGAACACAGTTCTCCAGATGTGGCTTCATTAGGGCAGCGTAGAGGGGGAGGATTTCCTCCGTCGACCTGCTGACCATGCTCTTTTTAATGTACCCCAAGATCCCACTGGCCTTCTTAGCCACAGTGTTACACTGTTGGCTCATGGCTGTCCACCAGGACCCCAAGGGCCACCAAGACTCAGATCTTCATTGTAGGCTCCTTTTATAATCAACTACCAAGCAAATGCACTATAAAAGATATGTGTCATCCTAAAAAGAAGGAATGCCCATAAAAAGTTAGGCAATCAATAATTCAGTGCTTGGATATTCCTTTTTGCAGGTAACAAAAATAGAATGAGGTCATACTAATAAATGTTGGAAAGACCTGAGATAGGCATTTACAGTAACCAACAGGACTGGATGGCTCACATCCAGGAGTGGTAAAGAATGGAACAGCTGACTTGTTAAATATCTACAAGTGATCTTCTCACATTTATTAGGCAATACTGACATGAAACCTTAACCCTGACTAACTCTAGCCATTGACATACCAGTTAAGTTATAGATATTTTATTTTTGCGTAATCCTGAATAATACAAACACTATATTTGTGCTAAACAAATTCAAAGATATGTTGACCAGTCTTAATCACTGGAAGTAATAGTTAATAGAGGATGATAAAATCTTGAGATGCTTGTGATTTGAGGACAAATTAACAGCTTTCTGACCAATTAAAGAAAGGAATAGAGAAAAACAGGAAAACTGGATAACAGGATTACTGGCTGAAGTTTCACAAGATGGACTGTAAAAGAAACTTGATCTGCAGGTGAAAGGAAGCAAGAGATAATATTATCAGTCTAGAATGAGTTTAAACTTGAATTGTTCTAGTGACCAGCACACAGAAAAGTTTCAAGTGTACTATCATCAGCTACAGTGAATTAAACTATCCAACTATCACAAAATGCACATGCAATTATTTAACAAAATATTATAGATCTGAAAAAATGTATTAAGTTGAAGATAAGCAAGGTTTGTTTGTTCGTTTGTTTGTTTAATTATTATATCTTACTCAACTATGCCTTTAAGTCTTTGGACAGTATTATTCAGTTCAACTGTCTCATGGAGTAAAGGATCAGTTTCTTCTTTGAAATCCCTGGAATACATCCATTTGCTAAGTTGCAGGTTCTGCATTTTCTGGTGTCCATGGTGTAGGATGGGAGTGCAGCTGGTCACAGTTGCTCATGCTTTATACCACTTGACATATAAGAGACTCAATAAAAACTATGAGCATGCCATCAAGAGTATGTTGGCTTGAACACTTGGCCAATGGCATACAAAATATAAACCCCAGTGCAGAACTGCACAGGCTATCTTATTCACTGAACAGTTGCACTGGCCAGGTGGTCCACTGAGGTTGGCTGGGGACACAGATGCTTCATTTTACACTTTCTGTGAAGTGTCCGGATGCAATTAAATGATCCAGGAACAAAATCTGTTCTTCATTCCTTGGAAAGCTGAGGTAGTATGGAATAAATGCATTGGGAATACACTCCTGAAATGATTTGGAGAAGAAGCATGTCTGACAAGATAATCACAGAAAATGCAGTATTGCACCATCAGAGGAGTGGGGTTGGGATGAGGGGAGCTCTTGCAGTGTGGGCACAGACAGACCACGGTTGTTTACTGTTGCCTTCTACACTTTGTGGTATCATGAAGATGAGGGAGCTAAAGAATAATCCTTCCAGACCCTGCAGAGGCAGGGTTTTTTTTATCTACCCACTGCCTCCAAACTGGCTACTGATACTGTGTGGAGAAGGTCTCAGTGTGGGCCAACTCATAGTAGAACAGTTACGTTGCTTTCAAGAATGAGAGCAATTGATCTAACTTGGTTTTGACACCCCTTTAACCCCATTTGAGTTGTGTTACAGACAGGGTCTTCATTTTACGTGTTCTTTTTGCACGTTTCAGTTTTTCAGCACTAGGAAACAATGTTCACAGTTGGGTTAGTTCAAGGAGGACAAGTGCAGAGATCTGTAGGTGAGGAGGAACAAGCCCAGGCACCAGGATATGCTGAGACCAAGTGTGTGGCCAAGCAGAAAAGCAGCTCTGCAGGAAAGGTCGTAGGGTCCTCGTGGACACCATGTTGAAAAGGAGTCAGCAGAGTGCCCTTGCCAGGAAGAAGTGTGAGGATCTTTAGGTTGGATGTCAGGGGGAAGTTCTTTACAGAGAGAGTGATGAGGTGCTGGAACAGGCTGCCCAGAGAGGCTGTGGATGCCCCGTCCCTGGAAGTGCTCGAGGCCAGATTGGATGGGGCCTGGGGCAGCATGATTAAATGGGGAGGTTGGTGGTCCTGCATGTGGCAGGGGGGTTGGAGATTCATGATCCTTGAGGTCCCTTCCAACCCAGGCAATTCTGTGATTCTGTGATGTCCTGGGCTGCATTAGGAAAGGTATTGCCAGAAAGTGGAGGAAAGTGATCCTTCCCCTCTGTTCAATACTGGTGAGAATGCACCTGGAGCACTGCATCCAGTACTGGGTGCCCAGTGCAAGAGAAACACAGACATACTGGAGAGATTCCAATGGAGGGCCACCAAAATAATTTGGGTCTGGAGGTCCTGTCCTGTGAGGAGAGGCTGAGAGGGCTGGGGCTGCTCAGCCTGTAGAAGAGGGGGGCTCAGAGGGATCTCATCAGTGTATATGAATACCTGAGGGAAGGTTAGTAAGAGCATGGAGCCAGGCTCTTTTCAGAGACTTCCAGTGCCAGAACAAGCAGCTATAGCCACAAATTGGAGCACAGAGGTTCCCTCTGAACTCCAGGTAATGCTGTTACTGTATTGCTGGTGGAGCACTGGCACAAGCTACCCAGAGGCTGTGAGATCTCATCCCTGGAGATGTTCAGCAGCTGCCTGGCGGGGGGTCTGAGCACCCTGCTCTGGGTGGCCCTTGGATGCAGGTATCCCTGCCAGCCTCAGCCAACCTGTGATTCTATGGTTCTGTGAATTGGGTCTGTAATAGAGCGAGGGGTAACTAGCAATATGTTTTGTATGCAAACATTCTAGAACCATGCAGAGTATCACTAGCACATTGACAGAAACACGCACAATGCATACAAGTAAGATTCATGTAATACAATTATTATTATTATTATGTGCTTGCTTCGAGTGCCTCTTAGAATGTGAAATAAAAATGTGAAGATCAGGACTGAAATATCCTTTTAATTGGAGGTGTGAACTGAGAGATGGAATAAGGACGGAATGTGAATAATAAAAAAGGAAAGTTGCTCCCAAGGTTTTGGGCAGGCAGGCACATTCCCAAAAAGTTAATGAAGACTTTGCAATAACCCTTTTGTGTATATATATGCATTTTTGCCTTCAGCTTAATATGCCAACAGAATGAATCAAAATTAGGAGCGTTCAACAGAGCAAGGAATACAGCAGAGAACTGCTCCTGCTAGAATTAATAGAGACATTCTGGATCCTCTGCTCAGATGCATAAGCAACCTGTTACCTCAGCTATCAGAAACTTGTTATATATGTAGCTTTGAGAGATTTAATGAACAGTTCGAAAACTGGTGACCCTAGCAGAAATGAAAAACAAATATGTTAGCTACAGTATAATTACTCCATCTTGTCCTCAGAAAGTGATCTGTGTGACTTGACCAAACAGACATACGATAGTTTCTTTTGATCAACATGAACTACAATGCATTTTGCCTGCTGCAACTGTCTGTTACTTCTTGAACAGCTCAGGTTGCACACGATTTGATTAATGTACATGGTTTACATCGGGGGCATTTTTTTCTGCCCGCTCTCATGATTACGTAAAAAGAGATTATCTGTCCTGGAGATTATCTATCCTGAATCACAACTCTCTTATTAGAGAAACACACATGCACCTTTTTTTTTTTTCCCTCTGAAATTTTGTTCTACATCTTTAAGGAAAATAACTTCTGTAATTTCCCAGAAGCTCATGCAAAATTTAATGTCATCTGGACTTCGGAGATGTCTCAATTGTGAAATAGATATAAATCTACTGGCTCCAAAATGTTCCATTAAAAAGTTGCTTAATTTTTCAGAAGAGCAGTGGTTGTTACACTGATGTTGTTTAGGTTGTTGCATTTACAGCATTGGGAATAGTGTCAAACTGCAGCTCTTTAGGTTTTCAGCTGCTCACTTCATGTCTTCATTTCTAATTGCTTACACAGAATTTCCAGCCGGGATGATTTATAGTTGAGAATGAATCAACAGTTGAAGAGGGAAGGAGAGGAGAGGGGGGGAAAAGATAGAAAGAAAGAAGAAAAATGAACCAACAGTTCTTGTTCATGAACCTGAAAATAACACATCCTGTTAGTTGTATTGAATCAAATTCTGCTCACTTGGTTCCTGGTGTGGTGCAAACAGACTCACGATGCACAGCAAGCAGAAACCTAAGATATTTTCTTGCACTTTGGAAAGCACTGATTTTTCCTGTCACCTGTGTTTTAGTTCAGCAGAATTGCAAGTGGCTCTTCTTTTGAATAACCTGTTGACACACAGCATCACTGATAAACTGGGAAGAAGGCATCTTGCTGCTTGGAAGAGCATTTCTATCAGTTAGCTGCACATAACAGAGTAATGCTTACAGTGCAGTGCTGCTCCCATGCCCAGGTCTGGCAGAGCCCTGTAACAGCTGTGCAAAAATTTTTATTCACCTGGAGGAACCTACACCATTGAGAAACCACACATTACCATTAAGCTTAATTAAAGATGAGGGGCAAAAACAAAGATCTAAAGCTAACAGCACCACAGCTGGCATCAAAGGACATATGGAGGTTTTTTTTGCTCCCAGTTGCTCCTTCATTTTGACTTTTGCAATGCAAACAAACAAACAAAAAAAGAAAACTAAGCAGATTTGGATCAAGGATATTTCAACCATGGCTAACTCAGGAACATTTGTATACTTCCTTAACATACTGACAGCAGTATTTTTTCTTATTATCAGAGTACTCAGTCCATTCAGAAGGTAATTTCCAAGGTAGGTGAGGAAACAAAATGTGTAGTCATTCTGTTACTACAGATACACAGATAATGTGCATGAATACAGAGCACAATTTGGGAAGTAAGGGATGAAAAGGTGAAAAATGCTCCTTGACTGCTGGTGGAGTATTTGAAAGCTCACTTGGTGCCTTCTGCTCCCAGCAGCCTGATTCCATATGCCTGCTCATTCCCATAGGCTATGTGCAGTGATGAGGGCTGAACTCCTCATCCCAAAGCCACAAACCAGTCCACAAGTTACCCTCAGGTAATCTGAGCAAGGTGAGGGCACCATAAGCCCTGCAGGTGAGGAGGCAGCCATCCAGCACTTCATACTCACCCAGGGGATGCACTGTGCCAGCACAATGCATGGAGTACAGATTGTGCTTGAAAGGGAGTTATTTGTTTTCATGTCTTTAAGGGACGCTGTCAGTCACTGTGCTTATCAGAAACAAATAGTGAACAAGTTGTTCACAAAAATTAGTGTGAACTTAACAGCATCTGACCACACATGAGCATTTTCTGGATGCAATTACATTTCTTTTGGTTTTTATGTAAAGTGTCCTTAGGAAGAGTACTCCATAACAGAAAACTTGCTGTAAAATCAAGGGAAAAAATGTCCGAAGGGTGGAAATCTTACAATTCCAGTGCTGTAAACATGGCGGTGGATCTTTGCATCTGTGAGAAATTCAAGGAATCTTACACTCAGCACTCTTCACATGGCATTCATTTACAGCAGGTGTGAGGAGGGATCGCATGTTGGCCTGTGAGTCCCCAGTCAGTGTAGTCCCTGTACTGCTGTGACAACCATGAGGTTGTGCAGGATGCTCAGCACACAATTGACGGTGAGATATGTGAGCAATCCTTTGCCATCAGTTGCCAGCACCCCTTAACAATGCTTCGTCCAGTTCAGAGATCGTGAGAAATCATTTCCACTGGGCTAGACATCCACATTGCTGCCTTAGTAGCACTTTTCTGATGAATGGTATCAGATTATTCTGGCAGATAACAAATCAAGCGATGATCTTATCAGTGCTCTTTAAAATACTACACCCCCCTTCATCTCTTTCAATTCAACACTGGCCCCTAGATCTTTTCTTTCTAGTCTCATGGCCATTCTGGATTATTACAGTGTCAGATTCTGGCGTGTGACAAGGAAGGCTCACAGTATCCCATGCATGTTGACATCTCAGCGTCGTGTGACAGCAATACAAATGACTTGTGGGCTCCTGCTGTGACTACCTGTGGGAAGATGCTCTCCACCCCCTCTACAGTACCTTTAAAGCTCTTATCAGGGTAAGCTTCCCACAGGGTAAGCTACGTGGGCAATCTCTGACATTCGAACCATTAGTCTTCATCAAGTGCTTTGTGCTGTGATAAGCATTCAGTTTAATTTGCAGATGGGATCATTCATATTCAGAGCAGTGGTAGCTGAGCTGTATCCAAATAGCATAAATGCCAGTCCCTAAGTGTCACAGCGTTCTGGGGTTCATTGAGTTATGCCCATACTACACCTTTCCTTTTGGGCTGGGTTGTGATTGTGGGGCTTTCAGCAGAAAGATCTGCACCTGGATGCTGGCATCCAGAGGTCTGTCTCGCTTCTCCTCACCCACTTCTCTCCTGGCTCAGCAGTCCAAACACACAGTCCAAATGCAGTTGCAGCCCTCCAGCTTCCAGAGTCTCTTTCGTCCCGGTGAAACACTTGCAAACACTGCCGTTGAGCAGATGGATGTTCAGTGAGCATCCCAGACCTTTCCTCTGGAGACCTCGAGGGAGCCTCATCAGAGGAGTCGGAGCTCATTTTTAATTAACGATTACCGGTAAGGAAAAAAACCCCGAAGCCACAGCGAAAGGCGCTGAGGCGGAGCCGATAGGAGAAGGCCTGCTGCCACCTGGCGGTGCGGGGCTGGAGCTGCACGCAGGGCATCTCGGCATTCAAACCCAGCGTCTGAGAGCACTGCCCAAATGCCCCTTGCACTCTGGCACTGGGGTCCGTGCCCACAGCCCTGTGCATCCCGCTCCATGCCCACCGCGCTGTGGCGCAGCCCCTTTCCCTGACCCCCAGCTGCCCTCCCCTGACAGCTCCATGCCGTTCCCTCGGGCCCTGTCGCTGTCACACAGAGCAGAGCTCAGCGCTGCCCCTCCGCTCCCTGTGAGGAGCTGCAGCCGCCATCAGGCCTCCCTCAGCTCCTTTGCTCTGCGCTGAGCACAACGAGGGGCCTCAGCTGCTCCTCACACACGTTGCCCTCTAAAAGCAGACACCCAGATCTTCGGTTCATCACAGATGGTGGTCTTCCCTTGCAAATTCTGCTTTCATGTCCTCCCCTTTATAGCTGCCACTTGTTGCTCACCCTTTGGAAGGGGTGAAGTCAGCATAATCAGGACGTCTTCTGCCCCTGTGCCCTCGTAACCAGCAGTACGAATCTCCAGAAATCACCTTCTGTTTTTAAAACTTGTCTGGGATCACACATATCCCAGGTGAATAGGTCAGCAGATTTTATCCTACTTTATAATGTAAATACAAATAACACATGCCATGTGCACATGATTTTTGAAATACTGAGTCTAGGAGAAATGGTAATCACTTCTTCCTTTGTAAGAGTCTGTTTCAGAAGTAATTCTGCCAGCACAGGCTGTGCCAGTGCTGCTGGGGCATGTATGCTGCACAGTGTTGCCTGCTGTCTTGATTTCCCTACTTTGTCAGGTAAGGTTTGCTGTGGTTCCCTCCTGCTTGAACATCTAGTTTTATTCCACTTGGGAAAAAGAACAGCAAAAGGCTGCATATGGTGTTCCAAACACGTAATAAGAATGTTAAGCATCCAGATATGGCAATACCATGTTTTGACATTCTATTCTAATGTCATATTCATATTCTAATGTCTGTTTGTGCTTGGATCTGTTTGTGCTTTTTGACCTGGCAACATCAGTTCTTAAAACCTTCACGTACCGTAGCATGGGACTGTGCACCAACTCACGCTGCAAATTATGCAAAGACCCATCACTACAAATCCCTTAGATGTGTAGAAAGTGACAATTCTTCTGACACGTCTTATGGTCATCATGATGTCCTTTTGCATCATGACAGAGGAGGCAAGGGTCACCGTCACTGGGCTCTCGTGACTTTGGATGCAACCCTGCAAACTGTAAAGCACCTACACAGGGTGGCACATGGGAGCAGAGAGCTCCCACTTTCAGCTTCTGATGAAAAACGGTCTTAGAGAGAGGAAGTTGATGCAACACATTAAAATCCTCACTTTCTCAGCCAAAATAGAAACACCCCAATGGGGATACCTACACTGCAGCCAAATTCATGAGTACAGCTCCAAGTAGCTCAGATTATCATAACTACCACCCACAGGCTTCTGCTAGCAGTTGTATGGGGCAAAGATATATTGACTCAGCTTTCCTCTCTCTGTCATAATTTGAGTCACGTAGAAAGCATTTTTTTTTCTTTCATCTTACTGGAGAAGGTATCAAGGAAAGGACCTGGAGCATTCAACCTGTAACTACAGTATCACGTGCAAATTCTTAATTCATTTCAAATTAACAATTTACTGTGTTACTGTGCGTGTTTAAACAAAAGCATCTGGAAGTTCAGATGGGAGACAAGAAGTCTCAAAGGAAAAAGTGTACAGTAGAAATTAGCAGAATGTTTACTACATTCTCCTGGATGGTCCCTGACTTATTCAGTATTTGCGATAACTTCATAGAGCCAATCTTGTTAAAGCTTTTTAAAAGTCCGGGTATACTGTGCTAGCTTTTTTCCTTCATGTAGGAACACCTTTAAAGAACTGTACTTTGAGGGAAAAGAGAGAGATTTGATGTTCTAGAGTGACAGTACTTGCTTAGGCATCTGACTGTGACAGCAAAACTACTTTTATGGAACAAAAATATAACAAGTGGAAAACGTGCTAGAAATGCATACAGTCAATAAATGTAAAGAAATTCACCCTACGAACACCTACAATCAGCAGACAGGATCTCCTAGAGAAGACCTTTGAAAACACCTGAAGTATATGCCTAAACCATGCAATCTGGGAACAAAGACAAATAAATATGGCTAATAGATGGAAAGAACATCATGGATGCACCAGTGCAGAGGAACACTACTGAGCACAGGACCTTGACTTCAGAACAAAGTATAGCACGTATCCGTGGCTCAGTTCAAATGCAGTTATGGAGAACAGAGATGATGTGTTTAGGCAGCCTGATTCATGAAGCAGCTGCCATGGTATCTACTTTGCACTCGGGTACAGGTAGGTAATATCCTTTGTGTTGTAGAAAGAACAACTTCCACTTTCAGGATGCTTCCCACAGGATGCTTTCCGTGGAGGGCTGAGCTCCTCAGATACCATCCATGACTTTAAGGAAAGCTAGAAAGCAGTTCTGCTAATTCAGATGAACTTTGTGAAAACTGAAGACCCACCAGTATATGCTGGCGCTCAGTTACTTTTAGCACTGCATTTGTTACTATATTATATTAATGAGCTTAACATGCACAAACAGTTGATGAATAATGAAGATGTAGTTTTTAGTTTTTCCCTACAACCAGAAACATAGCTTGTCAAGGACAGGAGTCATTTTACCCCGAGGCATTAGCTGATCTCAGAATGTGACCATCCCAGCCTCCATTTACTGGCTAATAATTAACAGTGTATTTGGTAATCTCTGGGTCAGAAAACCTGAAAACATCTGGGTCAGAAAACCTGAAAACATCTGAGGGCTCAGACTTAACGTTCATTTTAACAGAATGAAAATATGTGCCACTTACATCTGTAGCCTCTTGTGATTTGATTTTATTTCCAGAGGGAAACAAGCGGGGCACAAGCAGCCATATGCCTTTACCAGGGAGACCAAGTAAAAGCTTGACAGAAAAACCTCTCAGAAATAGAAGACTGAATGGGAGGAAGCTGCAAAGACCCAAACAATAAGTCACCACTTTTATCAATCAGATAGTAAGATACATTAGACTTACAGCATTAACTCAGATTCCACCATTCTAGGATTGGTCCCTACTGTTTTTGTTGTTGTTGTTTTTAATTTCTACTTTTAAAGGAGATTTACAAGAGCTTAAGGTCTACCCAAACTGGAATTACACTCTATTGATTTACTTATTGGTCTTCCTGCTGAAAGACTGGGAGGCAGCTCTTTCAAACACTCACCTCGTGCAAGTTTTGATCAAGCTACAAAGTTTTTGCAGGACCTTTTCAATTCTTTGATTTTAAATATGATCTCTACATTTCTTTGCTTAATTCCACTGTATACTATACTACTTCCTAAAATCCACACTGCTTAATTTCTTCCTTCCTTTCAACTAGCTGCGTCATGTTGTCACAAGTTTTATGACCCTTACAGCTGATAATAAGGAAGCAAGAGGGCACTTACATCTTGTTATTTAAAAACATAAAAAATAAAGCCTTGGACAGCT
This sequence comes from Lagopus muta, assembly GCF_023343835.1. Classification (NCBI taxonomy): domain Eukaryota; kingdom Metazoa; phylum Chordata; class Aves; order Galliformes; family Phasianidae; genus Lagopus; species Lagopus muta. Next base: position 138,012,970 of record NC_064433.1, on the reverse strand, counting down.
GTTAGCTGTCATGTTGCACTAGTTTATATTAGAGATGAGTCAGTCCAAAATCCAGGAGACCTTTGCAGCCCCTTTCCGCAGGTCACCTCCTCCCCTGAGTGCACTACTAAACCTCAGTGTCTCATAAATCACAGAATCACAGAATGTCTCGAGTTAGAAGAGATCCATAAGGAGCATTTAATCCAACTCTTGGCACCACACAGGATCACCCAAAATTCAAACCCTATGTCTAAGAGCATTGTCCAGGCATCTCTTGAACTCCAGCAGCTTGGTGCCATGACACTGCCCTGGGGAACCTGTGCTTAGAATCAACATAAATAATTTGTGTAGTTGCTTGTGATATCCATCCAAACCCAGGTTTTGATCTAACACTTGCTTGAAATTGATGGACTTTTTTCTTACCAGCTCGGAAGAATACAGCCAAGAAGTGTTATTTGTCATTTCTCCATTTGTATGTGGTTGTTTTTGAATTCCTTCTGTTACTATTCATTGTCTGCATGTCTAGAAGTTAGCTAATATATGACCCTAATAAGAACTTTGAAGTGTAAAAATCAAGGAATTCCTTCTTCACTGAATAACTTTAGCATAAGATTTTAATGTTTGCATGTGTATGTTCTGTATATTAGATTTATTTTTAACTGTTAACAGTGCTCTTAAGAGCTGAGAAAATTCTACTGAGCAGCAGACCAGCAACAGGCTATGAAATCCCAATCTGCCATTTCACTGAGAAAGGAAATCCTTTTCTGCAGCCCTCGATGTATTCCAAGCACTGTGCATATACCCAGTTATTTTTTTTTACCCATGTCTGTTCTTGTTTTCCATGTACACATGCTTCTTAAGGATGCTTTCATTTTACACTTTGTACCCTCTCTTCACTTTTGGACAAAAAATCTTTGTTTCACTTTTTAGTTTCGATTATTTCTGCCATTCTGTTCTGTTTGTCCATATTAAATGCATTTTCTCCTTTCTCTTTCTCTTTCTGATTTTAGAATAGCAAATTTGATACGTTATTTTATAATAATCTCCTCTGAGCTTTCGAGAATTACAAGCTTCTTTATTGGAATTAAATAGGAATGGGCTCATTCCAATAATAATATCTTACGTTAACATCTCCTGTATGTTCTAGAAGTGTTCTTTACTCTTTGTTATTTTTGCTCTTTAAACAGAGCAGTTTAGACACAAGCAAGTGTTTGAAATCAATTAGATTATATCATATTAAATCTGGAATGAGTTTCACACAGAACTTCTGCTTAAATTAGGAATTTAGATTAAATTTCAACAAGCGTTTCTGTAACTTCCTTTCCCTTGCAGAAGGGAAGCTGTTTTCTCAGTATGTTAAAAGGATCCATTCTATGAAAAAATACCTCCTAATAGAGTGGAACGTTTTCCTCAGGCATTTTGCTTCTTGCTCTCCCCACTCCTTTCTTTTTCCCATCCTTTATGGATCCAACTTCTCTCTCTGAGTTAAGAGTTGCTTCCTCTGGGTGTGAAGGAAGGCTGGAATACTTTACGCTCCAAGCTACTGCTACTGATCAGTGATGTCAGGCTGAATATGAAACTGATTTGCTCCCATGAGCAATTTAAGCAATGTTGCAGTGAAGTTTGCAGAGGTGTAAATCAGTGCAGAACAGAGGGTTACACTTCTGCAGTGCTCAGAAATTGAAAACATCATGAAAATACTGAATATTACTGATAACTAAAGAGTCACAGAAAAGCAAACTGCAATTATGCTTACCTCCTGCTTGGTAATTCAAATGGAAAAAAAGCAAGCAAGCAATTTTTCAAGTAAGACTTTCAGAGCTGAAGCCAGAACAGGAAGTACCAAAGCAATTACTTCAGCAACTTGCTTTTATAGAGGAAATCAGCAGCTACGAGTTTCATTTCTAGGTAATTTCCCAGGCTCCCAAGAAACATAGCAGCATCTACAGTCTGGAAAGATGTCAAACAGTAGCACGCAATTCACAGCAACTCAGAAACAAAGTGCCAAAAAATACACAGCACGAGCGATTGCTATTTGTGTCAAATTTTCCCGTAGCAGGGCAATATAGAGGATAACTGTACGAGAGATGCAGGAAAAAAGAAAGCTTGGATTTCAGCTGCAAACAGTAGACACTGTCTGTCAGAGGAGATTTTGAAAGTTGTTTTGCTCTTGAATTTAGAGCAGGAATAAGTCTGTGTAATTAGATGGGAGAATATTTCATTTGAGGTGGTGGAAGGTCAAATCCCATCGTGCTTATTTATATATTTGGTACTGTGAAGTTCATAGAAGTTCCATTGACTTCAACAAGATTTCCAAGGTAACAATGGAAAATGTAGCTATTGGAAAGAAAGCAGAAAAGCCAGACATCATAGTTTTATGGGATTCATCAACAGCGAATTCCTATATGCTGAAATTGAAGCTGATGTAAGGATTGACATACAAAGGAATTCCTTGAAACACTGCAAGGTAAAGGGGTGCATATATTTATTTTTAGTTAGCACAGACTAATTCTAATCATTCAGTCAGGATCTTCCATGACAAGCTTGTTGACTCACAGGCCTTATTCCAATGTGCTGTGATTCAGACACTGCCAGGCAGCAGAAACGCAGCCACACGCTCCTTCCACCTCTGACAGAAAGCGGCCCTGCAGCTGAGGAGCTTGGAGGGCGGGTGGCTGGGAGTGGGGCAGAGCTGGGACACCTCCTGAGACACCAGGCTGTGGTGTCCACCTGGAGCTTGGTGGCCTCAAAAGAAGGAAAGGGGAGGTAAAAGGAGAGGGAGAAAAGAGGCAAAGGTGAAGAAAGCAGACTAACTATTCTTATGAAGTAATTTGCCTCGATGAGGGAAAGTAGGCTGTGGACTGATCCATGGAGTGAAGAGCATGAATCTAGTCTATTTAAGGATAAATACGCGGGGCAGTGCAATGCAATGGATGGTTCTCTTGGGCTTTGCAGCTTAAAAGAGAGTGTCCTGAGAGAGAGCTGTATTTAGGGCTGCTCAGGGGATGACGAGTGGGAATGCCTGTGTTTAATGAGCATAAACGCTTATTTGCTCATTTCACATAAAGAAGTCATAAAGGAAGGCATTAAGCACAAACAAAGCCACGTATTGCCATGCTTCAAAAAGCTGTTTCCAGGTCATGCAGTGACCTCATACCTCAGCAAGGGGCAGCTCACAAAGCAGAGTGCCACCACCATCTGACACTGAGGCCTGGGCCTTCCTTGTCGCTCTCCTCCTGACCTAGCATTCTTTGAATAACTGAGGCACGCAGCCCTGCTGTATGGATTTGTCTGTGTTTAAAGAGCAGTGTGTTTCTGCCAGCACCACCTTTATCATTACAAACAGTCCCATTCAGCTCCCCTGCAATATTTCCTTGCTGGTGGTGGGATTCGACATTCCAAGGAGACAGAGGCGCTGTGAGAGGAAGTAAAACAGAGATAGACACAGGTGCTTAACAAGGTCCCAGCACACTCGTGACGTGCTGGGACACTTGAGCTGCAGCTGGCACAGCAAATACCTTCCACCACTTGCTCAATTTGTCCCCAAAAGAAGGTCAGCTCAGCAAAAACCAAGCCTGTTTTGTGACAAACATTTCACCTCATGTGAACTTACCAAACACCTGTTGCCCTGAGACCAAATGGGGCCCGTGGGAAGGACAATGTCCTGCCATAGGAACATACTCAGGGACATACAAACATACGTAGGGAAATTAGCAAGGGAGCAAATAAACAGGCTCTAATTTTCTTCTGCAAAATTAGGCAGCTTTCATACTGCAGGATATTAGAAAGACTGAACTGCTCTGGTGCCACTACAGTGCTTCTTGGCTCAGCTTTTTTGGCTGGCACACAGACTGACCTTCCTGCTCTCAAAGGGATTTTACTTTAGCACAGAAATCAGTGTGCTGCCCACCTCCATAAGCTGTCCCAAGTGTCTGAATTCCAAACCATCTGGAGACCAAGCATGGTGGCCACGTCGCCACATTGCCAGGAAGGATAATGAGCAGCCTCACTGTAATTACATGGTGTCCTCAGGTGCTCTAAACCAAAACCAAAACAAAACAAAGCCCCAGACAACACCCACAGCCTGCCTAAGTGAGCTGCTATCCAAACAGGAACGTGTTCCACGTGATTTCCTGTCAAGTAGCTTTCTATGTTCTTCATGCCCATACTTATCACCATGGGGAGCTCTCAGGAAAACTCAAAGATTTGGGAAATTATCTTGCAACAAGCCTATAGATCTGAAGGCTAGAGAGCAAATTACAGGCTCTTATTTTTTCCCCAAATATTGTCACCCAAGCTCTGTTATTATCTATATTGCATTACAGTGTATCATGAGCTATTTGACTTGAACAACACACAACTTAAATTCTCCACTGGAGACTGGAGAGCATTCTTACGGGGCACTGTGCTGGGTCTTGTGAACCTGTTCTCCCCAGGCCGGTGGAAGGACTTTACAACCTGACCTCAGGAACACTTCTGCATACTGGGAACATGCCCACATTACCAGCTTTTTCTCCTAAATCCTCCCAGAGATCTGAAACAATGTGCAGTATTATCTGACCCTATTGCAGCCTATTATTTGGGGCAAATTCCTATGAAACAGGGACGAGCCTTGAAGTAAGCATGGAAAGTGGATAGCAGCATGGTAAGGTGCATCTCTGGCTCAGCCAGTCATGTGCTGTGATGCCTGGCCCATTGTGCTGCCTCAATCTGTAGTCTCCTTTATCTAGGCGGTGGTGAACGTACGAAAGTAACACACTGCCATTGCTGGGAGCTGCTGGTGACACTCACAGGAATCCTTACTCCGACTGACTCCTGTTAGCCTGAAACACACAAACTCAAAAGCGCAGGGACACAGGTCTCTGTTTAAAGACACTGCAGAAAACATCTGCTAAGGGCACCGTGCTCTTTTTATAGTACACACTATTTATTATTAACTAAAAAAATGTTGTTGCACCTGTTTTCTGCCCTAACTTTTCTGTATTGCCATTAGAAGCTACTGATATCTGTTCTCAACACAACAAAGAGCTACATTTCAGCAGTGCCTCACTAGCAACTCACCTTGCTCAAATACGGAGATGATTGCTTTAAGTGCTCCAAACGCCATGACTTAATAGCGGAAGCAGCGCTGTAAATCAATAATCACACTTGAGTTTTAGTTTTTTTTTTTTACTATTATTATTACGTGGACAGTAAATGAATGCATGAGGTAGGAGTTACAGCCAGGATCCCTCTGCTGGTACGGGCTCCCTGCTTTCTCTTTCTGCATGGGTGCCTGCCATTCGAAAGAGCGGCACCAAGAGGTGATCAGCAGCCGATCGATTAGTAACTCTGCTACCTACTCTGACAGCTGCTTCCCCTCCCCGCTCCCCCAGCCCCACCACGTCCAGTCAGGAAGTTTTCCCGAGCTGCCGGCAGGAGGAGGGCCGGCTCAGGAGTGGCCGGCTGGCCCTGTGGGGATGCGGTAGCTGCAGCTGTGCCCCCGGGCTGGAGCGGGGCTGACTTACGGCACCCGGCCGAAAGCCTGCGGGACGACGTGACCCCCCTGCCGGGCCGAGCCTGAGGCCCAGGGCCACGCAGCTCCTGCCCGGGTCCCTCCCCCTGGCGCCGGCCGGGGGAGGAGCGGGGCCGGGCCGGGCCGGGCCGGGCCGGGGGGAGTGGGAGGAGCAGCGGGGGCGGCCGCGCAGTGGGGCCGGATCGCGGCGGCGGCTCCGGAGGAGCGCCGAGTTGGTGCTGCCCGCGGCGGGGCCGCCTTCGTCCCGCCGCTTCCGGGGCCCGGCGGCGCGATGAAGAAGCCGGACGGGAAGGTGGTGCTGCTGGGGGATATGAACGTGGGTAAGACTTCGCTGCTGCACCGCTACATGGAGCGGCGCTTCCAGGACACCGTCAGCACGGTCGGCGGCGCTTTCTACCTGAAGCAGTGGGGGCCGTACAACATCTCCATCTGGGACACGGCAGGTGGGCCGAGGGGCTGTGTGGGCGGGTCGGGCTTTCTCTCGTGCGAGACCAAGGCTTGGCGAGGCTGCAGGGGCAGGGGCTGAGCCCCGCTGCCCGCCCGGGACGGTTCCTCAGCGCCAAGTGATGCGTTCTGCAGCCCCGCCGTGTTCCGTGTGCCTTTCGGGACGCCGGGGAGCGAAGTTCTCTCGCTGTGTCACTTCGTGTCACAATCTAGTCCAACATGGCTTTTCCTGTGCCAGGAATTGAAAAGGAGGAAGAGGGGGAGCGAAACTGCTGAAGAGTTGCGTGGAGACTTCTCGGAGGGCGAGGAGGAGATGCATAGGAGATCTGGCTACTTTGGCTTTACTTTTTGCATTTCTTAATCTATTACTGTGATGAAAACACATCAGTAGCTCTACCTGAGACCTGTCTCACCAAGAGGATTTCCCTTTGCTGATCTTTTTGTTTTTATGTTTATCTCACGTCTATAATTGCAATGTATTACTATATAACATAACTGAGGCTGAAACAGGAACCTGGAGGAGCCCTAGAGCTGCATCTTAGCCAGCCAGATGAAGCACCCAGGTGGCTCCCACCTTGGAGTGCTAGGTCAGAGATGGTCGCTTACTGGTGGTCTGGGTTCCCTCACGCCCCATGCTGAGAGCTCCTGCTGTTTCCCTATCCTCAACAGGACTTCTGAATCCGCATAGGCAGAGCCAGTTGAAAAACATCCAGCACTGGGAGCACCATCATGCGTGGTCCCGCTCTCCTCTCTGGTTGGGGATTAGTGTTGAGCTTGGTGTCCTCTCCCTCACCTCCCAAAGGTGCTGGCTCTTGGGTGGTCTCACTGTTGACTTGTGCTCCTGCAGAAGGGTGGAAGTTCTAGAAATAAAAGATCAAAGATTAGAAATGCTTTAGCACCACAATATGACAGAATTACAGTTCAACATTTGCACCTTTCTTATCTTCTTGAATACGGAGTGCCAATGCCAGATGTCTGTCTTAACCCTGCAGTGCCCTAGCAGTCCTTTACTCTTACTTGTACACAGAGCAGTTGAGAACATTAGGACTAGGAAATGAGGGGGTGCTTGGCTGTAACTGCTGCATTTACTCTGTGCTCCAGCAAAATGCAGTCATACAAGGTTAACTGTACTTGGATATACTTTGTTCCTTGTACTAAGGGACATGGTTTATTGGGGAAATATTGGTGGTAGGTGGGCAGTTGGACTGGAGGATCATGGAAGTCTTTTCCAACCTTTGTGATTCTATGAGTGCATGGTCTAATTTTTATACTCCGTGTTGTATTCTGTATGTGAATGTCATGGTTGTCTTTTGATAAGTGAAAAGAAAACCAAATAATGTTATTTTGAGCCCCCTTACCTCCATGGAAATCATCCGTATTTTATGTTCTGTTTGGACGGTTGTTATTCTGACATGGATTAGGCATTTGGCTGTAACGGGGTAAACATTGATACAATATAATATTTTTTCTTTTTTTAACAGTATTGGACTTCATAAAATAGAATTGTAGAATCACTGAGGTTGGAACAGACCACTTGAGTGATAGACGAGTTTATCCACAGTAATGGTGATAGATTGTCGGTTAAGTGTATGTGGATATTAGTACTACAACAGTTCAAGTGCTGATCTGAATTGTTTAAAATATGTATCAGTTATACTCATCACTGTTGATCTTGCATTACTTCTTGATTTATTATTCAGAAATATCTCTCATTTTTTCCAGAAATGATTAAAACTGTAGGCTAAAAGGTTTAGAGAGTACGTTGCAGTATTGTTACTGCTCAGTAAGCCATGGAAATGTGCATGTTCTGCCAAGTTAAGTCTGAAAAGCAAATGAGCTATTCTAGGTGGGAGTCTTCTCCTGGCTCTATGTTCACACCCACCTTATCCTGGAAAGATCAGCTTCTTAGTCTAATCTAAATCTTTCATATTCTTATCCTCAAGCCTTGTAAAATGGGCGTGCAGAAGTTGTCAGACTTGATTTTATTATTTTTTTTAATGTAAATTCTAGCAGCAAGTAACTTGACATTTCCAGTTTTCCAATCTGATGATTAGGAAAAGTCATTTGGATATTGCATCCAACTCAAGGAGGCAAACAAGCTATACGTGGAAAAATACCTGAGAGAAGCATTATTTGCTTTGTTCTTGACCCTCTTTCTAGCCATCCGCTCTTGGCTGTTTTCTCCATTGTCAGAGGTTTGGCTAGATGGCCTTGTGTCTGACCCAGTGTGGCTGCTGTTGTTTTCTTGGAGCAGATGCTACAAATTATGTTTTGTTTGAGTCAGTTAATTCAAAGGAATTTAGAAAGCAGAACCAAACAAAACTATGTGCTTAAACTATACAAAAACCAACCAAACAAAAAACAGAGTAACTGTGAATCTTTGGTGCATTTTAGAGGACAATTCTGCTAGATACAGACCTTGTCACTGAGGCACACAAGTGTATGCTTTGAGACTTTCCTAGTGGCGTGACTGAAGAAATAATTTTCATAACCAAGAAACGTCAGCAACAACATCAGCCAGAATAACTTCCTCCTGCGAAACAACCGGAGGTTGGAGACTCAAGGATGTCCAAGGATGTGCGTGTGTATGTATGTGTATGTATATATGTTTATATATAGCAATAACAACTTCTAGACAGTGCTGACAGCAGTTGTGTAGTAACCCAAAACTTCCTGCTGGGCATCAGAGGCATGCAGCACTGAGCTAGTATGTAGCCTTTTATCTCTGGTACTGCAAACACATCCTGAAGTTCTGCTGGTCTCAGCCTTGCTTCACTTTTAAAAGTGCATGGACTGTAGGAATAACAATTTATGGGAGTGTTTGGGATTTTTAGGTGTATTTTCTGATGCCTTAATATTTCAAAAAGAACTTGTGTGTATGTTGGTTTTCAGTCTCTTTAACTTTACTCTTGTTCATCGGATATATTAGCGATGGTCCTGGAGGCAAGGTTTCTTAACTGTTAGTGATCAGTGTCTCCTGTTCTAGTCCCTTGGAATGAAGCAGCAGACCAGTAATTTAATCACAAGTATGCCATAAAACTCACTTTGTGATTGAAATGATTGTGTTTAAAGACAGAAGTCGCCTTTTGAATTTACCAGCAGAGTCATGCAGTGTGATAATGAGGAAACATAAAGGTTAACTGGAAAAGCAAACCTCATTTATTTTCCTCCTCTCATCTTAATCTAGCTGTCTGAATGGGAGAATTGATTTGACTTTTCTTCTGTCAGTATTCAGCTATCAGAGAGGTAGAGTTAAACTGTAGTGGTCTGGTTCCTCCCTCACTCAGTCTTTGTGCCTCTTGACTTTGGCTTTTCTTTCTGTGTAGATGTATGCTTCCTTCTGCACGTTTTTCTCCCAGGGAGCAAGTGACTGATGAAGTTCTTAGGAGGAACGTAGGTTGGCATATGACTCACTCATTTGGAGTACAGGGTTAGCCCAGATAGTTTGGTCTCACTTCTGCTCCAGAGGCTAGATTTACTTGGTGTGAACAACTTGAAAATTGTAGGTAAGAAGGAAACGTGGTCCTCTGTCATGATGAAACAAAGCAGTAGAATTAAAACATGTCTTTTCTTTACAGGGAAGAAGATTGATAGTAGCCACTCTGTTGAATGTTCTGCTGTTTCTCACTTTTGGAAATGGAGGGCTATAGTGGGAGAGAAGAAACTACAGATGAGGTGGTTTATCAAAGCCTGAGATGACCCTGAGGCAGGAGAAAGGCCTTGCTGTGTGGGGGGTAGGGTGATAGAGTAGCAGTTGAGATTGGATCTTGATCAATACGTGATGAGGTATGTTAGAGGAGGTTGTTTGGAAGGATTTAGAAGACAGCACCTCAAAAAATATCTTGAGCATCATGGGTCTTTTAGTGAGGAGTACTGCTCTGTATCTAGAACTTATGAAACAGGTTCAGAAGCCGGAATAAAGGTTTAGCTTTTAGGACATCCATAGAAGCATAGTTTTGTTGTTGTGAAACATTGCACTAAGGCATTTAGTAAAAATTTAGAAATGCCTTGTCACAAGGAACTGTGGGGGGAAAAAACAAAAACATCATGAAATGGGAGATAAAATTTGCACATTTGTTTACTCAGATATGGCTATCTCACTTTATTGAAGAAGGAATTTTGCTTCTAGTGTTTCTTTTTAGAACAGACTCTTGAGTGGCAAGTCGTTGAGGAGGGTAAACCATTTGTTTTGTTTATTGTGTTTGATACAGGCCAAGATGAATGTTGTGTATGAACCCCTGTGGTAGCTGCTGTATTCAAACTCCCACGTTAAATCCATGCTTTGCATGTGGTATTTAATAATAGCAGGCAATGTGACTCCACTGGTCGAGCCAAAGTGGGAAATGACTTTATGGTTCAAGAAGACTCTTCAAACCCTATCAGTAACATGATACTGATACACTTTGTTCCTGGCTAAAGCTGTATGGTGTTATGCCATGACATTGCTCATGTTCATCAAGCCATAGCTGAGGTTTGCAGTGTTGGAGTCCTTGGTACCATCTCGACTTCTGTAACAAAAGATGTTATCTATTTTTTCTAACTTGTGCTGAAGTGAGGCCTGAGTGTTAGAGAACAACTATGTATTTATGTCCAGTCTGTGGTGCATGGCCTGTGTTCTTGTTTTTATGTGAAAATTTTGTTTCTTGGCTTTATGTTATGTATGAGTTTGTACAAGCCCATGTTTTAAAGCCCCAGATCCCAGGTTGGAGCAATACGAGAATCTTCATAATGAAGAGCTTGTGTCTCTGGCATTGCATCCTTCCTTCCCTGCTTAATGAAGCAAGAAGTGCATTTTCCAAACATCTCTGTCAAAACTGACTTGATAGCTGAAAGGTTAATTTAAGTAATGACTGTCTGCTTCATGACAATACCGACAAAATCTGTGCAAGTGGTGTAAGAGAGTAATGGCTAGTCAGGCAATGGAAGTGAAATTGCATATGTATGGAAATACATGTTCCTGGTGAATCAGAAGTACGGTGGGAGAAACTGGAGAAAATTTTGGAAGGATGGCCACAAACTGAATTATTTGCTTCAGTAAATTAGTCTGCTAGTTGGGTATGTACAAAGGCTTAAATAGGTATTCTGTGCAATAAAGCAAATTACTAATGCCCTATTACACTCTTCATTTTGAGCTTAATATCGGTCATCTGCATACCTGAGCTGCCTCTTTCAACAATTTTAGGGTGGAAGGAAGGACACGGGGATGAAACATTATGGGATGCTTTTTTTCTCCTTGCATTATTCTCTCTTCAGCTGGATAAACTGTTGTTGTAACATACAGGTGAACGTGCATCAGGGAGAGCTGCTTTGTATGGTTCTTATTATTTCCGAGGTACCAGGCACCAGAATGAAAAACAAATATTTATTTAAAATTAGTATTGCATGTTTAGGTGCCTGAACTTAGTCTGGATTGTGTCATCATCCATTGCCTATGTAGGGTTCTGTTCTTTCTTTCAGAAGGAAGGAGGCAGTGGGTGCTCAAAATAGTGGGTAGGCAACTTGTTAGTTCAGAGCTTTCCAATTACTTTGAGCATGGTACAGGATAGGCAATGAGCTGTTAGTTGTGTAGCTTTCCAATTTGAGTGTTTGTGTATGTTGAGTGGTCGTCCTGATTCACCTATGCTTAGGTACACGTTATGGTGCACAAACCTCAAAGCTAGGGAGGCTCTCAGTCAGTTCCACACTGCTTTGGCCGAGCTGCTCCTGGTAGTTGAACTAATTTGTGTATTTTTACTTCACACTTCACAGTGACATACCATAATTCAGTTGTCTGGTGCACGACAGTTGTTTGGTCTTGCGTTGAAGCCTGTAGCCATGTGAGCTTCCAGGAGATTTTTCCTGTGGCATTCTTTCACTGCTGAACTGAAGGTGAACTTGGTCATTCCTTGTCTGGGTCATGCTGTAGTGTTGCAAAACATCTAGACAAGAAACCTTTGTTTGCGTCTCTGTAAGGAAAGTTACTGAGTTTGTGGTGGATACTTCTGGAGCTGTTAGAAATTATGGAATAAAGTCATTTTTGTCTCCCAAGTCTGACTGATTAGACTTCTTCCAGGGAACATTGTGTAGAACATCCTGAGATTAGATCATTAGGTGTCAAACCTGTGATAAATTACTTTCTCTGCTTTGCTTGTGTTACACTGTGTAACTTCACATGCAGATGTAGGGTTCTAGAAAATGAGACTTGAAATTGGTGATTAAAATTGGTTCACCTGAGGGGTAGTGCTGAGAGCAGAGGTGGTCAAAGGGTTAGAGCGTTCCCCTCTAAATTTGACCAAACTGTCAATGCAAATAAATTGTCAGGCTTCAGCACAGGAGATTGAGGACAATATCTCTTAGGACAGCCAACTCAATAAGCATATACAAGATTTTTCTAACGTTACTAAGCTATTTTGGTATGGAAAAAAACTAATCCAGGAAAGAACTTCTTAATATTGTTTTTAAGGGGAGATAGATCATTAGATGTGAATGAATATTCAGCTGTATCTGTCCCATCTCTTAGGAAACAGACCAGAGTTGAAATGGGCTCTGCATGGGCCATCCAGGAGCTAGTTGTGGAAGGACTCTACTGACAGCATAGACACCTCTCTGAGCTCCAGTGTAATACTGTTTTATGTATATAATGCAAAAAGACAAAATGTTTATTTGAGCTTTTTCTTTTCTGCAAGTTGGACTGGTTTGGTCTGGGTGATCCTGTGGGTCTTTTCCAGTCTTGGTGATTCTATGATTCTAAGTTCTTTAGAGCAAAAATACATCTCAAACTATTTTGTAACATGGTGGGAATTTCATGTGCAGGATTCTGAGAGAATTGTTCATAACTTTCAATACTTAAACAGATTACAGTCAGAACTGTCTTCTTGTGAATTAAGGCTTCTGTGCTTTCAGGTTCTTTCTGTTTGTTAGCAGTGAGATCCCTCTTCTCCCCACCATTTCAGCTCTTTCTAATTCTTCTTTTTTTCTATCATGAAAAGAACTCATCCTCAAATATAGAGAATACCATTTTTCTTTTTATCTGGTCTGCAGGTTAATGAGTTTCAGATTGGAATAATTTTGTTCAGTAACAATTAAGTATCTGGTATAAATACTTCTCCCTGTTCTCGCAGCCTCTCCTGTCCTCAGCTGATCTAATGGCATTTCTTTCTGTAGTTCATTATATGATTTAATATTCCTAACCACATTTTTTATACTTACATGCAAAAACACAGAGAAAAGGTGTTTTCCAGCCATCCAGCTGCTCTTGTGTACTTTGTTTTAAAAGGAATGTTTTTTGGTACTGCTGAAATAGCAAGGACATATTTGTTTTACCATTTGCGGCTGATGACTGCCTAAGAACTTTCAGTCATATAAATTATTCATCTGTAGATGTTTAAATATTTGAGATTTTATTCTTCTCTTAATTATATTTGTAAAGCAAAGGATGACTTAGGCTTTCAGGCAAATGTTGTTCCTGTAAAAATGTTAAGTAGACATCTCAAAGTAAAAGCTTGTTAGGAGAGGCAAGGTAAATGAAGTGTAATGCACCTCATGAAGAAAAAGTTACATGCATCGAAACAGCCTTTAAAAGCAAAGAAATGTCTAAAACGTGTATTAATGCCATTACATGGAAACAACCAACTCTGGATACCTGCTTACGGTCACGTTCTCAGTCCACTGAACTACAGCAGTGTAAAAACGTGCACACCTGGTGTTGTGCCCTTGTTGAATTGACCTTCATGGAGCTCTCCTCCCGTGTCCCCAGGGGTTTGGGCTGCCCGACTTCCCTGTCTGGCTGCACCTTGCGACACTTTATGCTGTGGAAGTTCTCAAAGTTCACTTTCTGTTCTTCAAAGTGATGTCTGTCATCTGCGTGTACAAATCGTGTTACAAGCTAGGAAGAAAGAGGGTTTTTGGTTATACTGCGGGGTTTTTAGTTTGTTATTTGGTTCCATTTCTTCTGCTGCCTTTTGCTCTCAAAGAAAGCAAACATTTTGGTTCTTCAAAAAAAAATACAAAAACAACAGAGACGTGACAGAATCTATAGTGGTAAAAACAACCACAAAACAAGCAAAGAGAGCTCTACACAGTTGAGTCATCACCTTCTAAGCTTTGCAAAAGGGATCGTTAAATCTCTTGGGTCACTGCAAGTGGGACACATTTTAAAAAATAACTGGTAAAATGAGGCTTTTTTCTTTTTCTTTTTTTTTTTTTTTTTTTTAAATCCTCTCTGAGAAGCTGTTACAGGCTGTTGCTTACTAAAATAAATAAATAAATAAATCTTTAGTGATACTGAAAACACTTTGGACTGCTCACTCCTCTCTGGCCCCTGCCCATATTACAGAATCACAGAATGGCCAGGGTTGGAAGGGACCTCAAGGATCATGAATCTCCAACCCCCTGCCACAGGCAGGGTCACCAACGTCCCCATTTAATACTAGACCCTCTGCCCAGGGCCCCATCCAATCTGGCCTTGAACACCTCCATATAATTACTTGCTATTTTTATGAGGAGGAACGAGCATTCTATCAGGCTTCCATAGGCCGTCAGCTTTCCCTCCCACAGCAGATAGCTGTATGTATCATGCTCCTATTGTTCTCCTTACCTCCTTTCCACTTTAAGCAATGGATGCCGTTCCCATGTCACTCTGCTCAATTTCTTGGTTTCTATTAAACATTGGAAGTCCAGTGGCAGTGGACCAGATGTTGCCTTCTCTCCTTGACCTAGAGATGCTGCCTCATCTTCTTTAAAGTGGAAAAAAAAGTTTTTAGTGTTAGTGTTACTCCCACTGTGCCAGGTTGGGTAAGATTAATGAGGCAAAATCAATTTTTACTGTGTCTGTTTTACACTTTTTGTTTCTTTAACTAATGTCTTCACACAGTGAGTATTAAATATGCTGCTAAGAATGCAGGCAGAGAAGCCTGAAGTGGAACTGGCAGGAAGAAATGCTGGAAATGCAAAGCCACATCTTCATCTTCGCCAGCATGTGTTCTGAGAGCAGAAGCCCTGAGGCCTGTGATAAAGGTTATCTGAATGTGGTGAGCCTCTCCCATGGGAGCCAGGAGGCAGCTGTCTGGTACAGTCCTGTTTTTAATGCTTGCTGAGGACAGGCTTTTGGGTCAATGGGATTTCTGTTTCTGACGAGCAGCAGCTATCCAGAGAACAGCCGGTGAGAAAGACTGCAGCTGAACTTAAGCTGGTTGTGATTGTGATGGGTAGGAGCAGTTGTAGTTTTCTTGAGGATACATTCTGCATGAATGAGTTGTGTATGGTCTTTGTTGAGAATCTGCCTATAAATGAATTGATACTGGAACAAATAATTAAAAACGTGACTATTGAGCGAGGCTAGGTTCATGTCCTTTGTTACTAATATGATAAAAAAGTTGATTTTTATTTGCTTTCCATAATCTGTATCTTTCATTCTACTTCTACCCATCTAGCAAGGCTTTAGTGTTTTTCAAACTGCTAGCAAAGGCTGGCTTAAAAAATTGTAGAATCATAGAATGGCTTAGGTTGGAAAAGACCTCCAAGATCGTCTGGTTCCATCCTCCTGTCATGGGCAGGGTTGTCAACCACAGAAATGGTAAATAAAATCAATCTGAGTGTCAGAAACCAGGAGCTAATATACAGTTATCTAGTACAGCAGGGTTTAATTTCACCTGAAATAAGAGGTAATACCAAGTATGTGCTGGAGCAGACCATCTTTGGGTGCCTGCTGTTGATCTGATAAGCATGGCTTCCTCATGCGGCTCAGACGATTGTCTTAATCATTATGCATGCAGGAATTATTTCTCAGTGTTATAACATGTGGTGCACAGGGTCACCTCTGACAAAAAGAAATGGCAGCCCCCAAATGAGATTTTTTAAATGAATCCTGATCTCAATTTTTTTTTCTGAATTTTAATTATATATATATATATATATATATATATATATATATATATATATATATATATATATATATAAATTTTTCCCCAGTGGCAAACAGTGGTAACTACTGGAATTCAGCTGCTGTCTTGCACTGTTTGATTCTAAAAGCTTGTTCATTTGGAAATATTTTAGCCCTCTTCTTCCTTTGTTACCTAATCCCCGTGAATTTGGAAATGTATAGGTAGGATAAAAGGTTTATGGAAGTAATTTATGGAAGTAATGCTTGAGGTATTAGTACCTCATATAGGTACTGTCCAGGTAAGATTTAGTAAGTAATTTCATCTCCAAAAGGAACAGCCAATGTATTCAGGGCAAAAGCATCCCTTTCCAAATGCTGCAGGGTGCCAGTGTCTGTCCCAAACAAAGCCATGCTGTCCTTAATTAAGATGTTTGTTAAGTTTATGGTATTTCCTCACTCAAACAATGGTATGATGTATCATATTGTAGTGACTTGGTGTGTATGTAATTGCTCTCCAAAAAAAACCCCAAAAACAACAATCAAAGAACTTTGAGGGGAATTTAGAAGATTAAAAAGCAGGTTGTAAAAAGAACTAAGGCGAAAGCAAAATATCTAATGAGGAGGCTGAATGACCTAAGTAAACTTAAAACAGGAATAAAAATGAAGAAAAATAGGAAGCATTTCCCATCTGTGAGGGAACAGGCAGACGCTCACTTGCTAACTGTCTTCCCAGAGAACTTACAGGGGTTCAGAGGGCTTTTTGGTGTAATTTAGGGAGGGTGATCTCAATTAACCCCACCCATCTCTGGTTTTTGTTTTAAATATCACACCTGTATCAATGTTTGCTTGAGTGAATTGCAAGCTGAGTTGACTTGCTCCTTGTTGAGCAATACGAAATACCCAATGTGTGTGGAGTGACCTCTGGGGCCCTGAGCTGTGCTGAAACAAACCCAGCCTTCCATTCCTGCCTGAGCTAAGGACCAGCTCTCCTTTTGGAGAGCAAACACCGAGGGGGATTGTGGATTCTGAAGATCTCCTGTCTGCAGATAAGGAGTCAGTACCAAACTCTGCACGTAGAGGTGGGATTATTTGTAGTGACTGTTCCTCTGTGGGAAGGAGTCGTAAGGAAAAAGGATCAGTTTTCTGGTACTGGAAAGGAAAACAAGCTGCTTTTGGAGTTAGTCCTGTGGCAAATGGATTGCTTTTCTGCAGGAGTGACGTTTCTTTGAGGTGACAGAGTGGTGCTTCAGAGGGTATTAAGGGAGAAGGGCTTCTTGCACAACCCAGGGCTGAGTCTTGCATGGCTGTGGTGGTTCCACACCACCCTCACTGGCCTTGTTTCCTTCACTAACCAATAGCTGATCATGAAGCAGTTAAGGAGTCTATGCTATTGCTTCCCACAGAGCTCTTCCAAAGTAAATCCTAAGTGTGCTGTGTGTGGGTTTTTGTTTTTTTTTTTCCTCCTGATGGTTTGCTTTTAATCAAGCCTTTCCTTAAGAAGGTCATCTGCCAAATAACCAGTCCTTTTTTTCTTTTTAAGTAGCAATTATAAATCGTCTTTTAAACATAAAGGAATATTACATTGGTGCTTACAGTTCACTTATTCAAAGTCAAATTTCTAGCTTCAACCTTGCTCTCTTCCTCATGTTTCAGTTTAGCTGCACAGCAGCTTCATAATTTTCATTCTCAAGTGCTCTACCACAGTTTCAGCAGGGTGGTGCTGATGTTAGATTTCAGCTGGAGTTGGTATTCCCTTTTGACTGCAATGATATTGTTGCAAAAAATCTGGCATTGCCTCCTTTCTTTTGCCAGATTTCCATGTTAAGCTGAAAAGTCTTCCTCTGAAGACTTCCTCCCATTTTTGTAGGGAAATAGAGAAATACCAGGGACTTTTTTTTTTCTTGTCTGTGTTGCAGATACAGTCAAGATATGTTTGCTGGGCCAACAGGGCAAGGCCAATTCTATTTTTCATTTACAAGGCACTTTACTTCCAGACAGCTAAAAATACATGAGCTGCTCAGTGTTTCTGCAGTTCTTTCTGTCATTTTAAAGCTAAATACAGATCAAAAGAATTAAATCAAATGAGGGGCTTGAGGTAAAAAGTAAGTTTTGTCTAGCTAAATGAAAAAGTTACTTGCAGCAGTGTCAGTGGGATTTTTTACTGCAAATAGGGCTTTTTTTGCAAGGCTACCCAAAGTTATTTTTGGCAAAAAGCATGCTAGATACCATGGTTAAGAACGTTCTTCTACGTAATGTTTTGTGCTATAGTAACACGTGATTTAAACGTAAGTCTTTGGATAGAAAGCATATGTAAAATTGATCTGTCTGTGGGGACTTTGCTTTTGAAATTGAAGTTCTTGTGAGATCAGAAGCTTGGACTTAGCTATATTAAGAGAAAGCTAAGTTTTCATTTACTCTCACCAGCAAGAAAAAGAATTTTGTGTGTATGCAACAGAAGAGATTCCGTTGTGCCCTAGAAAGGTTTAAGTTAATTCCTGGTCTAAATCTTTTACTGAATAGAGATCTTCTCTGATAGTGTTTATCTTTCTTTTTGTAAGAGCTGTGCAGTCCCTTTGGCTAGTGAAGGCATTTCTGATTCGATATACAAGTGTGCACTTAATCCAAAGGCACTCAACTTGTAAGCCTCTGTACAAAATAGGCAGTCTAAACAAATGCATATGGCTGCACGTGAAGGTAGACTGATTGCCAAGCTAGATTTTGTTCAGGCAACAGTATGTGTTTGTTACAAGGTCCACTGACCTGGCAACAGATGGCAAACTGAGCCTTTGATATTTTATGGTGTCCTGGAGCCCAAGAATTGTTCTGAGAAGTTTATAAAGTGTAGAGGGCAATGAAGGATTCAAGTGACTACATAGCCTTAGTGATGCTGTTCTGTGGTCTTGGATGTAGAGTAATACAGGAAGGTACTTATTTATTTATTTTTTTTGGAAGAGGGTATTTCCTGAATTTCTCATAGAAATTCAGTCTGAAAGCTGAAATATAGCAGATTAATTTGTGGGGTATTAACTTCTCTGGCTGGTTTATGAAATACAAATTCTTCCTCCATCACAGGGTGAGGGCTAAGTGAAAATCTATCATCATTGTTATGCAGGAGACTCAAATGAGGATTACAGTTGCTTATCTCTGACTTTACTCTGTGAATCCTTTTGGTTCCTCTCTCCTTTGTTAGCTCCATCTCCTCCTTCCTATAAGCGTGTACAACAGGTCTGTCTTTGGGAACCAGTAAATAGAAGTCTTCATTGCCAGTTACGGAGTGAAAATTTTCAAGGCTGAATTGCAACAGTTCCAGGCTGAAACTGAGTAATATGACTAGTACAAGAATTGAGAAGGTGACTGAGTGATGTTTATTGTATCTGAGGTGTGGATGAGAGGATTTGATCAGCTCTTTTAATACTTCTGTGACTTGGTGTGCTCCGAGGGATGTAATAGTGGATTGAGCTGCGCAGATGTTAGCAGCTAGGCACCCGCTTTTAGTTTAGCTGCCTTTAGATTACGAAGCTTGTACTTAAAATCACATTTCTTCCAAACTGTCACACTGTTAACTGTCAAAAAAAAAACCAACCCAAAACAAAAAAACATCGGCAGAAAGCAAGCAAACCAAAACAGAAAAATCCAGAAGACTTAGCAACAACCCAAAGCAGACTTTTACCCATTGCTTTCAGATGTGGATTCTTCAAAGGCTTGCTGCGAGTTAAGCTCATGTCTTTTGAGTCATTTCTTTAGCATAACAGAAAAATTGTTGTGACGAGGCATTCATTTTGGAGCTTCTAGTGAGTATCCAGGAGAGATAACCTCAGGGGCTAGTAAATAAAAATAACCCTCTAGCAAAAGTTAGCATTTCTTTTCTTTTTTGATATTTTCATTAAATGGATTTTTGTGAGTGCTCTTTTGTCGTAACAAGAAGTCATCCTCAGCCCAAACTCAGATGATCTTTAAAACTCAGTAGATCATTAACTGGCTCCTTAGGGCCCTTGGCATGTGACTCAGAGTGCGCTATGCAGACGTGGTTTTTGAGTAACTTTCCACTGCGCTATTTGCCCTAACAATAAAAGGCCCATTTAAGTGAACTTCTTTGGAAGAATTGTTCTATGTGAATTGTGCCACCGTACCACTTCTGAAATGCTAATCAAATTGATGCTTTAATAGCCATTAAGCAGTTCAAACTGCTTGACCTGCTGGGGCATTCCAGTCATGAGGAGGAAGTGCAGTTCTCAGAAAGACGGAGAAGGCTGGTGACAGTTCCCTAGCTAGTGAGGGCTGTCATGGGGGGGGCTGTGCTATTATCACTCTATGTGCATGTAGTAAAAAAGGAAACAAAGCCAAAATACAGTTATGAGCAGTTTTTCCTGATGGAAACTGTAAGAACAGAAACAAATTAATTACAGTTGCTGCTACTGTTTGTTTTAGCTTGCTTGTAAGGTGACTTTCCTGTTTAAAAGGCTAGGAATAAACTTGAATTTCTAAAGGAATATAAGAAGTGCTAAAATTAGAAAATTATTAATCCTCTTAAGAGAAGGCTCCTATTTTAGAAGATAGGTGACATGGCTACAATTTTAGAGCAAAATCTTTTACCTGTTTCATACTTGACCACGTCTTCTGAAACCCATGCAGCAGAACTTATTTATGGTGTATCAGTTATTTTTGGTTTAGCTATTATATTTAAAGAGGAGGAAGAAGTAGGCAAAGAAATCAGGTTATAGCTGTTTTCCATTAGATGAATTAATATTCTTTAGTTAGAGGATGTGCTGAACGGCCCCAGCTCTTTCAGCTTGTCCTCATAGGAGGGGTGTTCCATCCCTTGAAATCATTTTGGTTACTGTTACTGTAGCAATAAATAACACTTATTCAATTGTTCTGTCTCCTTGTTAGTAATAGATGGAAGCAGTCAATACGTCTTAACTGATCCTAACCTCTCTGCAGAATAATGACAGTGTAATGTAAATAAGAGAAAAACAGAATGCAGTTGTACACCTATCATTTTCATACACTTTTTAATGTAAGAATTCATGAGTGAGTTCATCAGTATTTCAGCCGAGCATGGGCGTCTCTGAAGCACAGAGGAATGGTTGCAATTTTCTTTTTCTTGAACCTGCAAAGCACAGGCAAATAGGGAACCAAAACTTACCATTCATTTTCCTAACAGTTCTTTTGAATATAGTCAGCCGGTAAGAATTATTTTTGGTGTGTCCATGATGCTGAGTTAAGAAACACTACACCTGTAAGCTCCAAAGGGGCTGCACAAATCCTTCCCACTGCAACCAGAGCCTTTCCTTGGCAGCATCTCCAAGCTGCCGTGCTGATTCTTGATGCGAGGGCAAGGTGCACTCAGGACTGTTCAGCCTTCTCTCTTGCAGCAGATCAACTAATAAGCCCCAGGTTACAGGGAGGGAGCCCAACTCTGAGCTGTTGCTTAGATGCAATCACACCTTGAACATTCTTAACTTGCCATCTCTGAATGCCTCAGGGTGACTGTGGCTGTAAAGCCCCATGTGCTGACTGCGTGGTTTCTAATGCTGGACCTCATGTTCTAAGTCATTAAAGTGTGAAAAGAGCTTAGTAAAGGCCAGACACCGATAATGGTGCCTTTCTGCTCTTGCAGAAAGTGAAGGTGTTTTTTTTTCTGGTAGTTGCAAACTAGAATTCACACAGCAGTCAATGGCTGCTGTGCAGAAAGATAGCTTTACAGGCCTAAAATGATTTGTTTTTATAGAGTGGGGATGTTTGCAGGATATTTGGAACCTCAGACTCCATCAGAATTTGACGTCTTTGTCCTTTAAGTCAAAAACATGGAGCATAGAATCATACAATATCTCAGGTTGGAAGGGTCCAATAAGGATCATTGTGTCCAGTCCATATGGAGATTTATGGGATGAGGGTGACTCTTTTTGCCCTTTTAATTCTTTCTTTAATATGAGACAGATACTTGATGTAGCAATTAGAATAAGATACATTTGGAGATGCAGTAGGCTTTTCCCAGTCATATACTACGTTGAGATCTCTTCCTTGGCTTTTTGGTTTTGGTGGGTTTTCTTCAGAATTATTGAATTATTTTCCTTTGTTCTTTGTGCACATAACCAATGCAGCTGTTATTTTCTTCTTCCCTGCGTAACTCTTTCTACTTTACAAGATGAAAGTGAAACCCTTTGGGTATTAAGATCTGTACTTTCCAATGTTTAAATTATGTTCTTTTTTGGCCAAGATATCCATAACTTAATAACTTAAATAGTAGCTCCTGAAGTAGGACGCAGTTCACACCTCAAACATTAATTAATTTCTGAGCAATGAGAGCTAACAAAATAAATGTGTCTTGATTTTCTGTAGAGCTTGAGGTCTGTTGTGTTCTGAAGCTTCCACGTACACAATTATGTTCTATAATATAACACTGTGAATGTATTCTGCTAGGTGAAGGCGGAGCTTAAATGAATGTTCTGGTTACTCAGTGTTCAGTGGCATCATGTTTTTGTTCTGCTTTGTTTTTTCCTTCCCCAAAGACTTTTATTCTGTAGGGAATTTTGTCTGGGAGCAAACCCAAATGTTGGCATTTCAAATGGATTTGGAAGTCATGTATTCAGACAGCTTCTGGGTATGTAAAAATTGAGCTATCTGGTGTTTTCAGACTTATTTGTTTCCACTAATTCCTACTTATGTCCTCCATGTTAATCCTTTGTGATGGAGAGCTTTACTTTTATCCCCAGGTAACCACAAGCACAGTCCAGTTCATCTTAATAAGGATCCTGACTTTAAGGGAGAGATGATAAAGCTGCCTAGAAGGAATAAATTTCACTTCTTGTTCAATACTGAAGGACTTCATCAGTGTTAGAACTCTGCAGTCCAGGTCATTTGTGGGTAGGGGAATTTTCCTGAAACCTTCAAGGACATTATTGCTTGTTTTCTGATAGTCTGCACGTAGCTTGGTGTACATGCACAAACACAGATCTCAGTTTCCCCTAATGTCATGTAAAGGGTCCTAACTTTATTGCTCTATCTGCAAACAGAAGGAAACTTGTTTCTTGGGAAGGATCTTCTTTGTCTAGACTTGTGATCACACGGATGGTCCTGCTGAAGCAACTCAGTGGCATCAGCCTCACCCTTTGGACCTCCCTCTCACTGCAGCTGAATCCTCACTTCTTTCTGGTGATGTTCTCTGAGCTGTCTTGTGGGTATCATATTTTCTCTTTTTTCTTTTTTTCCTATCTTGGCCATCTCCTTAGGGTACAATTCCTGTCTCACTTTGTACGTGCTCGGATTCACACCCTCCTTGAAAAAAGAATTAGAAATCAAAAGAGAAAGCGTAGCAGATACCGTATGTTTGTGTTATTTCCTCTTGACTTCTACTTGGATTATAATCTTGCTTAAACAACAGTGAAAAGCCTTGAAAGAGATCTGGTCCTATGGACTCTCTCCAAAACTGTCGTGACAATCGTGCACTCTTGTTAATTTTAAATATAGTACTCATGTGCTTCTACCTTTCCACTTCAGAACTCAGCCTCCTTTCAGACTTGGACATCAGAATAACATCATCACTGTTTTTCAGTGCTTTCTGGAAGACCTTTTTTTAGCTGTTTAGTATTTGTGTTGTTTTATTCCCTCAAGAGGGAAAGGCTGCTTTGCATTCTTCTCTGTGCTCAATACTGAGAGATTTAGAACTTGTTCTTCCAGTGGAGGATTTCTTGGAACTATGTGTGGGAAGTTGCATTGCTTTAGGAGGTGCAGTTTAAACCTTTGAAGAGATAGTAGGTGAGAAACGGGTTCAGATCTGTCTGGAGGATATCTTCTGCCCTCCCAAACATCAGCAGCACTTCAGAGACTGCTTGGGCTCTCACCCAAGGAACAGCAGGCAGGGTGCTGCGGGAGGCTGGCTGACCAAGCTTGGGCATCCACCTTTGCTCAAGCAGTCTTTAAATTGAGCCCTGCTTATTTCTCAGCCCCGCCTCTTTCAAGATCTGCTTTTCTCTTCTTTCTCCCACAGGATCCTTATGAACTTTGTGTTACTGAGTCTGGATTTTGAGCTCCTCGGCTGCACTGCTCTGGGGGTGTGATGCCTCTACTACACGTAATTGCTGGAAGAGCGTCTGAAATACAAATGGCGCTGCGGATAATTATATGCCCATCGGGGTTGTTAAACTGATATAAATAAGGCAAAATGTGAAAATGAAAAATGGAAATTAATTTTAGTTGCTTGGCTTTAAAATCTTCCCTTGTATTCCTTTGTGGTTGATTTGGTTGTACTGCAATTCCTCTGACTGTAAATCATTTTATATAGTTCTGCCTCTCTTTTCTTTTGCTTTTCTTTTTCTGCAGTAGTGAAATTGCTTAATTCTTGGAGTCAGTGTTCACTGTTTAGGTGAGGTGACTGTGTAAAAAGACACCTTGTTGGAGTGAGACCCATTGGTTCCAGACCAAGAAATAACTGACCCTAGGAAAGGGGTGACTGACTGCTTCAGTAGGGGATTTGGACTTCGTGATTCCCAGAGGTCCGTTCTAACTCCGACAATTCTGTGACTGTGCATTAAGATATTTCATGTTAAGGTCTGATACTATTTTGGCTTTTATTATATTGACTGGCACCTTGAGGAATAGCTGAGGCAGTAATTTAAGTGCTTTGGGCAGTTCTGGGGACATTCTGCCTATAGGGGTGTTCCAGCCTAAGTGCTACAAGTGATGTGTACAAGGAGGCTGCAGCAGAAGCGAGTTATGCATTTTTCTGCATGTTTATGTAGATAGTGTTGTGTGGGTGAGTGAGAAAGACTGCCCATAATTCCTCTGATATAATTAATCCCTTATGCAAAGCAAATTCTTCCTTTTGCTTTTTTTCCTCCTTTTCAACAGTATGTTAGTTGTAGAAACAGTCAGTCTGTAGTTAAAGTGTAATTGTGTCATAGTTTGTATTATGCTGTGCAAGATTAGATTAGCATACAAATTCTATAAAACAAGCAGTAGGATTGTTCTGCTGTTCAGTTGCTGCAGCAAATTATTTTGGGGGCTGGATTTTATAGCTTAAGCAATTCAAGTGGGAGAATAGGGAGAATATATGTTCCATTGTGGCTTCCAGACCACAGTATAATCGGGATTTTGGGGAAAACTAAGTAGGTCATGGCACAAACTTCTGCTGAAAAATGGCAGGCTTCTAAAGACAGCTGTAGTGCGACTGCACACTACACACAGATGTGGACATGGCATTAGAGTGAAAAGTGGGAGCAGAGATCTCTGCTACACCCCTATCTTCCTCGCCCTTACCATGCAAGAGCATCTCTTTTCCTTTTTGCCCTCTTTTCTTGTTTCCATGTTTCTGATTAAAGAATTTCTTTTTGCTGGAGGAAAACAAATCAGAAGTTACACAAAATTGCCCAGATGCAGTTCTCCATAAACTTTGCCTAATGCTTTCCTGAAGGCCGTTCATTGAACTTTTGACCGCTGAAATGTCGTATGACAGTTATTTCCTATTATTCACCATGTAAGGAAGTATTTTAAAGTATTTTAACTGCGTGCATGATTTTTTGATGAGAGATCCTCATTTCTTTTATGCTACGAGAAAGGAGTGGAGACTACACATGAATCTACGGACATCCATTTATACTATTTTCAGTCATTCACCAGCCTGAAAGATACCACTGTTTTTATTCACACAATGGTTTTTGTATTTCTGAGCATCTTTAGCATCTTTGTGCCTCTTTATGTTTTCCTAATGTACGCTGGCCTGTGTTTTTCAGCATGAATTTCTACCTTTCCCATTCAGCAGTCACTTGCAATGATTTCGCGATGCTGTTGCTCTCAGTAATCAGTAGCTTCCTGCAGGAAAAAAAAAAAAAAGAGTAACCAAACAATTTCCAGACTTCCTGTAAATGGAGGCCCCGTGTCCAGGTCTTGCTGACACACCAGAAAGCTGTGCTGCCATTCAGCCATGCCTCCTGGTTTTGTATCATCTGCAAACGTGCTGAGTATGCTCTGTCCCTTTATATGGGTCACTGATGGAGATATTAAACAACACTTCAAGAGCCTAAACTCTGCTATCTCATCATTGCCGCAGCCGAGGCTGCCGCCGACTTTCAAAATCTGAGCAGTGAATTGCTAACTTTGATCCAAGTTTTTTGAACTGAATGTACTTAGAAAGCATGTATCAAGTTTAGTTATGAATTCTAGCGGAATTCAGCACAATAGAACTTATTTTGTGTTTATAAATGACCGGATAGGTGAAATGGGACATATGTGGATGTGAGCAGGATGGTCATTCATGGAGCATAAACTAATGGTTCAATTTTGTTTTTTTTTTTTTTTCTTCTTGCAATTGTATTTGCTTTTCCACTCTTGCATGGTTGCTCAGATTCTGTGCCCTGAATCAGCGTGCATTTTGCTGAGCTGCTCTGTGGCACTGTTGCGCTCTTAAGGAAAAAAAAAAAACTCACCATCATGTGGAATTGGCTTGAATTTTTGGAAACTTTAAAACTCTGTTAGTAATGCAGCTTCCTGCACACTAACATTTAAACCTTTTTCAGGCCGGGAACAGTTTCATGGCTTGGGATCGATGTACTGCAGAGGAGCAGCCGCTGTCATCCTGACGTATGACGTGAACAGCCTGCAGAGCCTGGCGGAGCTGGAGGACAGGTTCCTGGCACTGACAGACAGCGCCAGTGCTGACTGCATCTTCGCTATTGTTGGGAATAAAGTGGACCTCAGCGATGACTGTGCTTCACCGCCTGATGAAAACAGACCTGAGAAGGCCGTTGCCGGCTGCAGCTCAAAGGTGCGGAAACAAGTCCGTGTGGAGGATGCGATTGCGCTCTACAAGAAGATACTGAAATACAAAATGCTGGATGAGAAGGATGTTCCAGCAGCTGAGAAAATGTGCTTTGAGACCAGTGCGAAAACAGGATATAAGGTGGACTACCTCTTTGAAACTGTGTTTGACATGGTCGTACCAATAATCGTACGGCAGAAAGCTGAGGGGCCATCGCAGACTGTAGACATTACTGACTACAAACCGGCCAAAAGGACAAAATCTGGGTGTTGTGCCTGAAAGTGATGTGGCAAAAAAAGGGGGAGGGACTGCCCACTGTGGCAAACAGAGGAGCGTTTGCAGCACACCAGAGAGGAAAAAGCAAAGAAAAAATAGACTGTAGTGGCTTACAACCCCTAAACAAAACAGAAAAAGCACCACGGAGTTTCCTGAGCATTAAATGTTTCTGAGAAGCTCTGTGTATGAGAATGGGAGTGAAATGATGGAGGACGTACCAGTTTCCAAGGGCTTTGAAGGCAACTTCTGTTGGTACATTTGATAGTGACAATCATTTGAACAGTTTAGAAGAAGTCTTATTTTTTAATGACTCGCCACTTCATGTTACGTGAAAACGATCTATTTGTATAATCTATGCAGCTTTCAAATGGTTATCATCTTTTCCCTTGTGATTCCGACTTTGGAGGATAGAATGCACAGTACCTTTTTTATTCTTAAAAAAGAAAAGAAAATCCAGGTATAATTTATATATGTAGCTAATAAAGAAATTACTGTCAGGTCCAGCATTGTAAGATTCTGAAGCTGTGCTATTAAAATCACTGTGGATATGTACTGTTAATATGGAGCTTTGTTACTGTGAATTCTAATGTGGGCTTTTTTGTCTCCTGTAGCTCTTTTCTGTGGCTAAAGCAGGAGGAATAGGAAAAGAAACTCTGTACAATAAAAAGCACACCAAGGAGTGCTAAAGAGGTGCATGGCATCTCTTCTACCTGCAGTGAAGAGGAGGGGCTAACACTTCATACTGCTCTTAGGGCTTCCCAACCAGTGTCCCACACAGACACTGAATACTGTACATATTTCCAGTTTTGCAGGTTCTTCTGCAGGGTCTCCTTCATCTTCCTACAGACGCTGCTGGCATGGTTTCTCAAAACTAGCAAGTGAGCTGTTTATCTACCCAGGGCACACAGGGAGACCATTCCCAGATGAATGAGGAACTATATTATTACTGAGTATATATTAAACTTTTTTTTTTTTAATCACTGTATCCTCATGAGCAGCTTAGCTCTTTCACATCAGGGTGAAGGTGGAAATAGCTTTATTTCCTTGTTGCAAGTGTATTGAAGCATACTTGGTCTTGTTTGTGACCAAAGTGGTCCGTGACAAGTCTGCCACTGGCTTTGCTGCATCCCTACAGTCTTTCCAAAAGCTCTGACTTAGGTATTTTTACTGAAAGAGATGCAACAGAACCCATTCTTTGCACACAGGACTACACTTGTGGAATATACTGTTTATGATTTTGCTTTGCCAACAATGGGGGACAAGGGAGTGCATAGCAGGACCCAGGAGACCCAGCAGTACATGGAGGCTATTGGTAAGAGCTCGGGAGGGAATCTGGGTTGTTCAGAGTGCATGCTGGCCCCATTTCTTTGCTGCTTTCTGAAGTCACATTCAAGCAAAACTTGGTTTATGGGACTTGATGTAGGTTTTCTTTTCTTTTTTAATTAGTAACTTAAGCTCTGCTACAGCTGAGCTCCATTGACAGCACAGTGTTGATGCACACATGTCCTACTTTTTCTCGTCTTAATAACCTCCCCAGCTAACACATCATGTAGAAAAAAGCAACTGCTTCAGGAAGGTGAAAATGGTGCAGGAGAGCTGCTGTCCTAACGTGATTTGGCATTTTGCAGTTGCAGTGAGCTGGGGATGCCACCAGCATGGAGGCTGCAGTGGGCGCCATGGCTTGTGTTGATGGGTGGAAGCTGCACAGGGAGATTTTTGACACCAGGCAAGTAGAGGCTGAGCTCTCCAGTCAGTCAAAATTCCAATCCCCTGAGTGCTGAGGCAGTACGTGGCTGTGCCCTTTGGGCACGTCTTGGCTGTGTCCCTCCTTAATGCCAGCTCTTCTGTGTCCTGCCAAGTGTTATTACCTTGCCCTCCCAAAGCTGCTTTTCTCATTAACAATTCCAGTGCGTGGTCTTGACTCAGGCCTCTCATGGCTGTGCATGGGTATGCCTCTGCATGGGTATGCCTCTGCATGAGAGTTGCCAGTGTTGTGTGAAGCTCTGCCTGCCCTGTTGCAGATAAGGAAACTCCTTTTCCAAGTACTTATTGTTCCCTCTTTTCCATGTTATGTTTGTCTAGATTATATGGAGCATGCAGACAGCAAAGCAGATACTGTTTTTGGTGACACCAGGTGATCATGAGCCATGGGCCTGCCTGTACCAGCTGAGCCAGGCTGCTACCTGAGGGGTAGGTCTGGATGGGGCAGGCAGTGGTGGGTCTGCAGCCAAGGCTGGGCTGTGTCTGCCTGTTTTGGCTTGGCCATGGCCTTCTCCATGTCACAGTGGAAAGCCCAACAATATTCAGGCTGAAAGCAGTGCGAGTGAGCATCCTCGCGCTGGAGCGAGGCAGGGGTAGGGCTGCAGTCTGTTGCCCAGATAAGGTGCAGCCAAACCCATAAAGGGGTGAGCGTGCACCCTGCCTGCTGGCAGCAATTGGATACCGCCCGTTACAGGGGCATGCCTACTGCTGTGCCTTGCCGCTGTTCTATTTCCAGCTGCCTTGGACAAGCCCAATCATGCAGTGTACTTGGCAGAGTTGGTTGATACAGTGAGAAAAACATTGGTGTCACCTGGTCGAGTTGCATTGATTTTACTCTGGCTGTGCTGGTGCAGCAGTGCTCTGCTGCCAGAGGAAGGGGTTGTATCTTTGCTGACCTTTCTCCACACTCAGCAGTGTGCTCCACTTCAAGGTATTTTCAAACAGCAGAAGCTTAGGAAACAAAAGTGCTATGTTTAGAACCCTACGTTTCTAAACGGTAAGTGTGTGGATCTGAAGCACATGACATACACAAACAGAATATGAAACTTTGCACACACATGGCATGATTTTTTTTTCCCCCTCCTCGTTTCTTGACCCATGCCCACGTTTTGACTCATACCGTTCTGCTGTTCAATGCTGAGCAAACGGCTTGCGAGTCAGAAACGAGAGAGGAAACGCAACTTTTGGAGAAGGACCCGTCTGCTGAATTCCTCAAAATGAACTAGCTGCAAAAGATTAGGCAATGCATCAGTCATTGAAGTCTTGAGTGCTTAGCTGTTGCTGCTGACACAATAGCTTTCACTGGTTTGTATAACCTCAAATCCAATTCTCGTAAAACCTTTCAGCTGCTGCACTACAGGCATTGCAAACTGTAAAAATCCTCAGTGATGTAATGTCCGGTTGTCCCACAAGTATGTCTGTCTGGCAAGATCTGGAAGAGGCAAATTGATGACTCTCAGGTGTCTGTCACTGCTGTGTGCAATCTGAAAGGATGGGCAAATGTGGAACAGATTTGGCTGATGCGGATGGCAGCGTTTGCAATTCTAGGGATTGGTTTAGCTGGAAGAAACAGTGGCAGATTTGGCTTGTTTGGAGCCTGCCCTTCATCGCTCCAGTACGATCAGTGAGCTGATTTCAAGCACAGGGAAATTCTCCGTTTGTGGATCTATGTAATTACATGCACAACTAATGTAGGCCAGAAACCCTGAGAACTTCACCTTCACTTGCACTTTACATTTTTGGAGAGGTAACACTTGTCAAAGTTGGTCAGTGTTGGTGTCCTGGACATCGGTGAACATGAATAATATCTAGCTTTAATTTGCTGCATCACCATTTATTGACTTAAAATTCCCCTTTGTGACAACAGGTGAAATACCACCACGTCAGCCTAGAAGAGCAGCTCCTGAACTGCAGGTTTCCTCTCAGAAGGATTTAAGTGCCTCAAAGTGTATTCCTGGTTGAAGAGTTTGAATTTCAGGGGGGCTCTTCGTAGCAGTGCCTCTGTTTTGTTATTGCCTTAGATACAAAGCAATTCAAAAGAGCCATCCATATGCATTTTATTTTAGGAAAACAACAACAACAAAACTTGCTAAAAAATTGAAATAATCAACAAATAGAGGTGTATAAAAAACCCATTTATTTATGACACAGTGAGGATGGAATGTAATTACAAAAGCCAATAAGCACCCGAAGCAGGAGTGAACCAGTGACTTTGATATCAGCAATTATTTTTCTCTTTGATTTCAGTTTTTGGTGTTTGGGAATATATAACCAGACTTTGCCAGGAGGAAGAGAATAATTTGCAACTGATTCTTCCCCCCCCCTCTCCTGCAGCAACGACAGACAACTGGATTCAATTGCTTTCTTCTCTAGAAGGGAAGAGCTGGCTATTTGGGGATTTCCCAAGCCTGGCATGGAATGGCACAGTTCTTCATGGGAAGAGATGGTGCCAAATAAATGCCCTGCTTCCTTCCCCTTTGTTTTCATAAGCATGGGCTCCAGCTTTGGAGGTGATGTGGCATCAAGCAATAAGCTGACCTGGAAAGCCTCTCCTACGTGCAACTGCTGCTGCAGCAGCACACGGTCACTACCTGTGGCTGCTTTCAGAGGGGAAGAGCTGCAATTCAAAACCACTCGGTGCTGCTGTGAGTAGCATCACACAGGTGAATGCCCACAACATGGAGGACCTTTGTAATGACAGCACCATGGAATATCCTGAGTTGGAAGGGAACCACAAGGATCACGTTGACATGGTGGTGCGTTTGACATGGTGGAAGGAAGGAATGCCATTCAAAGGGACCTCAACAGACTTGAAGGGTGGGCCTGGGTGAACCTAATGAGGATCAGCATAGCAATGTGCAAGGTTTTGAACTTGGGCCAGAGGAATCCCAGGCGTTTATACAGACTGGAAGGAGCAGCCCTTGAGAGCAGCCCTGCAGACAACCTGGGAGTCCTGGTCGATGAAAAATTTGGCATGAGCCAGCAGTGCGCTCTTGCAGCTCGGAAAGCAAATGGTGTCCTGGGCTCCAAACTGGCCAGCAGATACAGGGAGGTGATTGTCCCTCTCTACTCTGCTCTTGCGAGGCCCCATCTGGAGTACTGTGTCCAGGTCTGGAACCCCCAGTACAAGAAAGACAGAGAGCTGCTGAGAGGGTCCAGAGGAGGGCAACAAAGATGATCAGGGGACTGGAGCACCTCCCCTATGAGGACAGGCTGAGAGAGCTGGGCTTGCTCAGCCTGGAGAAAAGAAGGCTGCAGGGTGACCTCATTGCAGCCCTTCAGTGCCTAAAGGGAGCCTACAAACAGGAGGGGAATCAACTCTTTGAAAGGGTGATAACTGCAGGACAATGGGAAATGGTTTTAAGTTGAGGGAGAGGAGATTTAGGTTGGATGTCAGGGGGAAGTTCTTTATAGAGAGTGGTGAGGTGCTGGAACAGGCTGCCCAGAGAGGCTGTGGATGCCCCGTCCCTGGAGGTGCTTCAGGCCGGAGTGAATGGGGCCCGGGGCAGCCTGGTTAAATGGAGAGGTTGGAGCTTCATGATCCTTGAGGTTCCTTCCAACCCTGGCCATTCTGTGGTTCTGTGATCACTGAGTCCAACTCCTGGCTCCATTGGGGAGCACCCAACGTTCAAATCCTGTGTCTGAAAGCAGTGTCTGGAGCACATCCAGAAAAAAATGGCCAGACTTGTAAAACAATATGCTGATGATTACCATATAGTCTCCTAACCAACATAGGAAAAGATAGCATTTTGTGGTCACTCAATTGTGGGCTTCTCTATTTTTAGTGACAAAGTGCTAGGAAATTGTGAGCCTTAAAAAACCCCCACAAATACAATGAAAAGCTGATTGCTCTGAGTGTGTTTGAGATGCCTGATCATAAAACAGTCATGGATTTTAATGGTGGATGTAAGCACCTTCCACTGTACAGTGTCAAAATTTTGCAAGGCTTTAACACTCAGCGTGATCACGATGTGTTAATGGTTTGAATTGCAGCTGTTAGTGTTTAGCGTCGTGACAAATACCATAATAGAAGAGATGTATATATTAAAGTAAATGCAGTGGGTATCTGACCACGGTAAGCTTTTATTTCTGAAGTTTTTTGTGCTTCAAAGGCGTGAGTATTTGCGACATCTGTTAGACTAGCAAAAACATATATATGTACTGTATAGCAGAAGAACACAGCACTAGGTCTGTGTGTTAATTTGTGTTACGCTTGTTTTGCTTTTATACACTTTTAAAAATCATCTTTCCGTTCCGCTTTTGAGGTAATAAGTTAAAAAAGCACCAACATGATTTATTCAAATGTCGAAACATCCTAGAAGGTTTCACTGTACAAGTACTAGATGGTAAGCAGGTTCCTTACACTATGAAAGGCTTCTATAAATTTTTCATACAGACTTGACATCTGCTGATATGGCTTCGGATGAGTCCTGCCTTGAGTGTATCTGCCGAGGGCTTGCTTTGGAAGGGCTGGTCAATCGTAGTGAGCCAGAAGCTGTACTTATTGGCAAAGTAATGACAGGTTCCACGTGCCCCATTGCACTCGATGAAGGGAGTAGCCCTGAAATCTTCCAGGCAGCTCCCAGGAGAGACCAGCGACTGTCCTCCACCTTCATCACCGGCTGCAGTGTGCTAAAGGAGACAAGGAGGGCAACGTTCAGAGCACAACCTCAGACAATGCCATCAACACATTATGCGTGGGAAGACAGGAGAAGCACTAGAAGTGCTCCTGATTCTTAAACCCAGAGCGACTGATCCTGCAGCTGTGTAAGACTTAAGGGTTTGGCTATGCTTTATACTAAGGAACTATCTCAAGCGTTGATGCCATTTCTGACAAACATCTTTCCTAGAGTTAGGATTCTCCCTGTTGCAAATCTTATAAATGAGGAATCATGAAGGGCCCTTTCAGCGTCACTTCAGCCAGTCCTCTGCTCAAAGCTGCTTTGAGCAGCTTCAAAGTTGCACTGGGTTGTTCCAAGGCACAGACAAGTTGTTGAGATATCTGAGAATGGATTTTTCACCACCTCTATGGGCAACCCTGTTCTTCTGATTTTTGTCACTGAGAAAGATGTTTTTCCATATACGTAACCTGAATTTTCCTCATTATGAAGTCTTACTTATTCCACATAGCCTATAAGAAGTCTATGGAAACGAAGATTTGGCTTCTATACAAATAACTAGCTTCCCTCTATCAGAATTTCATTAACTGCAAATTGCACCAAGCTTATGCATCTGAAACCACTCAGCTGCTACCTTTGACACACAGTAGTAACAAGCTAACGTTACCTGTGTTCTGTCAAAGGAATCTCTGACCAAACAGGTGCTCCTGGTCTGCCTGAGGGCTTACAGCTACAGAAGTGACAGAGTTTAATTTTCTCTTAAAAACGGAAGGAATTTGCAATATAAATGAAAGCAGATGGAAAATACACTTGCTAAATAGTTCTGTAAATGTAGGAAGAAATCTGCTGGGTATGTATGTTTGCCTGCTTATGTTTTAATAAGCACTGTACTATAAAAGCCCCTAACTTTTGTAACATTACTGCCTTGGTTTATACTCAGAGGCCCACTGTGTTCATATCCACAAGGAAGACAAGTGGCCACCTTGGAGTGGAGCGAAGGAGTCTGAGCTGTGGGCAGGGCTGCATGTTGCTGAGGTTTTAGATTTATTTATTCTTTTAAACACAACACGTGGGCTGTGTTACAAATCGCAAGATGATGTACTAAGCTGTACAGCTTCAGAGTGAAACTGTTCTAGCATCTATCTAGATAAACACAGTTGGTAAGTAGAAGGACTGAACTCGGCACTGGTGAGGCCTCACCTCTAGTACTGTGTTCAGTTTTGGGCACCTCAATACAGAAAGGACACTGAGGTGCTGGAGCAGGTCCAAAGAAGGGCAACAAGGCTGGTGAAGGGCTTGGAGAATATGGCCTATGAGGAGAGACTGAAGGAACTGAGGCTGTTCAGTCTGGGGAAAAGGAGGCTGAGGGGAGACCTTATTGCTCTCTTCCAGTATCTGAAAGGTGCTTACAGCGAGAGTGGGGTTGGTCTCTTCTCACTGGTGACAGCGACAGGACGATTGGAAATGGCCTCAAGTTGTGCCAAGGTAAGGTTACGATGGATATCAGCAAAAACTTTGCAGAAAGGGTTGTTAAGCACTGGAATTGGCTCCCCAGGGAGGTGGTGGAGTCACCATCCCTGGATGTGTTTAAAAACCATTTGGATGTGGTGCTCAGGGACATGATTTAGCAGAGGCTTGTTAGAGTTAGGGTAGGATGGTTAGCTTGTGGTTGGACTCCATGATCTTTAAGGTCTTTTCTAACCTGAGCAATTCTATGATTCACAGCTTTGAGGCCTCTGCAGTTGGATCTACAAAGCAGCCAGAAAAAAACTGCATGTGTTCTCCAAGTACTGGGTTGGGAGCAGTCCTGCTTGGCAACCTCAGAACAAGGACCGTGATATTCCTATGCTCAGTGTACACCAACTCTGTGTCTCTAACAGCTTCCTTTTCTCTGGCCAGAGCTTCCTGTCCCTCTGCAAGGGTTACACCTTTCCAGGAAGCACTACAGCTGTGTGCCCTTTCCACATGAAATCTTACCAATCTCCAAGGCTGCTTGGGCAGGAGTCCATGGTGACTCCTTCATGATTGCGCCAAGGGAAGGAGGTGACAAATTTCAACCAAGGCAGTAAAACAATATGTAGCCTGAAATAACCAGAAGCCTGTTTCCCTTCTCTTTCAACAGCTGCATGAGAAGCAAAAAAATGTGTATGACAAATACTTCAGTTGCTTGGAGTATTAGATGGGAAACTGAAGATCTGACTCTTCTAAAACACTTCTCACTGTATGTTCTGTGGTGCTGGCAGACTTTGTCCTGGCAAAAGCTTCTTGCTAAGGTGACAGCTTTGCCCTTAACAATGCTGAATGTTTACCTTTACAAACAATTAATCCTTGGCATTCCTGGGAAGGAACTATGAGATTGCTATCAAGGGCTTTTCAAAGAAGCAAGAGAAAGGTCAAATATAAGGCTTGTAAAAATCCTGATCCGCCTTTTCTCAAATCTTTGTGAAAAATATCAAATTTCCTTTTTTTCCCTTTTTTCATAAAAAGGAAAAACTGAAACTTTTGAAAAGCAAATAATTTGTGGAAAAGATTAACTAGAGCTATTCTGTGATGATTTCTGCCAAATGAATCTTATTCTATTTTTCCCGCCTTAACAACATGGCTCCTTGCACTCTGGCACTGGGGTCCGTGCCCACAGCCCTGTGCATCCCGCTCCATGCCCACCGCGCTGTGCTGCAGCCCCTTTCCCTGACCCCCAGCTGCCCTCCCCTGACAGCTCCATGCCGTTCCCTCGGGCCCTGTCGCTGTCACACAGAGCAGAGCTCAGCGCTGCCCCTCCGCTCCCTGTGAGGAGCTGCAGCCGCCATCAGGCCTCCCCTCAGCTCCTCTGCTCTGCGCTGAGCACAACGAGGGGCCTCAGTTGCTTAGGGGGAATACATTGATGATTAACTTTTAAAGCAACAGGAGACTCTCTCTCTTTCCAGACTAAGTGTAACATTTTTGCATCTAAATCTAAATAGCAACGATTTTCAGTATCCAAAAGAAGGGGATTTATCTTGTTTTTCCTCCAGACCAGCTTCTTAATAGTGAGGTACGACCCTGACTCTTTTTCTAGCTGTGAAAATGCTTTGTAGGCTTTGGTTGCACCTCAGCATGGCTGTACCTTCTAACCCACAGCTGTCCCGGTGTTCTGCTCTCAAACACTTTTTGCACATAAAGACTCCAGACACTATTCTGACAAAGGACTCCAAATTACTATTCTAGCCATTTTCTCTGCAATTCACAGGAATTTTTCTTCTCATTTTTGCTTCCTAGGAATGACTTTTGTTGTTCCCCAGGTTCTCAGGATGAAGCATTGTTCTGATGTTACTGAATCTAAGACAGAGCAGCCTTCCTAGCATCTAAGACTCATGCTTAAAATCTAGTGCCATACAGAATGCGACACTGGAGAACAAATACCATAAGGAAGGAATATCCAATCCACAAACTGCGCCAGCCTTCGGGGCAGCGAGGAATAGAAGCTTCTTGGCTGTGGACAGCAATTGCCACAGCTGGGGCCTCACACACAGAGCAGCGGCTGATATATGGCCTAATTTCTTCTTCTGCCACAGGCATCATTGGAAGAGGTGCTGTAGTTGAGAGCCAGTAGGATTTGTCATTTCGATTTGCATAGTAACAAATATCCCCAGGGTTACAGTAGAGGAATGGCATTGTACTGAAACGAGCCAAGCAGGAGCCAGCCAGCCCTGTTAAAAAAAAAGAAAAAAAAGAAATTATGGCAATCATTCTTGCAGAATGCAAGTGTTCACTTTCCTGCCCTTTCCTAAGTGAGTGTCAGTAAAACCTTGCAGTCCATAATGTGTCACTGGCTTTACAATTGCAAGCTCTCAGGGACACTCTATGGAGACATACAGTTTTTATCTTCTCTTTTTGGTGCTTCCTAAGCTTGCATACTGAAATCCAAGCTTTCTCTAAGTTCCATTTCTTTTTCTTCTTTTCAGTCAGTGGCATGGAGTTGAGGCTGCTGCTAGCAACATCTGCACGTACCTAGGTCCTGGTTGTGTGCTTTCTCTTGTCCCTCGAAGTACAGGAGGCTGTAGCCACTCCAGAGTTTGTTCATGCCAATTGGGCACATTGGCTCTTGGTCAGACTGGCTGTGCTTCACCAGCAGGTAGCCGATGCTAACGCTGCGACCCGGCATGCCTGGCAGCCCGGGGCTACCGGGGCGACCTGGCTGGCCTTAGATGAAAGAGAGAAGAATAATACAATTCAGTTTGTGTTCTCACAAATGCTCACTGATATTCCAGCTGAACTGCCCATGAGCAAAGATTAATTGCAAGATAACTCTTCTCATGGCAAGTTATTGTTTAAAAAGCTGTAGCTCTAGGATTAGAAAAGCTGATTTTGAAGCAGATTGGTGCTGGAACAGGCTCATTGGTTCCTAACATGGTGTATTTCACTATCAGAGCCAGGGAAAGCCACAGATAAAGTTCTGATGGATTTCAGCAGGATTTGTGCAACACAGATGAGGATCTGTTTCCTCACAACATTTTCTTAGTTTAAGATTAACCAAAAGCTTTTCTATTGCTTGCATTTGCTTCATATGGCTACAATTATGCTCTTTGTACTTGGCTTATTAAGGTGGCAATCTTGCTGCTCTTTGACTGGATAAAGACACAAGTGTTTTTTCACAAATACAATCCCTTAAACATAATCTATCCAAATATCACCTATTCAAACATTGTTTAAGTGCTAGCAAAACACTGTGCTGAAATAAACCAATATATACACTCAGATCAAAAACTTACTCTCGTGAGTTGACTGCCATCTACACCTATCAAAACTTATTTAGAAAACAGTGTGTCCTTTTTTACAAGTTAGTGGTGCCCTGTGAAGAATGTGCATAGACATGAGCTTTCTCCAGCCTCCCTCCTCCCATCCAGTGATATAATACTTACAGAACAATTTAAAGCAGTGAAATGGGAAAGAGAAAGAAATGCTGTGTGAATCTCTTACCTTCAAATCCCACTGGACCTTGAAACCCCATTGCTCCTTGTTC
This sequence comes from Lagopus muta, assembly GCF_023343835.1. Classification (NCBI taxonomy): domain Eukaryota; kingdom Metazoa; phylum Chordata; class Aves; order Galliformes; family Phasianidae; genus Lagopus; species Lagopus muta. Next base: position 137,974,762 of record NC_064433.1, on the reverse strand, counting down.
ACCTCTGGATCCAGGAGGAGCTGGAATGCCACCTCTGCCCTGGAGTCCTGGTTCTCCAGGTAAGCCTCTGAAACCTTGCAACATTGATGAGCACAGTGACTTACTCCGTTAACATGTACTCTACTTGCATATGTTCAGTCCTGTCTGCCAGTTTTACTAGTTTACACTGAGAGCAAGATCTTACTGCTCGAAGAGCAGTGAATTCATTGGAAAAGATTGCTAGGATCAAGACTACATGACACCCACCACCTTAATCTTTCACTCTTGTTACCACCACATGTTTCTAATGAGACCAGTAGCAAGAGGTGCGCTGTATCTGCTCTATGTGTCACATTTCCTGCATCAAAAGCATGCCCACAAGGATGAGTTTTTCAGTGACTTTTGGTCTTGATTTAATTGACTGTATCCATATTTGATGTTGCTTTGGCTGTGCAAATGTTGTCAACAGTTCTCTCCTGTTCTGCTTAAGTTCTGAGTGTTAGGAAGCAGAGGAAAGCCACGGCTCTAGCTTCAAAAAGCCCAAGTTTGACTCTCCTTTATGAATCATATGGTTTTGAGTTGAAGAGAACCAAAGCAGTGCACTGGTGGTCTCACTATTCACAGCAACTGAGTTGAGGAAAGAAGTGTACAGTTCCTACCTGGTTCTCCTGGTGGACCTTGAGGTCCTGTATCACCTGGACTTCCCTGAGGTCCTGTACTTCCACGGGGACCTGGTGAACCTTGCTCAGCAACCAGCCTTGGAGGAAGAGGCGGCAACCCAGGAGAGCCTGGAGGGCCCTGAAAGCCTGTGGTAAGAAACAAGACAAAGCAGTTTGATTTAAAAAAAAAAAAAAAAGCTTACTTGCCTTCATATGCTTTCATCCACAGACGTGTTGGTGTTACTTGGCTGCATATGCAAGAGAGGGACTGTTCTGAAGTGTCTGCAATACACTCCCTCCGTTATAAGATTTATGGTTTTTATATTAGGAGAACATATATGAGGATGGGAATTGTTTTTTATTGGGCAGCATAAAGATAAGCTGAAGGAAATGAATGGTGCTCCCCTCAGTTACAACATATGAAGCTGGGAAGTTTCCCCCCCAAAAGCCAACAGCTTTCTGAGGTGGAGCATCATCTTTTTATGGGCTTCTGGAAACACAGATAAACGATGTATAAATTTCTAAACAACCAGTATGTATACTCTGCAGAATTAGTTTATACAAAGAAATCTTTTTTTCTCCCCTTGAAAGTGGCTCTGATTTTGGAGTCATTACGTGGTATAAAGGCAGGGCCACCTACATCAGCACTGTGTGGCTGCAGAAAGTTTAGAAATCAGTCACACGTCTGACTGCAATTACTCACCAGTAAGTCCTCTATCCCCCTTGGGTCCGATGGGTCCCAGATCACCTGGAAATCCTACTGTGCCAATAAAGCCAATGACACCTTGTTCACCCTTACGACCTTTGATGCAAAAAGACATGTGACATTACTGTATTTTAACACAGATCACATCAATTCTGAAGTCATGACACTCAAACTGTTGTAGCATAGAGGGTTCCCCTCTATAGATGATCAGCATCTCCTGTCCTTACCTTTTGGTCCGGGATAACCGGGAATCCCAGGTCTCCCTTGTAGTCCAGGATCACCTCTTGTCCCTTTGGGACCAGCTTGTCCGCTCACACCTGCTCGTCCACTTTCTCCCTTGCTTCCTGGTGGAGCTGGTATTCCAGGCTGCCCATGTAGTCCTGGATAGCCTGTTTAGAGCACATTCAAGCTGTAATCTGTTTAGACTGCCTAAATACCTGGGCATAGATGAAGGTAGAGGTGCTAATTGTATCACATCAGGCTTTATTTCCTTAATTTAAGCAGGGAGTTCATGCTCAGTTGTCTATCAGTCTTAATCTGCATCCTGCTCTCAGCCTGGCAGCGGCAGAGTAATTAGAGCATAGAGTTCCTGCAGAATATGGTGTTGTCACAGCCTTTGATGGGCTATCTCTGCCCCAGCAAACGCCCCACTTCACTGGGTGCCTCCCTGTTTTGTCCTAAATTTCCCAAGTAACTAGAGAGAAATCAGACATCCATGAATACATAATTGGTGCCAGGTGGTAAATATGCTAAGGACTCGGTGTTCCATGTACTTCGGTGTTTCAGCTGAACATCTGAATACAAATAACTGCTTCACTCTCTCTTGGCAGTTATGGCAACAGCTGCTTTTTCCAGAAGTACCTATTGCCTGAAGCTAAACTTGGCAGGTTTCTGTTTGCTACCTCTGCTGCCTAAGAAGAGAAGAAATGGACTTTGTTTCCAGGGAAAAAAGGATTTAATAATAATGGTTTTCAGTGGGGCTTCTCTGATGCTGCCTGTTGAAGCTGGATTATGTGCGGATATGAATGCAAGATGCTTACGGCAAAGGAAAAGGGCCATGCTATTCCACATCAGCTGGCAGGTGATCTTCCTGTTCCTAGCCCACTCTCTTCACTACTTTTACTGATTTTTTAATGAAATGACTGCTTGGGGAGTGGGAATCAGTATGCAGTCAGGCCAACTAACATATTCTTCACACTTGGAAACCCAGGTATTTTGTTGGTTTCACAGACAGTCTGCCTGCTCTAAGTTTTTGCTGAGTTCACATTTCAATTTCCACATACTACATGGAGATGTATACATACACCTGCAACTTCTGCTACAAGTGCTTCACAGTGGCAATGAAGTTTGAAATCACTGCAACAAGCACAAGGGCTATCAGCTTCTAAATATCCAGTCACAGATTGGCTCTTTCATGTGTGAAAAAGGCAAGCTCACAACATGGAATTCTAGAGATGAGAAAAGATAATGCTTTCTTATGTAATTTCACATAGGAAAAAATTGGGAATGATTAAGAAAATGTTCTGCAGATCTGCAACTCCACCACAGGGCTAAGATTTTAAAGCAGTAAATTAACATAATGCTTCTAAAAGCTGTTAAGAGAATTTTAGATGATTGATTAAATCTGCTGTTTGCATGAAACAACAAGTCCCTCCATCAGGGTGTTCAGGAATGGCCTTTGGCATCGAGTTCTGCTTCCTGGTTTTGTCTGAGAGCATCCCAGCATTCTGTCTTCAGGGAGCATTAAGACATGCACTTCAATGTTGCATTTAATAGAGATACTTTACTGAATAAAGACTGAAACAAACTGCTGTTGCTAATTTTGTATTTAATCCCCTATTGTTACCTGATAGATACAATGCATGAATTACCTGGCACTCCATCTAGACCTGGTGAACCTATATCACCAGGATATCCTGATATATTGGAAATCCCAGGAGGGCCTGGAAGTCCATCCTGCCCAGGAATGCCAAAGGGTCCTTGGATTCCTGCAAAGAAGAGAGGAAATTATCAGTACTGCAAAGAAAATGGACACTTTCAATTAGAAAGACTGACTTTTCACCAACTGCAAAGGATTGTATTTTCAAAGTGGAAACACCTGTAGTTCCCACTGATCTTTGCTTTTCTTTCCCCCTCAGATGATGCTGTGGAGGTGTTTTAAAAAGAAAACCTCAATATTAGTTGTGTTTCAAAGCTCTCTGGATAGTTAATTACATCTTGCTATGTGGAATGCTAATAATATTGTGTCTGCCAGGTTAAATATTACTTCAGAACAGGGAGTACTTGAGATACCCTGAGTATATTGCAGCAGACAAGAAAGCAGCTTTGTTCCTCTGTGTCCTATTGAATAGGGATCACAGACACTTTGTTTTTCCGGAGGGTTGAATGAAACCAAAAGTTTGATTACAATTCTCTATAGGTGGAAGATGTTAAATGGCCCAAAAGAAGATAATAGATGGCCTCAGAAGGAGCTAAATGGCCAAAAATTTGCCTTTTTGTTTAAAATTATCCTTCCTTGCCAGGAAGCCACAAAACCCCCTTTGTTTAGTCATGTAAAAAAAAACAAAACAACAAACTAATAATATTTAATTCAGATAAGCACAAACAAAATAAGCCAAATAGTTGTTTCTTCCAGAGCTTGATATGGAATGTCTGAATGGTGTTAAAGAATACGCATCCTGTTAGTAAGGACAAAGCAGAATACAAAAGAACAGCCACTGAACAGTTCAAGTAGAGGGAGTAAAGTTTTATGCCTCTGCCAGTCCTTGGTGCTTTTAGAGTTAAAAAATTGGAAAACTTATTAAATGATATGGTAGTTAATTGTTTCATCCATAGCATTGGTCTGGAGACTCCCTGATGGAAGAAGAACTGGTGGTGCACTGCACTGAGGTAACTGCAGCCTGCTATAGCAAGGTGGCTCAGAGCTGGAAAGCTGTACGCTCACCTGGCACGAGGGTGATGGTGTAAGTGAAACGTGGTGCATGCAAATAGAGTCCAGGAGGTATCAGGAGGAAAATCACACATTAACAGACTGCGAGGCTTTCAGGAGAAAGGTAAACATTGAAGGTTTTGCAATGAAAAGAAAGAAAGAGGACAGCCATAGTGCTCGTGTAACTGGAGCCTCTTTAAAAATATTTTGGGAGCTGGTGGCTGAGAGCAGCCTCTGGCATCTGCAGTGTGCTGAGCTCTGGTGGGAGTGCAGGGGGGCTGCTGCTGTGGGGAAGGATGCAGGCCATCCAGAAGGGGTTAGCATGTCCCGCATTGGGCAGTGCATTGTTTCTGAGTAAAGTCTGGGTAAGCAGAAGCTACAGTGTAACTTTCCAAGAAGTAACTACAGTGACTTTTCCCACATTGGGCACTGCTTCTGTAGCTCTCCTATGCAGCTGTCTATGCTGTATTGCGCTTCATGACATCTGTAACACCCACTAATGGAACAAATAATAAGTGGATCCCATTCTGCAGTATACAGACCTGGAACACCTCTGTCTCCCTTCTGACCCGGCGGGCCTTGGCTGCCCTCCACTCTGCTTGGCTCTCCTGCTTCTCCTTTGTCACCCACAGGACCTGGGAAGCCTGCAGAGCCATAGCCATCTGGACCTGTTGTGGAATTGTTCACAAGTGAGAAGAAATGTTTCCTCACATAGAATCGAGTCGGCATTCTCACGTATATGTAGAGAGCGTATGGATGTACTAAATGGAGTGGCTCATAATGGAAAAGGAAAATAACGAGGATTTAACTTTACACAAGGAAAGAAATTATGAAGGTGTATTGTAATTCAGCATGTACTCTGTAAGTGGTTGTTTGCCAGAGTCCATAATGATAAGGCAAATTCACATTGAGCTTTAGAGGACAGAAAAGGAAAGTCCCATTGCAAAGATCTCACAGACAAAACTTGCAGCTAACCCAATGCAGTGCCTGTCAATATGCAGAATGAAAGTCTTACTGACCTGGTGATCCTGGTAAGCCCTTAGTGCCTGGTAAACCATGCAGTCCACTGATTCCTCTTGAGCCAGGTAAGCCTGTTTTAAAATTACACTCATTATCTTAATAGTTTCTACAAGATCATACATATTCCTCATGAAAAAAAGGAAGTGCTTAAATAAATATGATTCTGTGTTAAGCTCACACATATTACATGCAAATTAATTAACTATAATAAGCTTACTATGTAATATATTATTCTTTTTTTTTTATTAGCAAATCTAATTAATATCCAATAAGCTGACAATGAGATACTTAAAATCTCTCTAATCTGTCTGGTAGGAGGCCATTAGTTCCAGTCTTGTGACTGCAACTTTCTAATAACCATTTGATGTTTTCAAAAGTCCTCAAACCAAGACAATTATGGGATAATTGTGCAACCTGAATGTAATTATAATGAAGCCATCTTCAGGAGAAATTCACTCTGGGTCATTAAAAAAACCACAAACAACAGTTAACAAAATGTCTAATAGCTGCCACTGCGGTTATAGGTAAAATTTATCCCATTTATTTGTGTCTATCAAAAAGTTAAGCACGATGTTAAAGTGGGTAACTTTAATCAATTGTCAGAGCTCTGAAGGACAATTAAACCTTCACAAAAATAACTGTCTGCCTCTCTCTTCATTGCTTATAAGGGCAGCCTCCATAACTTTACTGGCTTTGATTTGACACAGATTCAGATAGATGAATCTCACTAAAATCAGGGCAATTTCCTGCTGTACTTGTAGAGAAAAATCTGCTCACTTCATATACGAAGGAGTCAGGTGGCAGACAATGAGATCCTGTGATACAGCTTCATTTTAAGCCATTACCTGTATGCTGATAGCAAAGTTCTGTCTGAGTCTCAAGTTGGATGTAAGCCACCCAAATCATAAAACCATGTGTCAGATCAGTAAGTGGGTTTTGATGATGATGGAAAACAAGTTTATCGTTTGCCATCTAATGCCACATTTTAATATTCTAACACTATCTCACCACTCTTTTTCTTAGCTTCATTATAAATGAAAACATTTCTTGAAAACTGCTTTCTTGGTTGAGCGCGAGTTTCCAATCATAGAATCATTAAGTTTGGAAAAGAGCTTCAACATCATCTAGTCCAACTTTCAGCCCACCCCCACCATGCCCACTGACCACAGCCCACAGACATACACCCACCATTTTCTGGAAGACCTCCAGGGATGGTGACTGCACCACCTCCTTGGGCACCCTGTGTCACTGCCTCACCACTCTGCCTGCGAATAATTTTTTCCTAACATCCAACCTGAACCTTCCCCAGTGCAACTTCAAGGGAGCTCAACAGATAACAGACCTCCAGAACCGAGGAACTAAAAAGCAACCACACAGGTTCCCATCAATGCATCTGGACTTCTTGTGGAATGCACTTTTACTAGGAGGAGCTCTGCCACCGTGAATTGCAAAAAGCCCTCTTTCTTCTTCACTCCCAAAGAACAAAAGCGACTGCTCACACTGAAATGACTGAGTAGCCAAAGCTGTATGAATACCTGCTTGTCCTGGTAAGCCAGGCCAGCCAGGAGTTCCTTTTTCCCCTTGGAATCCAGGCGTTCCAGGGCTTCCTTGCTGCCCTGGAGGGCCGACCAGTCCTGGCAAACCTAGGTGATAATGGTATTTCATCATGAGTGACCTTAGAAGCCAACAGCACAGAACACTGGCTTGGGCTACCTTCATTCTCCCAGGTAGCAAAATAAAAGCTTATGTCCTCAGCATCACTGTATGACACTGCACCCTTCATCCAATTGGATGACAAAAGAGAGAAAATGGAAGACAGGCAAGGTGTAACACAACAAATTAATTGCAAATTTCAGGGTATGACAACCTCAGGAATATAATAAACTCCTTCTACTAAAATGGTTGCCTGACTTCAATTAGCAGTTACCATGGGTAGTTTCACTTATGTGCACCTTAGTTGCCCCATTTGCCCCCTCTATTTTGGCTCCCTGACTGGAAAACTGAGCAGAATAGTGCTGTTTCCCAGTAAGGTACCTACTAGCACGGCTCCAGTTTTGGATGGAATTCATACACCCTATAATTATGTAGGAAATCTGGACCAACTGCTGTGCAGGAGCACCTTGATGGTCATCCTGGAATGAGACATGCTCTTAAGCCACAAGTTTGTGATCCAGCCTGAGCCAGACCTGACTTTGGTTTCCGTGTATTCCTGTATGTTCAGCCAGGGAAAGTGGCTCAAAGGCTTCCCAACTGGGTCCTGTGGGATATTTATTGCATTTATGGCAGAAAAGAGTGCTGAAATGCCCACCTCCTTGTTGCATTGAGAATTACTGTACCTAAGTACTCCAACAGTGCAACAGTTTGACGGGGCATATGACTGTTATAAGAAAGGAAACATTGCTGTGAACCAGAGTTAATCTTTTGAAATTTCCTCTTAACAAGTTCTCCTGGGAGTTCCACATTCTTTTTACTGCTCTTTACCAACTTACAGAATAATTAACATTTTAAAAACGTAAGGACTTTCTCTTGAGTGAATAGTGTTTTTTCCTTTCTTTTCTCATCCTGTCTTATTCTTTGGAGTGTTAAAAGGGAAGAGTATTTTACCTTGCTGTCCCAAGGAGCCAGGCACACCCTGTATGCCCTTGAGGCCTTCAATGCCAGGTAAACCAGGATCACCTCCTTCGCCTTTTTGTCCAGGGCCTCCTCTTAAGCCTGCAAAAAGAAATGACAAAAGCAGTAAATTCTCTCAGTAATCTTTATATAATCCTAAACTAACTTGCTAAATGTGAAGCTGGCTACTTGATGAGTCCTGTTCTAGCTGCACAAACACATTCTTCAAGCCAGAGTGCTTTCGTAGTGTGGGAGCATGAATGGTCTTCTACCGCACGTTGGCCAATCTGTCATTAAATTTGTTTTTTTAACAGTTATCCCCAGATTATTTGACAAATCTGATGTTCAAATATGCAGAATGTGCAGAGATGTAACCAATTCAATCAAAAACCAATTCTGCTATCCCCCCCTTTTTGCCCTGATATTGCTCCTTTTGTCACCAATGGTAAAAAATATATATATATACATTATGATGCTTTACTAGAGCTGCTGGTGATTGAAGTTTAGTGCCATAACAGTCATTTTATTTGAAGAGATAAACATAGCACATATTAATTTCAATTAAGTGAAGATGCAGCTCTTCAAGAGCTGCTGTGAAACCACAGGCTGAACAGCCATCAAAAACACGTGCTAAGCTCTCCCACCTTTTCTCTGTGGAATTTAATCTGTGAAAAATGAGAAATCCAGAGTAGCTGTGACATTAGTACCTGTAAGACCCGGCACACCAACTTCCCCTTTCAGGCCTGGCATTCCTGGTAAGTTTATAGTATCGCCCGGCTCACCTATTTCAAGGTAAAAACAACAAGTGAGTGGCAAAGCTTTAACCAAAATCAGCAGCATTTCCTGTACTTTTGAAGAACTGCAACTTCCAAGACAACATTCTGCAATTATTATCTGTCTAGATAAAAACAGAAGTAAGTTAAAGGAAGAAAAACATAGAATGTAGCTCCTCTACTGATGCCCTGCCATGATTTTTTTTTAATCTTGCATGAAATTAACAGTATTAAGCTTTTCACAGCCTCGTGTGTTTGCAACACCATACTCTAAGACCGTAGAAGGACTCATTAAGACTGAAGACCCTCCCACATCCTACAGAATTTCACGTCACTTGATTGTTGATGAACAGAACGAACGCTCAAATAAGAGAACAAACTCACCAATTTCACCATGGGAGCCAGGAGTACCAAAATGACCCGAACTTCCTGGGGCACCCTTATCTCCCTGTTGTATGATTGAAAACAATTATTGGTTAATAAGAATGAGGATTTATTCAACCTTCCAAGCAGCGGAGTTTAAATATTGAAAAAAGGACATTAAATTTACCTTTTGTTTTGCTCTGTGTGTTTTGGTTTTTTGTTTGCTTGTTTGTTTGTTTGTTTGGGGTTTTTTGCTTGTTTCCATTGTGCTTTGAATTTGGCTGAAATCAGTTAACCCAAACCAGCACAAACCAAGTGACAAGCTGTGTTTGCTAAGTCTCAGTTTGAAATGGAAAACATCATATTGCACATATATGACAGATGGTCTCCCTATTCTTGGTCAGGAAAAAGTTCTACTGAAGTTGAGGGACGTTTCTAACTGAGGAAGGAACACATTTTCTTGTCTCTATTAAATAAATTATGCATGTGAGTCTACTGCCAGGCCTTTTGCAAGACTTCAGTGTAACTTATTTTGATGCCAAAGTGAATCACCCTCAAGCAACTCAGATTCTTAGGCTTTTTGCTATTAGGGAAGTGACAGTGAGTAATTACAGGCAGTGGCACCATCAATTTGGAAAGAAAGAGTAAATACACCGCTGAAAATAATTTTTACCAATAGCTACAGTAACCAAGGACCTCGAAAGAACAGTCTGGGTCCTCATAGGCAGAAAGCTGGCACCTGAAATCTGATGTCTCCCAATGAGAAGAGATTCTCCTTAATGAACATTAGAGAGATCAAGCAAAAAGATTTGATCTATTTATTCCATTCTTCTTGCATTTTTATCTTTGTACTTCAGCTGTTCAGTATAATTTCAAGGGGTGAATGCCACACTCTAGAGAAGTTGAAGCAAAAGGATGCCATTTTGCCAGTCTTGGTATGGACTCACCCTGCCTCCTGTGCTGCCAGGAAAGCCTCTGATGCCTGGAGAGCCAGTTGGACCAGGATACCCTTTCAGACCCGTCAGCCCTTTTGCACCAATGTCCCCCTTCACACCAGGCACATAACTGGGGTGCCCTGGGGACCCAGGAATTCCTGTCTTACCAGGAAGGCCTGGCATTCCCTTGCTACCTGCAGTAGGGGAAAAAGACAAACAGAGAAGACTTAAAGCACTAGACCAGAGAAGGCTGATATGCAGTTGCCCATGTGGAAAAGAACTTCATGCTAACAGCCTTTGTGCAACACAGCACCACAACATGCTGGCACAACAGAGCAGCACACACAAGTGGCATGAACAGACAGTTTTCCTTGGGTTTTCTCTCTGCAAGCTCAGCTTTGTTTGATGGAGGCTTCACTGGGTGGGCTGCAGCGTGGGGGTGCATTGAGCTGAGAATGTTTTATACAGTACACGAGAAAATACCTAGACACCAACTAACCCTAAATGTGCTCGCTTTGCTTTGCCATTAGCACTGACCTTTTATGCCAAAGAATCCCTTGGTGCCAGTTTCTCCAGCATCTCCTTTTTCACCTTTAACTTTCATCATCATGCTAGGCTTTGGCTTCGGGGGCTCTCCTGGGGGACCTTGTTCTCCACGGTCACCTAAAGGGTAAAGAAACACCCATATTTAAAAAAGCTGGTCAGCTGCACTGTCCTGGAAAAAGAGACAACAGAATAGTGTAATCAGTCAAAAGAAATTAAAGGAAAACCTTGCACAAGCCATGGAAAACCTGTTTGCATGGAAAATTGACCACATCAATACAACATATCTGCAGAACAAATAAGCATAAGAAAATATGAAAACTAAGCTAGACTTCCATATGCTATTCTGGGGAGTTGGACATGGGCTCCCCTGTGACAGGGGAGTTTACTTCTCAGTAGATCAATTACCAAGTGCTTATGAGAACCAAAATCACAGAAAGCAGAGACAAGTGGGTAGTTTCCAGTGAAAGGGAAGCCCTCAGTCAAACGGGACTTAAAGAGGCTTGGGTGAAAGAAAGTGTTTGGATTTGTTACCAGCTATTTTGTTCCAACTTCCTGTTGGAGGACTGAATTACAGAGTTCCTTTCACTGATTGTGGTATCAATAGGTATGTTTCTGACTTAACTGCAGTTTTCTGAATATTTTTTTGCCTTTATCTTGAGGCAAAATTGGAATCTTTTCCCCAAAACATCTTACACCTCCCAGGAAAATACTCTGTTGAGTTCTGCATGTGTCTGGAGGTGTGTTCAAATTTGGTGGTGTGCCTGTCTCCATCCTGACCATGCTCAAGATTCACAAAGAAACAACCTTCCCTTGCGCCTCAAATCCAAGCTTCTCAGCCAGAGGCCCATGTGTGAAATAGGTGGAGCAATGTCTGAGCTAAACTATGTCTAAAATGTGTCATCTTTGTCTGTGCACCCTTGCAAAATAGTTCTCCATATGTGAAAAGCAAACACTGTACCACTCATAAGCAAATACCTTTAAAGCCTCGAGCACCCTGCGCGCCTTTATCACCCCGAGCCCCAAATAAGCCAAATTCTCCTTTGATTCCTTTGATTCCTGGTCTTCCTTTCAGGCCTGGCATGCCTTTGAAACCATCAATGCCAGGTGAACCTCTTGAGCCTTTAAAGAGAAGTAGAAGACAACTGTTATCTTGTTCAGATTTCTGCAGAATAGGTAAATATGAAATGATAATGCACAACTAAAGCTGTCTGAAAGTTGCACTGCTGTAGCACCATTTCTGGGTGCCTTGATGCCTAGGGCAATGTGCCATTCCATATTAGGCACCTAAGCTCTCTAAGGTAGGTATCTACATGAGATCAGGGCTTCAATGAGTTCCTTAGTCTGGCCAAAAGAAGATGTGGAGACGGCCGGATCTTAGCGTCATCTTCTGAAAAGCCATTTCAACCCTGATCCTACAGACCAAAAATTATGGCATTCCTCTCTTCTAAACAAGAGGATCCTGTTTTACATGGTCACGCTACCAAACAGATCTTTATTCCTCTAACAAGGAGCTGATCAGAACACCAGAGTAATCCTGGGAAAAAAAAAAAGAAGCCTTAACTGTCTTTTCAACTGATGATTTCATCATTCTGTATGAATTTTTAGGCACTCGTCTCTTCTGTTTAAGCAGAGTTGAATTCTGTTGAAACTCCTTGTATGACACAAACAACTTGCTTTGTATATAGTGCTTTTGTGGCAGGTAGGAAAGAGTCTCTACTCGTCTATACAAAAGATCAGTATCCTGTTAAAATTCAGCATCAAGGTCTGGTGTCTGGCACTGCTCAGCACGTAGCTGCCAACTTTCAAAAACTTTAAAGGCTTGGGGAAACATCTGTCACATTCAACTGACAGCTGGTGGGACTGGGCCAAGGGAAAGACTTTTGGGAAGAACAAATAGTAAATACTGTAAACCACTGCTGCTCTTCAAGCTAGCTTTGCACCAAGCACAACACAAGAGAAAACATACAATGATTTTGGAATATATTAAGCCTAGGAGTATAACTCCTGTTTTAAAGAGGTAGCCCAGCAGAAAATGTGTCCTATTCATCTCAGCACTGAGCAGCTTTAAGCAACATTATTTTTTTGAGTGCAGCTATTTAGAGCTTACCTTTGTCTCCTGGAAATCCATCCATTCCACTAATGCCAGGGGGACCAGTCACGCCAGGGATACCTTGTAATCCTGGGAAACCTGTTTCACCTTTATCACCAGACTGACCTTTTATGCCCACCAGACCAGGAAAGCCTTGCTCACCATCTTCTCCCCTTGCACCTGGTGGACCTGCCATGTGAATGTGTGAAAAGGGAGATTAAAGTGTTTGGATATACACAGTGATTATACAGAAGGTAGCCCAAGCAGGGAAAAACTGCTATCATACTGGCTTCAAGTTGAAAGGGAAAAAACTGTGGTTTTTTCAACAGAGAACTTCAGAAATGATTACACAGACAAAGCAGCAACACAGCAACACAAACTAATCTTGCTAACATCCTGGTTCTACACTCACTCCCAACATGATCTCTCCCTCCTCTTTTATTTAAGAATTAAGGCTTTTTAATACAAGATTACTCCCATTTAGTTGTTCCATTCTTGAAGACTGACTGCAGTGAGCTCTGTCCCTGCATGGCACATGGCTATAGAAGGAAAAGCAGCAGCTCTGCCTCCGAGGACCATCACCACCCCTAATCCCCAGCTGATACGCCAGTATAGTTTGCATTCACAGTGCCTGCATTATCCAAGTAATTTCCCTGACTGAGAATTACAGCCTGGCATGTGCCACAACCTCAAAGTTAATTTTCCCTTGGGAAACTATACAGGTTCCTTGCCACAGAGAGTGGGGAAGAGAAGTGACACAGGACGGCAATACTTCCTCACCAAGGGGTCCTTGAGAGCCAGGTCCACCATCAGGGCCGGGGTTTCCTGGTGGCCCTGGGAATCCATGAGTTCCTGGTGTTCCTGGTAAACCCATCAAACCAGGGAGACCTTGCAGCCCTGGATCACCTTTGGGGCCTGGCAATCCTGGGTTACCATCCGCTCCTAAAATACCGTAATACCGCGCATTAGTGAACATAAATATTGAGAGACTGGATTATTAATTACATATCATTTCTCAAAATAGGTGAATATGTACTATTTTTTCAGGATGTATTTTTTCCCCTGAAAATCAATGGGAAGAAGAAAAGCAAACTAAAAGACTGCTCATTAGTTTTAAATTCTTGATTTTATTGGTGCTAGTCTCCATATTTGCACTGCTAAGGTTGATGGGCTCTTTCAAATGAATGGAAGTAATTAGTATCAGGTAGATCTAAACAGAGTAACTCTCTTCCATTTCTAACTCCAATAATTCTGTAATTTCTGATCTTTCCCTTTGTTACATATGTCATTGTAAGAACTGAATCGAGTTGACCAAAACACAGAAATAATGCCCTGTGTCTTTTCTAAAATGTGATAGGCAGAAATGGAAAAAAAAGTAAGGCAACAGTGGGTTCTTTGTGTTGTGTTGTATTCAGAATTTTTCAAGTGAGGTACCACTATAAATTTCATACAAATTCCTCAGCAAAATGCCCTGATTCTACACTTCAATGTTTCGAGTGAAAATTTACATCTCTACAAGATAATAGCAAAGGCAATGTCAAGTCCTTCCACTTTTAAATGGTAATGCACGCTCTGCATTCAGATTGGATAAGCAATAGTGCACAACATCTCAAAAGCACACCACACTTAAAATCCAGGATAGGTGGCTCTGCTTCTCTTTATTTGGGTTTTATATCATTGTAGGTGCAGAGGCTTGAATGTAGTTGCATGTGCTTTAGAACTGAGAGAAACTAAAAGGTCCCAGGCGGTGAGTTTTCTCAGCAACAGAACAGAGACATTTGCTCCCTGTTCTGAAGGGCTAGTAGTTTAACTGGCACAGATGAAATAAAGGAGTTGCCAAACACTTTGTATAAAAGTAACAGGAAAGAGGGTTCGGTCACATCTTTTTAGTCTGTGTTTACCCTTGAATTTCTTCTCCCTCAGAGAAAAAGAGTCTTAGGGGCAATAGTGGTATTGTTTTCTCAGACATAGCAAGTGTTACCACAGTGCTACAGAGCTGCTTTTATTTCATTCCTTCATTCTGTGACTGTACTGAAGATGAAAACAGATCTGCTCACTTCAAATAAGTCATGTAAAATGACATGCTTATCTTGTCTTTATCCATTTGCATTGAAAATCATGAGATGAGTCACCAAAATAAGTTTCTATCAAATTCCTCTTTGCTTTGCGCTAGTCATGCAATTTCCTCCTTCCTCAGTTCCACAACAGAGCAAGGGGGTAAGTCTGCAGTCCTGTGTCCAGCTGCTGCTGAAACAGTACAGCAGGTAATGCTTAATTCCTATAGATGCTTTTGAAAGTCCCCCACTGAACTCAAAGAATGACACAGACAGCTTTAATGAAGACGTTATGGTTTTTTTTCTGTCTACTATAAGTAGAGCATGTTTTTTTAAGCTCTGTAAAATAACAAAATAAAGTGAGCACCCTAAAATTATGAGTAAATATGTAATGCTCCCTTTTTCTTGTTCCTGGAGTGCTCAAAGACCCTTGAGGTAAAAGGGCTTATTAACGTGTTACTAAATGCTGTGCCTTCTCTGCTAATATTTACAAATTCTGCAGTGGAGCAATGTGCTATACTACAAAGCCATCTATTATCCAGACATTGTAGGGGTTGGAAATGAAGCTGAGTACTAGTAAATTCAAGGTAATTATCTATGGCTGGAAAAACTAAAGGATACATCTGATACAACAAAGATGAGAAAATCTTGTTCTTTGATGTCCTATTATAGGTGATGCCATGTGGTGCAGTGTGAGAGTGTGCTGGTATAAGCAGTGAATCTCCAGAAGGTGTTTGAGAGGAACCTCAGAGAAGGTGCTTGAGTTCAATTGGTCTTTCACTTCCCTCACATAGTCATAGTTTGGCTACATTTATACCCCAGTCTTAAACATTTCTTTACTTGAAGTACCTCTAACTCCTGGTATTCCTTGATCTCCTGGTGCACCTTTCAAGCCAGGGAAGCCAGGCAGCCCAGCATCCCCTCGAGGACCTGCTGCTGCTCTCAAAACATCACCAGGAGCACCCTTCTGTCCGTCCAGTCCTGGAGCACCAGACTTTCCCATAAGACCTGGATGTCCCTGTAGTCCAGGTAAGCCATTTGGGCCACTGTCTCCTCGGGGCCCAGTAAAGCCTACAAAAAAAAAAGCAAACAACCGAGGATTAGGCATTGCAGTGTCCACTATAGAAGTTGCAGTGCAAATCCCAGATACATCATCGTAACATCTGTTATATTATTGTATCTTCCCTTACTTCTCAACAGAAACATGTAAAATTAAACAAAGTGAAGTGCATATAATGGTTTTAAAAACACATAACGTTCAGAAGAATAGTTGACCAAGTCTGAAAATTGACAAAAATTACAGAAGACTCTTCAAGATATCTCGTACCTTGGTGTAAAAGATTCACAGCTCCATGCACAGTTACTTTCATGAAACTATTTTGACATGGCTATTGCAATGCAGCATCTGATGCACGGACTCGGATCTGAACGATCCAAATTGTTAGTTACAAGTTCTCACATCACTTATATAGCTTTCATTAGCTTATATACTATATATATAGCATGTACTTCATTAGCTTTCCCATCCACCCCTATGACTTTCCCATCCACCTTCACACGTCAGCAGAGCATTCTACAAAACACTCTTCAACTGTTCACACAGGTGCTTATTATTAATCAGAGCTATGAGACATTCTTTCTTCTTCCAGAGGTGTCCTTGGTTCTCGTGCTGTCTGTCTTGCTCCACAGCTTCTGCTCTGAACAGTTTTTCATGTATGCCCACATTGCAACATCTTATAAACATCTTACAGTCTGAGGGTGAAAAAACACTTCCTGTATACCAAATTGTGGTTTGATACGCAGCAAGGGAAAGACAGGAGTCCAATATGAACAAATAAATGAAAAGTGAATGCAGGCAGTAAACCAGAAAGGCCTTGAGGAGTTGCCCAGAGGGGCCACTGCCTCTGCTGTTTCCTGTACATGTCAAGGGGCCAATGCCAATCACTTCATACTCTTCATATATCAGTGCCACTGTGCCTTATCTACTACCCTACTGGTGAATGATTGGGAAGGACTCCCATATAGGAGGCAGGGAAGACTGGTAAACTGGACCTAGACTGGAAGTTAAGTCCAAGTATGGAGTTATGGTTGAGAAACAGTATGGAAGACAGCTGAAAATCAGTGTGAGTGCTAATTACTCTGTGGCCTGGCAGCCATACAGTATAGGAGCCCCAATTTTGCAGTTAGTGCACTCTGCAGAGCTCAGAAAGGGAAATACAGATTCATGTACCTGTCCAGAATGAGTTTTTTTGTCCACACCCCTTGTCTGTTGATCAAGACATGTATCAACTTTGCTTTCATCTATTACAGATCAGGATAAAACATTACTAGCACTGAGCACTTGGAAACACTGGAAACACAGCCAACTGTGGGCAAGGTGTATAGCTAGTGCTTTGTCTTTGCTATGTTCATTATTATTTAAATGAATGCTATAAAGATTTAAATTGAAACAATAACACTATCTTCTTTCTTTCTGCAGTTATCATTCCACTTGGAATCCAAAACACCTTATTACTGAATTTCCTTATTTCTAAATCATCTTCACGAACTGTTGGCATTTGTAATTTTGCACTGTAAAGCAGATTTTAAAAGGCTGGAGTCTGTGTTACTTTTTGTCATTACAGGAAGTTGCAGAAAATACTTTTGGCTTCAAAAAAGAGAGCTTTATTTATAACAGCTTATTGTTTGAAGATGGAAGGTGAGATAAATGAAGACGGATCTGGAGTAAGGTGATTGTGCTTCAGTGACTATAGCCAAGGTCATAAATATAGAAAGAATGATTCATTATTTCAAGGTACCTGGAGGACCTGGGTATCCTTCCCGACCCGGATCACCTCGTGTACCATTTAGCCCTGGGAATCCCATTGGGCCTGGATCACCCGGGAATCCTCTTGCACCTTTAGTACCTAAATTATATAAAAGAAATTAAGGAAGTGTGATCCAAAGAATCAAAACAGAAGTTTGGATACAGTGTAGCAAAAGTAGTGGCAAATACTTTAATTATCTGTGTCCAGGCACAAAGATAGACTTTTAAAATAAAGTTTATGGTATGATACTGTACTCAAGATCCCAAGAATGGTCCCAAACTCTAGGCTAAGTGTTTTTACAAACATAGATTAAAGACTGCTTCTGATTTTTAGACTAACAATATGTAAATGGTGAGGGTGAAAATCACCTGTCTGATAGACTTCTGGAGACTTTTTTGACAAATATTTTGTAATTAAGGTTTTTAGAGTTATGGAATCGTTTGAATTGGAAGGGACTTTTAAAGGCCTTCTACTCCCTTGCAATGAAAGAGACTTCTGCAGCTAGATCAGGGTGCTCAGAGAGCTGATCAGCCTGAGTTTGCCTGTCTCCAGGGCCAGGGCATCCACCTTCTCTCTGCACAACCTGTTGGATCTTGGCGTTCCCGATCCCATACCTATATAGCCCAGCAACATCCATGTACTCCTCCCAGGATACCTGCTCCTGCTTCCACTGCCTGTGTGTTTTCCTTTTGCTCCCCAGTTTGACCAGCAGGTCCCATTTCAGCCATGCTGGTCTCCTGCCTTCCTACATCTGGGGATGGACAACTTTTGTGTATTAAGGAAAGCTTCTTTAAATATCTTCCAGTTCTGCTCTGCTTCCTTGTCCTCAGTGATTGTTTCCCAAGGGGGTTTTGTTGACTAACTCCTTGAAGAGCTGGAATTTGGCTTAAGGTCAAAAGGCAGTGTCAAAGGAAAAGTGCTCAACAGTAATGGGCACAAATGAGATATTGTAGGAGAAACAAATGTTTCCCTTCTCTGCTAAACTGATCACAGGATAAGAGCTGACTGGTTTTGATAACCAAAAAAAGAAATACAAGGCTAGAGGTTAGATCTAATCATCCTAGGAACTGAATACAAATTAAATAGCTTACATACTATTTTTGTAATAGTGGAGGTTTATAGCTTAGGTAGTAAAACAAGAGCTGTGCCCTAAAAATGTGTTGCTCTGGCACTGAGCTCATATAACTGTTTCTTAGCATCTCAAAAACTGCAAACATCTTGTAAAATTCTTGTTTTTTAATAATGTTTATAAAACTGTATTATTTACATACATTTTCATGCAATAGCTTTATTACATGACTCTCATCAATTCATTGCATCCCAAGGACCAGATTTTTTGGTCAAGCTCCTTTAAAACAACCCTCATGCAATGCTTTGTTTTTTTCTACTCCCCAGCTCCCTGCACTCTTTCAGTTCCCAGTTCAGTCTTGAAGGTCAGCAACATGCTTTAACATTTTAAGTGCTGTTGCTTAGCATCATCATGAATTACAACTCAGTTTATTAGACTGAAAGTAAGTTTCTCTCCACTTCTAACTATAATGAAAAGGAAAATATCACTTGAATTTTGATACTTTAGTTTTCAGAATTTCTATTGTTTAGCCATCAATTTTTGCCATTTTAGCTGCTGGACTTCTTGTTTGTTTGTTTTTTAGTGAATCATATACAGAAACCTTTCAAAGGCCAGAATTAAGAAGCACATAAATAGCTTGTGCAGCATGAAAACCATTTTCTGAGTGCAGTACAGAACTATTGTTCTCTTCCTTATACGAACAAAAGCTTCTCAGAAAGCAATTAGAAGGAAAAATCTTAGGTTTTTAGGACTCAACAACAAATTCTAACACTGCTCTTACCTAAATGGCATCTTTGTTTTGTTTCCCATTTGCAATAATTGACTTTCATTCATTCTGCTCATTCTCATTCTAATTAAAAAGCCATATTAGAGAAAGAATGGACAGATGGAGAATGCAGCCACTGTTTACCACATATTTCATCAACTCGTTATGTGATGTTAGTTGTTGTTAACATGTTGTGCCAAACAGTAGTAAGAAAAAGGTTTTTTTTGTAACAGTATTTTGCAAGCATTTATTTGTATGTTTCCTACAGGAAATGAGCATCTTATTCAATAGTAGCTATACAGGTCCTGCCAGAGTTCAGAAAGCATTTGGACAATGCTCAGACATAGGATTTGATTTTTGGGTATGGAGACGTGAGTTGAACTTGATGATCCTTGTAGGTCCCTTCCAACTCAGGATATTCTATGATTCTTTGATTCAGGAGCAGCAGGCACCAAGGCTGCATGCTGCTTAGACCTCTGCCTGTTTCAAGTCAACTCTTTCCTCCACTGTCCTTTCTAAAACACACTGTCCACTAAGTTGCAGCTATGTTAGAGTTGGCAAGATCTCTCTCAGAACATAGTGTATCTGTGAAAAAAAAGGTGGAAACAAAACATTACCTGTGGCTCCTGGCAGCCCTGGCTTGCCTTGAGATCCCTTTGGTGGCCTCACACAGCCTCCACCTGCCAAGAAAAATGTTTAGTCACAGCATATGTGCTTACATGCTGTCTCTCATCATTGCTGTGCCTGCAGCTAAGATAACACTCCAAAAGCAGGTGAATGAAATCAACAGGAGAAGTCCCACTTTTAGAAGTTTTATTCTTCATTAAGAGAACAACAGCAATGCAACACTGGTTACGGGTGGCACTCTCCAGGGACCACTCACGCAGAGCTCAACCCCAGTAATTCAATCAAGAGCCACCCTTCTGCCTATTTTACAGAGACTGTGGTGGTGGCTACTTTAGCTAGGCTGGTGTGGAAAGGCTATTTCAATGTCATGGACAGCTGTATTACCAGAACAAGAGAGACAATCTGTTTTCCCACACCTACTAAATCAAGTCAAATTTTGGTACAACTGAAGGTCCTTATTTTTGATGTGTCAGATTGCACTGAAACTCCTCACTCAGAGTTCTTCTTTTTGGAATTTCATTTCTTGCTCTGTTGCTTAATTTGCATGGTAATCATTATTTTATCACAATAAGCACAACAGGAGCAATTAAACAATTTCTGGATTGCAGAGGTAAGACTGCAAGAATTTTAGAAAACATCCAATTTGATTAACTCACTTTAGAGCTATGTACTGTATAAGCATGGTTATTTGTGACCTGGAGTTTAAATAGCTTACAATTAATAGCATTCAAAGCAGTCATCAGAAAGAAAGTACGAAGTCATAACAGCCACGTAAGACTTAATGTCAAAACACATTCAAGCCATTTGCATGTTCAGTACCTGACCATATTGGATCAGTTGCATCTCCTCTAGGAAAATCTTCAATCACCTGCCCACAGTCTGTGAGACAAAGAACAGGAAAAGATAGTTGTCATTTACGAGAAAAATCTAAAAAGCTTTCATTTATACAACAAAATATCGATCCCAATATCAGATACATGTTATTTTACGCATTATGCATTGGAGAAACCGTATGCAACAAAAACACTTGAACTCCATCTATACATTAATTACAGCCTGCATTAGGAGCCCTATATGTCACATGTACTGTGTGGGGTTGACAGGTGCCTGTTTTGGCTTGTCTATTCTGCTAGGCATCTTGAACTCAAGCAAAATCCTCTGAGTCTGAGCTTTTGTGAGCACAGCCCTGGCAATCTTACGCAAGAAGGGGCTCAGATAACTGCAGAGATACCATGAATAACTCTAAAAGGCAGATAAAGGATTTTCTCTGCTCAATTAAAAGATGAAGTTGGATGGAGAAGAACAGAGAAAACCACCTGTAATTTAATCAAAAGGCAGAACATGGCTCCATTCCCTGCAGCTGCTTAAATAAGATTTCAATTGCTGACACCAACATATTCCCTGGTGCTATTTCAATACCTTAAATGAAACTACTTCTTAAAAAAGATTTCTGGACATCTAATGAAGGCAATCCCTTTCACTCATATAATCCTCCACCAAATGCTACCTTTTCAACACTGCTTTTGAACAGATAGTGTACACACAATTCAGTAATGATCTCACAAGGATTTGATATAAGACAAATTATTCTTACCTATTTGGCCAGGCTCTCCTGGTGGACCAGGCAGACCTGGAACCCCAGGGCTTCCATCTGTTCCATCGTCACCTGGAGGACCACGGTACCCTTTTGGGCCAGGAAATCCTCCACCCGGCAGGCCTGTTTCTCCTGGGAAGCCCTTTGGGCCTAATTCTCCTGGGTAACCAGGATCCCCGGGGAGACCTCTGATACCATCACCCTGTGGGAAGTGGGAAATGAATATACTTCTGCCTCTGCTGCGAAAGAAACAAAACTCAGGGTTGAACTACTCTCACAGAATGACAGAATCACAGAATCCCAAGGTTGGAAAGGACCTACAAGATCATCCAGTCCAACCATCCACTGATCACCAATAGTTCTCACTAAACCATGTTCCCACAGCGCAATGTCCAAACCTTCCTTTAACACCTACAGGGTTGGTGACTCCACCACCTCTCTGGGCAGCCCATTCCAGTGCCTGACCACTCTTTCAGAAGAGTACTATTTCCTAATGTCCAGCCTGAATCTCTCCTGGTGCAGCTTGAAGCCATTCCCTCTAGTTTTATCACTAGTTACACGAGAGAAGAGGCCGACCCCTTGCTCAGTACAACCTCCCTTCAGGTACTTATAGAGAGCAATAAGGTCTCCCCTGAGCCTCCTCTTCTCCAGACGGAACAATCCCAGCTCCTTCAGCCTCTCCTCATAAGGCCTGTGCTCCAGACCCCTCACCAGCTTTATCGCCCTTCTTAGAACACACTACAAGGCCTCAAAGTCTTTCTTGCAGTGTGGGCACTCATGAATAGCATCTTATAGGCAGCTATTCCTTATGTATTTCATCCCAGCTTTTTAAAGCAAAATTGCAAATACGATAGATTTGGAATAATCAGACATTATTTTAGAGCACCACATCAGAAAAGGCATGAGAGAAGCACTCTTAGAGGGAGCATTCCCCTAAAAAGGCTGGCCAATGAAGAACATATGGGAAATATGAGTCACTGCTGTGGACAGCCTTACTACCCTTTCTGAAATGCTGGGAGTGGATATGATGGAAAGCATACACATCACTAGAGATGCATGAAAGTTAGTTCTGGTGTGGCATTTAATTCTTAGATCTTGACAGAAGCTGATATAAAATTGTGCCCAAGTGGGCAGAATTTTCTTAGTCTGTTACTCTAGTGATGTTACCGCAACATCTTTAGAACATCACCAGAAAATGTTCCCATCCACAGATTTAATAAAAAGTACCATTTTTACTAGTAGTCAAACCCACTGTGGGTCACACTGGATGACAAAGCTCTGGTCCATCCTCCTATATGATGCAATAAACCAGTTGTGGAAAGCAACATTTGTGATAGGTGATGAGGTATTATCAAGCAAGTAAACAATGATGTGACCTACATTTTGGGGATGGAAACTGTTAACTCCCTCATCAAAATGCCGCACACAATCTATAGATAATAAGCTACTAATTATCACAAATAAACCACTTATATAAAATTGGCCTAAATGGGTTATACACTACCACTTATGTATTTAAATAAAATTGAAATAGAAGTATAAGGTGGTTCTAAAGAATCTGAGGGTAAAACTGATATTTAGTATATCAATAATCAGCAAGGCCAGTTTAGTTATGCATCATCATCTGTGTGTGAAAGGCAGCCTGATGATCATTAATCCTCAGAATTAAATGTATTAGTAATTGAGTATGGCGGAAATGATTTAGCTTTGTTTCCAACTTGGACAAAAGGATGTTGAATGTTGTGGGAGACTGTGTGAAAGACCTTGCAGAAGTCCAGACATGATGCCAGTGGCTCTTTCCTTGTGCACTGATGGAGTCATGCCATCATAGAAGGCCACAAGGCTGTTCAGACAGGACCTGCCCTCAGTGAAGCCATACTTGTTGTTTTGTATCACCTGCCTGTATTCCATGTGCCTTAGCAAAGCTTCCAGGAGGATCTGTTCCATGATCTTCCCCAGCACAGAAGTAAAGCTGACAGGTCAGTAGTTCCCTGGGTCGTCCTTTCTTCCCTTCTTAAAATTTGGTACTTACCGGAAGGCCAGGCAATCCTGGTAAACCATCTAATCCATCTCTGCCTGGGAAACCATCTTCCCCTCTGATACCAGGAAGTCCAGGATCTCCTCGGATTCCTTTGGTGCCTAAAGCAGACCTTTCATTGGGAAACTGCTCTTTCACAAAAGGCATAAATAATTGCAAAATACACGTGACATGAATTTTTACCTTTAGTAGTTATGTATATAGAATCTCCCTTTTCTCCTTTTGGTCCAGGAAATCCTTCTTGGCCCGATTGTCCCTGGCATTACACAAATCAGAAAAAAACAAAACAAAACAAAACAAGAAAACCCTCAAAAACACAAAATAAAACCACTTAACAAATAATTATCCAGATTTGTGGTTTCACTGTCCTGCTTAAACAAACAAGCAAACCATGACGGTAATGCTTTCCTATTACTCTCTGTATGATTTCTTCTTCAGTAATCCTATTCTTGTGCCTGAATCCTTATTAACTTGCTTAACTAGGATCAACGCCCATATGGCACGGTAGGGGTGCTTCTACACGAGGATAGCATTAGGAGATCTGTGGCTTATCATAAGATCAAGTCCTATAGATGACTACAGCTGGAGAACTGCATGAGAGAAAATGTAGTAAATTACTTATTGTTTGCCAGGAAGGAAATTGCTGTAAGCAACACTTTGGCACCATGGTAACAAAACTCTGGGTTATATTTACCTGCATTTTCTCTTTCCCAGTCTAAAAAAGATGACAGCTGCATGGCTGGCAGTGGACTGTGATTCACAGAACCATGGTAGATTTGAAAAGCAGCATTTTCCTCATTTATGAGAGGAAGGAACTTAGGCATAGAGTGATTAAGTGAACTACCCCAAACTGCAGCCCCATAGGAAAGATTCTGGTTGAAAGGGACAGCTGGAGGCCCCCACTCCAACCTGCTGCTCAAAGCTAAAGCAGGTTGCTCAGGGCCTTGTCCAGTCAAGATTTAAAGTCTCCAAGGAGGGAGATTTCCTCTCTTGCTAAGGTAAGCTGTGATGAAGCTGAGTCTTTGGCATTCCTTGGTATAGTGCACAATTCTCCTCAACAGCCCAGCTGAAAATGGCACTACTAGATTTCTCCACAAGAGCTCTGAGTTACTGGACTGAATGCATGGCAGATGCCAAGGGCTCAACATTACAGATTCATTTAGTGCTGACTGTTCTAACCCAGTTACCTACAGTTCTGAAAAAACATATTCATGCATACTAAAATATAAGCCACTATGTTTTCCCATCTTCCTCTTAGTGAATTTCAGTGCACACAATATATGAAGGGAATGTTTGATGCATTTATTTTTTCTCTGAAATACTCCTTTGCCATAATTACTTAATTTGATTTCTTTTCCATCACTGTCTTTCACTGGCATTTTCCAAGCATTTCTTAGGTGAAAAGCATGTATGGAAATGGAAAGTCATCTCAAGAATATAGGTTCACACTTCTGTAAGTCTAAAGTGGGAGAACAAATTTGAGTGAAGGGATCTGTCTGTGTTTAGCTCCTGCATTTTAGTGAAGCCACATCTATATATCCCTGTAGAGATTCTTCTTCTGTACAGTGCTTTTTATAAGCCAAATCTGAAGAACTTAATACAATACTGAATTACGTCACTGACTTTATAACTGCAGAAATTTTCAGCAATAGCACTGCACTGTATTATGTTCACTTTGTTATTTGTTGCTTTCTAGGCTTAAATGTGTACCATGCAGTTTAGCCCATGAGTGTTTTCAAAATGGCTTAGAGCTATTTCTAATTTCTCTTTCTCCACAGAAAAGAATGCCCATTGCTTGGGATATAGATGTATATACTTATAGTAAGTTCACATAGATTTGATCTAAATTAAATATATTGGTTTTCTATAAAGGTAACTTGTTGAATGTGTTAAGAAAATTATGGACTCACTTCTGCTAAGCATATGGACTAAGAATAATTAAAGTAATTTGTTTTATGGTGAATTTGTGGCAGACCAGAAGCTGAGATAAAGTCAGGGCTTTGCTGCTGAGTATTCTACTATGATATGACATGTCTATATGTGTCTTAAGTCTACAGTAACTTAAATTCTGGGATGAAGATAATACAGTTATTATTATTTCAAAGGCAAAAAAAAAACCAAACCTGCAGAACTTGTAAAAATTAATCAAAGTTTCCACAATGAACATTTCAAAATGTGTCTTTTTAGAGCTTTTTATTTTCTAAAAGAAAAATCCAAACTCTAACTAGATGCAAGTAATTTTTTTTTTTTTTATGGTCAGAAAGCCAGAATTTCTGACTGAAAGCATTTTATTTGCTCTGACATCTCTACACAAACAAAATCAGTTTTGGGTTAGCTCAACTAAAATCTTACTCTAAAATCTTGAGTTTTAACTGTGAGAAAACATAAACTAGTTGGGATAACAAAAATATAGCACCTTTAGCAGTAAATATTAGCAAAACACTCTTAACAGGGTTATTGACAGTGTTTTTTTAGGAAAAAGTTATGTATTTGTAACCAAGAATCTCACATTTAATATTTGACATTTGCCCCTTATTAGAAACAATTTGAAGGAACTAATGAAATTGTTTCCCTTCATAATCAGTGCTGTAGTTTTGCTGAAACAGCTTTGTTTAAATGGAAAGTGCATTTTATGTGGAAATCTTTTGCTCTTCCCACAGTAAACTATTTTAATTCTCATCTTAGCAACTTTTAGCTCTTGGTATTTTGTAGCAATCCGAAAACTATGGAAGTGGCATAAAAGAAAATAAATTGTACTTTTCATCATTTTTCTTCTCATGGAGAATAGCTGGTTTTTATTTGTAATAGATGTACAAAACTATGCATTAAAGAAACAAGCATCTTACTTTTGCTCCAGCGTAGCCAGGAATACCATGTGGACCTTGATCACCAGGTTCTCCTTTTCTCCCAGGCTGGCCAGGGGTTCCTGGAAAACCAGGAGGACCACGGGGGCCAGTAGAGCCCCTTCTGAGTTCATCACTCAAAAGGCATGTACTGCAGTCACCTTCTTCGCCTAAGGAAGTGGATTGGAAAGAAAACTGTCACAACAAACACTTTCAACCCCTTATACACACATATATACCTCAAGTATTTGACAAAATCACTTTTTTTTTTTTTCCTTTTGAGAAACAAAATCAATGTTTACTTGTGGTATTAGCCTCAGATCAAATTCATTGGTCCCCGAGCATGTCATAATTAGACTTAATTAAAACTTAAAACAATGGAAGTTTTACACAATGCATAACAGCAGATCATTTTTTGAGTTATTTATTATAACCTACCTTTAGGTCCTCTTTGTCCTCTTGGCCCAGGAAAACCTTGTGCACCAGGTCTACCTGGTGTCCCTTCTTGTCCTTTTAATCCAAAGAGAGAACCTAGAAGCACAAAAGAGTAAGAAGATACATTAATGTACTGTAAATTAACGTACTGCTTCTTCTTATTCCACCTTATTCAAGTTGGATTACATCTGATCTTTTCTGTTTCTCCTAAAGTCTTCGACTGTGTAACTCAGCTGTTATTAAATCCTCTTTCCTTGTTGTTTCTTCCCCTCCTCACAGCTTCCCAAACCCATTCTCAGTAACTCCCATTTGTGTGTTAATGGTCCCTTACCGTCTTACTTATGCAAGCTTCATCTTCATCCCTCTCTGTACTAGTACAGCCACCTACTTCAGAGGGGCCATTTGCTTGTCTCTGCATTCCCAGGCCTTACTTGCTTTCATCTTCTAGCAAAGAATTCATATTTTCTATTTCTCAGCATTGAAGTTCCACCCAGACCAGCTTGCCTGGATTGTTGCTCCCCCTGCCCATGACTGCACTGCAGAACTCCAGTGACCAGTAACTGGCTGGAGCACGTGGATTTCCTTGTCTGGAAACCAGCATGAGGGAATGTCTCATGTCTTATTTTGGTAGGTTCAGGACATGCCTTGACACATATACAGCCCCAGGACCTAAGTCTTAGACTGTGGGCATGACCTTTGAAACTTCTGGTTACAGCTCTCTCTTCCTTGTTACTTCTCTACCTGCTTTGGTAGATGATTCTATCTATTCTTTGGTCTCTTTCACCCTTAATTCCTTTGTTTTTAACTCTCGGCACAACACGGTTAGCAGTACCACACACCACCTGCTCTGGATTACTTCCTGCAATCCTTTTCTCCACTCCTGCTCTTGCACTGCTATGTGGTGCATTTCACAGAGACAAATGCAGTCTGAATTAGAAGTTGCCTCTGGAAAGCACCTAGTCCAATGTTCTTCTCCAAACAGGGCTAACCTCAGTTGCTCAGGGCCTTATTCAGCTGAGTACTGCATATCCCCAAAGATCAATAGCCTACCACCACTCTGGGCAAACTGTTCCGCCATCTGACCACAGATGTGAAAAAGTTTTCACAGAGTGAAAAAGTTCTTCCTATCATCTGAGTAGAATTTCCCTTGTGAAAACTTATGAACATTCCTTCTTGCCCTGCTGCTTGTACTCCTCAGTCAGTGCATCTGGTTCCATTTTCACTGTGACCTCCTGAGAGAGAGGTACACAAAAATAGCAGTAAGATTCCTCTTAGCACTTTTCTTCTCCAGGCTAAGGAAGAAACCCAGCTCTCACAGCCACCCACTCTCTGACTTGTGCTTCAGATCCCTAACCATCTGGATGACCATTTGTAAGACTTCTTGGTATTCTTGGACTGGGGGAGACAAAAAATAAACTTTTCCACAACTTACCATTTCAACCTCTGTTTGCTAAATTCAACATATACAGTCAGTGTCCTCCATGCCAGACCTTTCTCAGTCTAACACGCTTACTGGGACACTCTTCCCAGAGTACTGGTACATAAAATTCATTTGAAACTTGAGCTGTGAAAATTCTTTTTACCAGAGCAGAATGCAAGTCTAAGAACAGAATGCTCATCTCTCCACCAGCCCAAAACAGACCTCTTTTTCAAATTTTTCCAGGAATGTCTGGAAGTCATGCAAAACCTTCTTCATCAGTGAGCATACATCACTCCTATCCAATGTGTCTTTCCACCACCCACTCTGTTTCATTCCCTCAATCTTCTTTTTCACTTTGTCTTGCCAACTGTTATCTTTAAAATAAGCAATGATGTTCCCGAGTTCTCAACACCTCTTCTTGTACTCACCTGGAGCTCCAGGGGGACCAGGTGGACCACGGAGTCCTGGTTCGCCATGTTTACCTGGAAACCCAGGCGGGCCTGCTTGATAAGCAGGAGATCCTTCTTCACCTTTTTCACCTTTTGGTCCTATCTCTCCAGGTAAGCCTGGCTTATCTGCATCTCCTGAAACAGAACCAGGGAAGAAACTCAGAAGAATTTCTTACCAGTACTGCACAAAGAGCTGTAAGGTAACAGAAGGGACTGTTCCTACAATTGCATGTAGCAAGCAGGGAAAAATGGAGACGTTTAAGTGTGTAACAAAAAGTGTAACTGCACTTTTCACTTGGGCAAATCAACAGTTGGTCCTGAAGCAAGGTTCTGCCATCACCTCTACCTCAGTTGTTTTGCAAAGTCTGACTGGGACCAAAGCAGGTACATAAAATGCACCTTTCGGTTTTTGCTACTGCAGTTAGTTACTTATCACACTGCACTGCATATTTCACCAACTGTACGTGCATTTTCTCCACTTCACTCCCATACCAGTTAAAACTTGTTAAATTGCTGGAACAAGTGTTACTGGGATATTACCATCAGAGAATCCTGGAATACCAGGCAGCCCACGATCACCCTGCTCTCCTGGTTCTCCCTGGAGTCCAGAAGCACCTGGAAAGCCTGGATCACCTCTTACACCTGAAAGACAACCCCAATACCACAAAACATGTTAGTGTGATGCTGTTTGTGACCCTTAAGTGATGACCTGTGGTACTCTGCAGATTGCTTAACTCCTAAAATGGTTAAATTAGGAACTTCACCTGCTTTGGAATATTACAATTCACCATTATTTCTTAAAGGCAGCTTTAGAAATACAGAAATGTAGTACTTCATGCTATCTTAGTGCAAATAAACAAGTATATCAGAGAGATTTCTGTAAAGTCCTAATATCTGGAAGCTGAGCATACCCTGGAATAGGAATGGTGTAGAGCCACGAAGCCAAGGTAGAAGATCTCTGAACTCTTTCCAGTATGCTCCTAGAACTACACTTCTCCTGATGAGCTTTCTGAGGATAACCCCTCCTTTTCCCTACAAGAATTTGCATTTATAACGATGTGCGAAATATGAACTTTGCTCTACTTTACTGTACCAGAAGCATCTACCTTGGCCCAACTATTGCATGAGGAAAGTATTGTCCTTTTGTCAAAGGCACAGGATATTCCATCATCTTGCCTGCTTCGTCTTCTCTCCACAAAGCTTCTCCTGCTCCTAAAGGCTTGGCAGGTATTCTGAGTGATTTAAACAGTGTTTATCCATTCTCTCCAGGAGGAAGAGAACTATTCACTATTGCCAGACGCTCTTGCATTCAGTAAGACTAGAAAACTCTACAGTGTAAGGATGCAGCATGGTGTAACAGCAAGTGATCATCATTCCTGCTAGTGCTTTCCTAGGAAGTTTTGGCCTTGGCAAACTTTTATCACTTTCTGTGTGTTTGTAGTCTGGCCAAGCAGATCCACCACAGCCCTACAGGGCAGCCGGCTGCAAGCACTACAAATGATTTCTGCATTTTATCCAGAGACTATGAAATAAGACCCAGAATACAGACTCTCCCTTTCTTCTTTTCATTGGACACTTTTTTTTCTTTATTTTTTCTTTATTTTTTTTTTTCTCTGTGCACTCAGGAATGTATGGATGTGTTTTGTACAGCAATCTGGCTTCAGCAGGAGAGACAAAGAAGCCATCTGCCTGCAAAAAGGTAACTAGGGCACTCTTTCGTTATACATTTTGGACAAGTTAAGCAGTCCAAAGTTTTTAAGGAGTTGAATTCTCTGGCTTTAATGCTTTGGTCTATGTAGCAGGTGATAAAACCTGGCTAAGATACACAGTCTAAGCAAAGAAGACGTACCTTTTCTTGGAATGCGGTAAGGAACATAGGCAGGTGGTCCTGGAGGACCCATCTCACCCTGCTCCCCCTGTTAACAGAAGTTGAAGCATCATATTTAAGCATATTATTCTGGGGAATTTCTTTTAAAATGGAAACAAAAGCCCATGAAACACAAAGAACCAAAATTCCAAAAGCACTGACACAGCTTTTAAGAAATGTGAGCCATTTCAGTCAATAAACGACTTAACTGCTACTACAGTAACAAGGAACACTTTGATTGCTACTACATCGTGGAGAAGAGAAATTACACCTGGATTATCACTTCTGGCAAATGGAAGTAAAGCAGTACCTTGCCTCCTCTAGGACCATATTGACCTGGTTGACCATCCAATCCTGGAAAACCCTGTAATACACATAAAAATGGTTGACGTTTCCTTTATCAGAAAGACAATTAAATTTGTTATCTGCAGCAGTTGTCTTCCTCTGGTGTTACAGTGAGAAGTATGTAATAGAGCTGAGAAGTTTGTTTCCCTGGGGTGTAGCAATTCAGGCAATGCCATTACAGAGTCACAGAGTCATACAAAGTCACAGAATTGCAGGGATTGGAAGGGACCTCTAGAGATCATTGAGTCCAGCCTCTCAAAAAAGCCTTATTTTAACCTCACCTGAAAGATCCATCTGCTAAATCATTATCTATTTGTTTCTATATGAAAGTAAGAAATCTATCTAAAAACACAGTGTGGAAAAACTACTTGGCATCGCTGAGAATAGTATTTCTCCTGGAAATAGCTAGAGAAGTTCTGACATAATCCACAATGCTGTTGCATAAGGACAGATAAAAACAGCAGTCACATTACACACTGATATTTAGTGCATTAGAAACATAAGTGGATGTGTTCAGTCAGTACTTGGAAATAATCTTTCTTTCCATATTAATACTCCTTTATGTGATGAAAATCCTACAAGGATCATAAGCAAAAGAAAGAAAACAAATGATCAAGCAAAAATCTCCATGCAAATTTTAAAAATAATGGGATACTTGTAATTTATAAGTTGAGCATTTTAGCACGTCCTGCTGCTTTCTGCAGGTTCATTTCCAGAATGGTTGTAATCACCAATCAGCAAGGAGCAGTGAGTTATTTACAAATTCACTCATGTATGCAAGCACAGAAGGCAAGCATTCCTTACAAAAAGCAAGATGATTAGGCTACTTTATTTCTGATTAAAATTCTAATAACAAGATGTTCACCAATTATTCAATCAAATGTCCCAAATCTACAGTTTTGCAAGCTTGCACATCTTCTGTCCCACCAATCTGTGGGGCTGTTTAGTTACAGAAAGTGCTGATATACCTAGCAACTTGAAGCACCAGGGCACAGAGTTACACATTATGAGAAGCACAGCCCAGTTCTGTTCCTTTTGAAACCAGCAGTGCATGTGCTGACATTTAATACCAGGTCAGGCTGTCCCAGGGCCCATCCAGCCTGCCCTTAAACACCTGCAGGGACAGGGCATTCAACATGGAGGTGATGCTCCATTTCCCAATGGGTTTTGCTAACTCTGCTCTTCAGGTTTCAGTAGTCTCAGTTTCATTAAGTCTCCTCGTGCTTCAATGTTCCATCTGTTAGATCAAATCTACCTCTCATCAAAGGCTGGAGGGATCTGCTGTGGCACAGGCTTTTGTGCTGCTGCTGATAGTGCAGACAGATGGAGCACCTACACTTGCACATCCCCTTAGACACTGAAGGGTGGGAGAAGAGAAAGATGTTCTCATTGCTGGTCAACAGCATGGAACTGTGAGGGGCAACTGGGGATTAGGGAAAGAGTCTACACCAGAAGGCAGTGGGCATGGAGCAGGTTACCCAAAGCAGTGGACACAGCACTGAGCTTGCCAGAGTTCAAGAAGCCTCTGGACTATGTTCTTGGACATAAGGTCTGACTTTTGTTTGTTTCTGGTGGGGCCAGGACTCAATCATCCTTATGAGTCCTTTCCACCTTGGGATATTCTATGATTCTATACAATGCATTCTGTCACATGAAGACATATTTCACATGCTGGAGGTGCACAGAAAAGAGCAGATTTCATTGATGCTGATACAGAAAAAAGAAGAATCTATGCATTTTATTCAGTTATTTTTGGGAACCTCTGCTCTCTACAGAAAATATTCATATGTACTCTGGAAAAGGACTAGTGTTAAAAAGGCGAGCTTTTAATAGAAAACAGTGGCTGGACTCTTTAACTGATACCAACTAAAGTAGTTTCACCAAAGCCAGAAGATGTGTAGAATTCACACTAGTTAGATTTAAAACAGCACCTCCTGAATTTCACAGTAGGAACAACTCCTACACAAAGTGAATATTTTCATAGTGGGCCCTTGAAGACGTTTACACAATTTTAAAGCCCTTGAAATTCCACAGCTCTCAGCAAGATACCACAAACAGAAGTGCGTGCATCAGTGGCACCTACATGACAACCGTCAGAAAAAGTTAAGTACTAAGCATAAAGGCTCTTTACACTAGGTGGAGCTGGTGGTCTAGAAGTGCAGCCAGCAGCTTTCTGATTAAGAACTACTACACCCAACACAGGCAGACAGGGCAGCTATCCTCTCTTTTTTAAGAATCAAATCATTCAAAAAACGTTAGAAAAGGGGTTATCGTGAATAGCAAATCGAGCAGCTTATTCCCCTTCAAGCTTGTCCAAATCAATACACGTTTCACTAAAACTGTTGCCAAAACTCACTTTCAATAAAGGGAAGGCATCGAACATTTCTCACCAGAGCATGAACCTAAGTTGAGGTCAATCATTCGGTTTTAATGCACTTTGCATCGCTCTCTCCACATATGTATTTTGGATAGCATATTCCCTTCCACACCACCAGGTTTTGTCATCAATTCAAGAGCTGCACAACTGTTACTTTTCATGTATCTTGTACTTTAAGTCTCTGTATTTCATGTTATTGCTGTTGTGCCTTGGTGGAAAGTCAAACATGTAAACCAGTTAAAGATGGAGGAGCATGGGAAAGTCACACATCTCACAGTTATCTGAATATCTCACGGAATTAATTCCTAATTCTAATTGAAAAGGCCCTTTTCTGAGCATAAACAGAAAGTATGAGCTCTTCCTGGTCTGACAAAATGTAATTTTAAATATTTGGGTGTGTTTCCAAGGGGACAGAGATTTACCTGGTGTATTTACCATTTCTCTTTTTTTTTTTTTAACTTTTGATATCCAAAATGTACCATAGACACAGATCTTAACCATGTTTGCAGCAAACTCTTCAAAATAACAACTTTCCGCATGTGGAAGAAAATTACAGATTTCATGGTAGTAATAATGGGAACAATGAAAATGACAGCTCATGATGCTTTTAAAACGTGGTCCTGTTGTAAAACAGACTTTAATTAGAGAACTGTTTTTTTTCACACTTATGAGGAAACGAACTGACCCAAAATTGCAATGATATTTTAATCCAGATGATGCTTGTTAGACTACAGTTGGTATAATTATATGCAGAATTTGTCTTCTGCAGTCTTCTTTTCAGACAGATTGCCTACATGTGTGCTGGAAAAAACAGTTGTATGAAATACTTACTCTTTCTCCACTAAGTCCTGGGAAACCATCGTTACCAGGCAGTCCCTATGAAAGGACATTAAAGTTAGTAAAACAAGAAATGACATAATAACAGATTCTTTATTTCTTAGATAGAATAAATATGACAATTATTTTGAAAAAATAATCTAAACTAAAACACTTATAATTCAGGCACTTTTTCAATGTGACTAAGGCATGATGCTAACAGAAAATATCTGAAATTTAACCAGGTATTTAATTTTTATCTTCTTCTTAATCAATCAATTGTAAATTGACCATGAAGATGCTAAGCTTTCAAAAATGTCTGAGATTTAAAAAAAAAATGTATGCTGACTACTGTTACTCTGTTCAAGCACTTTAGAAGCAATGCCCCCACAAAGCATTCATACACGCCACAGGTAACAGTATTCACATTAGCTTTCTTCTGGGGTCAGTGGACTGACTGGGACTGGAGTCAAACTTGTATTTGTTAACCACAGTTTAAAAAGGGTTAGGGTGGAAACAGTGAAATGAAGTCCATCCTGCAGACCAGTGGAGGAGCAGTGGTAAATGAGCACAACTTTGGGTGAATGATGCAGGAGGGTGGAGGGTGGTGAGTCACGTGGGGCCCTTCTCCTGTTACCATTTTAAAAATATCATTTTTCCTTTCCCATATCAGGGAGTTCAAAGCTGGCCACAACTTGGAAGACATGGGCAGAAGAGCTCTCATTTCTGTGGCTTATTTTTCTGTGTTTTGCTCCTAAAGACAAAGTCTCGGCTTGGGCTTGCATATTCAGTAGCATGAATTTTACCTTCAATGAGCGACTCACCCTTTGTCCTGGGAAGCCCATTACCCCTTCTTCACCTTTTTCGGGAGTGAAGAGAAGTACACCCTAAGAAATATTATAGTCAGTTCAACATATTTCTACATGATGTGCCAAAAAAAAACAAAAAAAGAGAGACTTCATGGAAGCTAAACAGAAGAAGATAACATTTCAACACATGCATGATTTTATTCTGTCTGCATGTAAGAGAACTAATGTCCTTAAAGTAGAGTGTGACGTGCTTTCCTCATTACAATAAAATGACCAGGACATTAGGGAGAGTACAAGGTTTTCTCTCTTATCATCTCCTTCTGTATTTCTTCCGCAGCTGTGACTTTAAACACAAGTCAAATCAGCTGTATGACCAAGTAAGCAATCCTGCTTATGCCCTAACTGTAGCTTAAGAGAGCTATTTGGCAACAATAGACATGGTACTATCAGAAAAAAAGGGAGAAACATATCCCACTCTGTTACATCAGGACGAAAATCAGTGGTTTTCCTAATAGAGTCACAGCAAAATTCTGCATGCGTGAATTCTGACCAAGAGCAGAAAAACAGGATAGGAACTGCAGCAGGATTCACACTGCAGCCTTCTCCCATAACCTCACTGGGAAGTTGACTAGACCATCTAAAAAAATAAAGGTCTGCAAAATGCCCAGTGAGGCATCCCTAATTGGTGAAGGCTGTATTTTAAACCACTCTGGGAAGTAAAAAAGAACCGCTCAATAACAAAGCTATTTAGACAGACTAGAGATTTCATGTGAGTTAACTAAACCACATTCAGTCAAGCTTGGTCGACAGCTCTAAATGATACAGCAACACATGGGATTACTTTCACAGTCAACAGACATATGAGGCCAAAAGTCTGCATGTGCTGGAGAGAATTTGGACAAAATTTTCATACATTATTACTTAATGGAATTTAAAACAATTTTTAAACATAGTTGACCAGCAGTTGTAAAGAGATCTATTGATAGCTAAGGCTAAAATTAAAAAATGTGTGAGGGAAAATGTTAGTTTGGTTAACCAGTAGAAGAATGATGGATTCTTCACTGTGGAATTCTGAGACATCATATTGCTGTTAAGGTTTTCTAAAGCATCAAAACTAGTGCTCCTGATAATGTTGCTCCAAAATTGGATCACATCACGTCAATGAAGAATACACTAACATTAATTCTGATTTATTTGTTTCCAGTATTCTCCACTTACTGGAAATCCAGCTTCCCCTTTTTGTCCAGGCTCTCCTCTTTCACCCTGGAAATGAAGAAAAATGTTCAGATATTTTAGGCATTCACATTTTAATAACTTCCAAAATAACTTTTCATAACTTTTTTTTTTTTTTTTTTAATACACAGTGAAAAATGCTCAAGACAAACACCACCACCCTTTTGCTCTTACTGGTAAACTTGTCATATGGAAAGTCTGTTTTCTTTAAAAAAAAAAAAAAGTGGTTTTTTTTGTATATTTGATAATTTTCCTGAAGTTGTCTCTAGGGATTTGAACACCTTAGGATATTATCAGGCCTGTTTGTAAGATGCCTGGGTGAGGTGCACACCTTATCTCAGATTTGCTTATTGCCTATCTGTGAATTATCTGATCAGATGGTAGTAATTCCTTTAGGACAAGACAAATCACAACCTAATATCAACTCACTATATCTGTCTCTCCATTGACTATAAAGGCCATCCAGAGAAGTAGCTCATATGCAAAGATCTCTCCTTAGTGAAGGAAATTCCAGATTAGCACCAAGGACATCTTTAGATCTTTCAGTATCACACCAGTTTATTTATCTGTCCGTAGAAATGCTACGAGCCATGTGAACTTTATATCTCCAAATTCAGGACTAAGGACTACTTACTGGTCTGGATTGGTGTTCAACATAGAAAATGTTTATACAGAGCATGAGAATTTCTGTTTCTAACAGAGATAAGAGATGACAATAAGCCGTATCTTTGTGTAGAGGATTTATTCAACATGAATGGACAAGCCTTAACTGTAGATATATAGACATCTGCACCACAGAGACACCTTACATATATACATACATATATATAAATATACACAACAGCTCAGGTTGCTTCCATGAAGATCAGTTTCTTACAGCATGATAATTTCATTCATCATTACAGAGAATGAGATACAAAACAATTTTTCAGCTGGTATTTCTGCTTGTAGAATCAGAAGACATCAGTGATTGCCAGTAGTTGCATACTAGGGTTTATTTAAACAGGAAGAACAAGTTTGCTAAGGCAACTCTAGTCATTGTTTATGGGAAGTGCTTTCTGAGTAGCCACCATAGCTGCAATAAATACCTTAGGATTCAAGCTACAGGAAAGCAGCAAATTTGTCTTGAAGTACTAATCTCTTCTAAGCACAGTATCTAAAAGCACATTTCTATGATATTTTAGTTTTGATACTGCTAGGCTCTCTTAATTCTTCTTGCATTTTGGCAAAGTATTCTGTACTTACTTTGTGTTTGTCAGTGGGGACACCAATCAGTTCTCTTGTGGGAAGCCCAGGTGGACCTGGAGGACCTGGGGCGCCCTGAAGGAAAAACATAAAGGTATGTCTACTAACAGTTGCAATACTTTGCCAAGTTGTTGGTCTGCACAGGGTGATGAGTGGAATGGAAGATGAATAGAAAAAGAGTAATGCAGATATTCCCCTGCTAAAAATAAATTTCTAAATCTCTAAATAAATTGATGGCAAGAAACAAATTCATTTTGTACTGGGATAAACAAATATGAATAGATACTTGCT
Organism: Lagopus muta; assembly: GCF_023343835.1. Taxonomy (NCBI): domain Eukaryota; kingdom Metazoa; phylum Chordata; class Aves; order Galliformes; family Phasianidae; genus Lagopus; species Lagopus muta. The sequence goes on along the minus strand of NC_064433.1, from coordinate 137,937,068 downwards.
CTTGCCATGTATGTTTCCAGAATAAGTGTAAAGGTTATTGCTTTATACAAGGAAGTCTGGCTCTATACATTTCATACTCTGTCTTGGTATAAATAAGGCACAGTTAGACCAGGACACGCAGAAGTTAGTTCAGCTATGACATTTGTTATGCAGATTATTGTTAATTTCAAAGCTATACTTGTTTGTTTTTCCATTAAAGTCATGTAATAAAATCACAAATTAAGAGAGCATTCAAAATAGATTCCTTAATAAATAGCAAACCGTATCAACCCGCCCTTCTGTAGTGATACTAATTCATTAGTTTTCCTTTACCTGTTCACCTTTTTCTCCATAAAAGCCAAGACCTCTGTTGCCCTGCAAAAGCAATAGGTCAGGGTTTACAAAAAGTACAGCTCTGCTTTCTAATGTAAAGTTTAAATTCGAACATTCTGAAAGGGCTTTTCAGATTTAGAATTCTGTCAGATGCCACTGAAGAAATGTAGTGAAGTAATTGTCTAGTTTTAACTTAGAGGAATTTTAGAGAACTGAAAAATATTTTCACAGACCTAAACATTTAGATGACTTTAATTGAAATCTCATGATACCAATGTTAACAGACTTTGAGTCATTCTGAATAACAACCAAACACCTCTTTTGGAAATTTTTTAGTAGACACTAAATAAAAATACTCAGGTGAGTCAGAAAAATTAACTGATATGTATTTTTTTCAGCTGAGATATAGTCAAATATTGTACAGATGGCCAAGTTTCTCTGCTCATGGGAAGCCACTGTGACTACAGTAGCAAATAAAATCTGGCTCTAGAACTGGTTTAATTGTTTCGGAGCAGCTGATCCAGCGTAGGATTAACTTTCTGTGGTATGCAGCCAACACAAAAAGTCTTGTGCTACACAGCCTTTGGAGCAGCCCGTGGTTCTTTATTTTACTGCCTTCAAGTCAGTCTTGGATAAACCTTAGCAACACAAAATCAATAGTAATGACTTAGAAACAAAGACTTACTTGTGGTCCTTGTGGTCCTGGGGGCCCTGGTGGTCCCTAGAGAAACACAACAGGGGGGAGAAAGTTACTTGTTGCTTGGTAATCAATGCATGCAGGAGCTCAGTTACTCTGTGCTGGAAATAAAAGTCTGTATTTGGAAGGCAGTGTATTCCTTAGCACTTAGTGTACCAACATCACCACATAAACAGTATCACTGCTCTGAAAAATACCCTTCTAAGTCATACAATAACCTCTCCTAACAAAGTCTCCTAGCTTAGACATAATTAAATTCCATTTTTTATTTCAAGCAATAAGAACTTACGCTTTTGGATCCTGACTTGTTTTATGTTCATACCTAGACTAGACACAACACACTAGACTGGTGTTTTGATACAGCATCGGTGTGCAAAGGCTGCTGAACCAGCATTAGCATCTTAGATTACCAATTTAATGTTGTACAGAATGGTATCAAAGGAAAATTGTGAGAAATGAAACTGTAACAAAGAAAATGCTGCCACAGTTTTACAGAACAAGTAGTAGGAAAGCTATTAATTGGAAAGATAACTTGCATTGCCTCAGTTAATTATGGTAGCTAACAGGCTTCAGTGAGCTCTAAACTCTTAAAAAAAAGTCAGTGGGAGAGGTGGGATGAATAAGAAGCATGAACTTTCCAGAGAAGAAGATGGTGAATAAGAAGAATAATAAAAGAGAGCTGCAGATGGATCTGTCTACCTGCGGAGCCCCAGGGGGGTGCAACTTGTGTTAAGAAAAATCAATCCCAACTTGCAAGAGTAAATAATAATTTTCTGGCAAGAACTGTACTTGCTATGTATTTCTGTCCTGCTCTGTATCTTGAAATGAATAAACAATAGTCTTGATCTGTTTTGATTAGACAAGCAGTCTACGAGCCATTGCCTGATCTACAGGTAAGATGCACTGTGCAAGCATCCACTTGGAAGCTCTGCAGTAACTTGGGGTAGCCACATTCACCTTCATGTGGGGTCTAAGATTCAAGGACAGTACAAACCTGGAAGCATTTCCTAAGTCCTTCCCAAAGGAGAATCACAGCTTTAGAGATTACAAAGATGTATCAGTTTTGTTAAGAGTGGGAGATAGTGGGGATGCATCTACAGTGGCAGTGTTCAAAAGAGTTGTTGCCATGACTGCATGACTGCAATCATGGGTTGCACCACAGTGTACAGGGAGAATACAAGTCATTGCAGGCTTTGTGAAGCTCATTAAATATAAGGATCCACTATAGAAAAACAGTAACTATGGAGATTTCACTTCAATACGTCCAAAGGAGAAATATATGGCACAGCTTACAGGAGAATAAAGCAAGCCTAAAAGAATTGAAGTTCACTGAATCTGAACATCTGCTTTCACCCGTAAAATCATTAACCGTGGCAAATAAGAAATGTAGAAAATGATATATGGAGAGAACACAATCTCCTTAGAGAAATATTCAGCAGCAGTTGTCAACTCCAATGCTGTAAGCATTGATTTTTGACAAAGATGACTGAAAAAAAAAGTTTAAAAATAAAATTGTTTTCTAAAAACTAATGAGAAAAGTTAACTAATGCTCATAAAATACCATTTACAAGCAGAAAAGCGATATATTTAGATTCTGATATCTTTGATAACTCACTGTGGAGGGTCACAGATACCTAAATGGGCTACATTCAATAATCTTTTCAAAGAAGACACTCAAGGAAGTAAAAAAAAAAAAAAAAAAAAAAAGCAATATAAATCAAGAGCCTTGGGCAATACAAGGTGAAAGAAAGTACTGCAATTCTTTGTGCAATACTGATCTCTGTGGAATCAGTATCTCAGTGCTTTTTCCAAGGTTTTGTATCCAACTACAGATACTCATTACTTTTAAACCTCTTTTTTCAGTTCATTTGCTACTTTGCAGTCTAATATAATGGATCTTGCTGACATGATTCTTCCACTAGGATAATTTCCTACAGAAAGTATTTTAAACATACTTACAGGTCTTCCTGGCATTCCTCTTGGACCAATAGGTCCTTGAATACCCAGTGTACCTGGAGCTCCCTTTAAACAGAAAAACAAACACACAAGCATCAATTAATGTTGTTCTGATGACAGTTTCTACTGACAATTTATTATAATTTGCTACAATACTACTTACTGGAAAACCAGCAAATCCTGGATCCCCAGGCTCCCCCTAGAGAAAACAAAGAAGTAAAAAATGCATTAAACAAGATATACAAAATGAAATAAAATATTTTCTCATCACATTTTCTTATTACAAAAGGTATTTTAAATAATCATAACATATAATCTGTACAAATCCTTACATACAGACACATTCAATGAATATTTTGACATAATCTAACGTGTTTTATCGTAGATAGATTTTATACTTTCTACATACAGTACAGTTGCAAACAATATATTTGGAGAGTACCAAGTTGACTAGGGAAGTTAAGGAACCAAACTGCAAGGCTAAGATGGACAACGGAGCATGTTCAGTTCATTTTGAAAGACCTAACCAGTAGCAGAATCAGAGATACAACGCTAGATGAAATGTACAAGACCATTTTTCATGAGTTGCATGGGAATTACCAAATCATTTTGATTCTCTTCTGAGTCACTGAAAAGCACTTGGAACATACTGTCTTCAGTGACCACATATTTTAACTGCAGTACATGTTGAAATGTTTTTGGAAATTGGATCCAAAAATGTTCTACTGCAAAGACTTTCCAACATCCATAAATAATGTGGTCTTCAGTCCAGACACTTTCAATCATTTTGAATAGCATCTTAAGTTTTTTTTATATGTAGTTTACTTGAGTTTAGTTAACGGAATAATTTGTGGAACCATTTCCTTTCTGAAATGGTACAGGTGCAAGTATCTATCGTTGACTGCAAAATACTTGAGCAGGTCTGTAATCATTACTAAGTGCTAACAAGTGATTGGAACATAAGAAGTTTCTGAAAGGAGAAGATTCCATTAAAAAAACATAGGCTGCTACAAGTATGTCAACAGAAAGATACATTTTGGCACTTGCCACTGGCACAAAATATATACAAATGAACTCAGCAGATCCATTAAGTGCTCAGAACAGACCAGGTGTATGCTTTGTATTTAAATTTGTCACAATTTATACTCTAACAGTTAATGTGAGCACTTATTATTATCAGATATTGTCAAATTATACAAAACTATACATATGAAAAAAGAAACAAATAATTAAAAAATAAGTTTTATGGATTAGGATGTAAAAGCATCCGTAGGAATACTTGGAGTTTCCTATAGAACCAAACAACACATGGAAGCGTGTTTTATCACAGGTTAACCAAATTCCTTCATGGAAGTTATAAAGAAAGGGTGATAACATCAAATAGAATCATTTAATGGACAAAAGTTGAACACAGGAATGACTCTGCCACAAATGATATAAAGGTAGCCATTGATTAAAGAAGATAATACTTGAAGCACAATACTTGAACTTGTATTTAAAAGCACAATCTTACAAAAGAATTTCAGCTGACAGGTTATTGTATTTGCTCAACTGCATTTGCAGTCCATCCAGAAGGACTAGAAGTCCTCGCAATGGGTGGACATTGCCTCTATGAATATCAGATAGGGTTTGCTGTAATCAGAGAGCAGAAGCTGGCTGGAAAAACCTACAAAGAATCTAAGTGGGTCTCTGGGAACATTTCATCTGGAATGTGAGAAAAACTCACTCTCCACCATTTGTAACACCTTGCTGAGCATGGATTGCTAATTCATCAGTTCACAGGGGCTGCACACGTACCCGATGTCGGCTGGCGATGTCCGGCGGTAGCACATAGGGCTCACCCTTCTGGCCCTTTGGTCCTTGAACTCCCTGGTTGTGAGCGAAAAAGGAGTAAAATCTCATATTGTCTGCAAACACATCATCAGTTAAGAGTAATAAAAAATATTTGTAAGGCTTTTCATGAGTATGTACACGTTACTGTTTAAAAGTAGAGACCGTGTTTAACTCTGGAAGTTTCTGATTTATAAACAAGCATGAACCCTCATGGTGTATAAGAACATGGATTTAAGATACAGGGAGAAGAACTCCCTGTTACTGTGATATTACAGGAGCACATCACATCAAGAGGAGCAGCTCATCAGGGCTGACGTATGGACTAGTAAATCCAGGAGCTCCAGTGCTCACCTCAGCACGATCCTACCTACCGCTCCACAGAAAGCCAGTATGTTGGGTATGAGATAGGGGAGAAAAAAGTTACTTTCATCAGGAACTGTACAGTTTTCCTGAAGTAATCTCCCTGCAGGACCTGCGTGACAGGTATAGCTCTGAGCAGACCTGTCAGCCTTAAGAATTATGGGGCATGTCTGTGGTAGGTCCACAAGGATGCTCGATGCTCTGCTAGGCCAAAAGGGATCTCCTGTTCCATATGTTTCCAACACACACTTGTGTGAAATTCATTTCAGTAGTCATCTTTGCTGCAGGTATTTATTTACTGTCAGCTACTTACAATGGTACCAGGGAAACCAGAGTGTCCTGGTGTTCCTGGGTCACCTGGGTCACCTACTGTCCCATTACAGCCATCATGACCTGGCTTCCCCCTTGATCCTGGCTGCCCTGGATGACCCTGTTGAGGAAAAAAAAAGTGTTTATCTATCCATCTGTTTCTAGTTTTCCTTTTCCTGTAGTCACACAGTATTTAGACATTCTCACATTAAGCCCAAGGCTTGGATCCATGGGAAACTATGATTTTCAAAGAAAGAAACAGACAGTGCCTTTTTTTAATATAGCTGCAGCTTGAACCATATGCCCCAGACAGCATGAGTAGTGAAGGACCTTTCAGAAAGGGTAAGAAAGCTATGTTCAATACAGTCTCTGTTAAGCAGAGAACTAAGCCAGATGAAACTTCTGTGCAGGGAGTCACCAAGAAATGGGTTTGTTCAGAATTTCAGTGCTTCACGCTGGAGGAGTGGGAAGAAAGGTTCATTACTGGCTTTGAATAGCTTACAAGCTAGGAAAAAATCAGTGATGTCTTTAGAGCTTGGTTGAGTGCCATGACGAAGCTGTAAGTACAGAGATGGGAAGAAACCAGACACTCAAACCAAGGGTGCTGAGAGCAATGTAGAAGCTCCACACTGAAACTCTGAGATACAGGAAAGCAGGGAAAAGTTACTCCTGCCTTATAATGGGTTTCCACTGCACTACTGATGTTCACCTTAATTGCAGTTGCTACTGGTTTGTATTGGGATTGATGGGAAGAAATTCTGCCCTTGATCATCTTTCTTCCAGGAGGCTCAGTCAGGAAAAACAGAAACTAACATAAACAGAACACATTTATTTCTTCTTTGCTACCTAAAGCAGGTTTTATCTTTGCTTCTGCTCCATTGCTTAGAAGAAAAAGAAATTTGTCCATGCCATTTCATAGCTCCATCAAGTACCTGCATTCCTCACTACAGAACAGAGTCAGGTTCCATCAAGTACCTGCATTCCTCACTACAGAACAGAGTCAGGTTCACAGCATCCTTCCTCGGTTTCTAGCCCCTAGAGACCCTAGATATCCTAGTACTCTGCTGTTACAGTTCATATATGTGCCTATCTGCCTTCTGATGGTCAGTGTTATGCCTTGGCCTAGGAAAACTGGTTGGTGAACATAACCAAATGGGAAGGGCAAGGGCTTGAAGGCAGCACACAATAAGCATGCAGATTCAAATAATATCTGAAGGTATTTATTCCTGACAATGCAATTGCAGAGGTTGTGGAAGCAGGACTAAGAAAGAAAACTTTCTCAGGTAGCAGAAGTTATCCAGACATAGTAACACAGAGCTTTGCAGGAGAGTGATATGTTTGCAGGAGGACAGAGCACTGAAAAACAACTCAGTATGATGAAAATGTAAATGAAATTATAGGCTACAGAATTTTGCATAGGAATAGGAAAGAAGGTCTTCTGATTTTCTTCTAAGAGTGATAAGGAGAGAGAGGAGAGAGGAGAAAGCCCTGAAACTCAATACAGAGTTTTTCAGGAACAAAAAAGGGTGAAAGCTGAGTGGATGTGGATGTGTGGGTTGCAGAGCAAGGCCCTGGTGTCAGGGAGCACTACAAAGGAAACCCAAGCCTGGGAACTCTGTCCAGGGATTCCAATGACTCAGATTTCTTTGTTATTTTATGACACAAGATATAAAGAAGTGTAAGCTGGGAAAATACTGTGCTGTGAACTTTACCCAGTTTTCCTCTTTGAATGTTTCACATTCATGGACCTGGACAATTTGTTCAAAGTTAGATACTAAACAGTTTTTTTAAGATCATCTCATGCACGCTGTATGAGATACAAACCACACAACAATGGTTACAATTATTGGTCTTTCTACATGCTTTACAGCTTTGAAATAATTAAGGCATGACCCAGGGGTGTCCTTCGCTCACAAGCCTAAGAGATGTGAAGTACTTATCTCACACGTTATTCCCATAAAAGAACATACTTTTCTGGGTAATCTCTAGGGACACAGGGAATTTCCTTCCTTTTTTGTCTTTTTTATTTTTTTACAAGGGGATTTCTCCATAAGACAAAGCAAACAGACCTTGATTATCAGAGGGAATGAGCAGGAGCACATATTTCATCCTGTTGTTGAGCATCTGCATTTCCACTTACTTCAGCAAATGCCCTTAGCTTAACACTGTGTATGTGGCTGATACAGAATTCAGACCAGACACATTAAGGTACAAAGGCTGCCACATTTGCAGCCTTTGTAAGGTACACAGTCTGCCATATTTGCAGTTGGTGGTTTCTTAAACATGAGGTAACCAGCTACTTACAGGAATGCCATCTGCCCCTGGGAAACCAGTGACTCCTCTTAGCCCCTAGAATGAAACAGCACAATTAAAATCATGTTCAATCCAGTACTTTGCTCATTAGCTAAAACACCTGATATTCAAAAGTTACCATTTCTCCTTTGGGTCCACTTATTCCTGGATGTCCTCTTTCACCTTTGTGACCTTTAGGACCTTGCAGTCCTGGGATTCCCATCAATCCCGGTGGTCCAGGGAGCCCCTGTGATCCAAGGTGTCCTGGCTGGCCCTGATAAAAGTAATAAAAAAGCATTTATTTAGGAACAGTTGAGATGCATGAAGCTCGGCTGCAGCTCAGCTTCCTTGCAGTGGAGTCAACCTCTTCAGAAGAAATGAAACACAGAACCTTTTTTATTCCAGTAGACCAGACACTTTGATGAAGGTAGACACCACACAAAGAAACTCCAACAAAGTGATCACGTTGTTCGGAAATGAAAGATCAGATCAATATTTGCTACATTCAATGCTACTCTATGAAAAAGGTGTTTTTTCTGGAATAAGCAGAATGACTTCTCAAGAGTGATTCTCAGTGGTATGAGACATAATCAGTTACACTCCAAGCAGTTAAAATATGCTTAACTGTGAAATCTGTTTATTGGGACATTTCTTACAAATGGAGACTGATATTTAATGGCATGAATTTCTGCCTGTCTGGGACAATACTTCTGTTTAACACTGGAGCCTGAAAGTGTCTTGACACATATGCCATTAGGGCACCCACAAAGGTTGAGGGCTCGCTATCATTAAAAGCTCCCTTCCAGCACTGGTTTGGTAGAACAGCCTTAATGACATTCTTAAGGCCACTTCAAACATTGTTTGAAAATCATCCTCTGTTGACTGCCAGCATCACAAAGCTCATCACAGGGAGAAAAAAACATTTTGAAATGACACAGTGGTGGTTTAGGTACTGGGGCTGTGACAGTATGGCCGAGATCTGTGAACCAATGTATTTGAAAACTGTTCCAAATGCAGGATCAGCAAAGGAACTTATGCTTTTTGTGCTCTGGGGTACCCATTGCACTAATGACACCAACAGTAAGTAGCCACGGTCTTTTCTGAAGAGAGATGCTTAAATAGCACAAAGCACCATTTACCAAAACACTCCAATTAAACAGATTCTAATGAAAGTATTTTAGAAATGCAATTAGATTTTCACATACCACTCCCCAACAGCACCAGTAACTCATGAAGCAGCAGAACATGAACAAGCAGATATGTATTTATAAAACGAACTGATGCAAAACTAACATTGTGGGATAAAATATATGGCACAGTTGCATAAAAATAGTGAAAATCTCTCCCATCCCACCTTCCTGGAGTAACTTACTTTTTTTTCCCACTCACATCTGTGCCTGGAAAGAAAGACCTAAAAGATGTCCCTATCGAAGGACGCTTTGAATGTTCTGTGTTCAGTTCCATTAAATGTAATTGAGATGGGAGGAATAAAAGAGGGCAGTGTGGAGACTCAAAGAAATGAACCTGAAGATATCCATTTTATTTGTATTCAGAAAGCAGTACTCAAGCCAGTGAATGTTGTTTTCTGATTTTATGCAAACTTTTATGCTCCTAATAAGGGATAGCCCCAGTTGAGACACAATTTAAACATTTCATTTTCAACAATCTATATATAACTCTATTTTATATATGCTGTAGTTGTCTTATCAGAAAGTCCAAAATAAATACCAGGACTTAAACATAGTGTACTTCTAGTTAAAACAAACAAACAAACAATCAACAACAACAGAAAAACAATCTATTTTCCACACTTGTTTTGTGAAAAAAATGCTGTAACAACAGTTTGAGTACGTTTTTATATTTTAAGACCCCTGTATTACATCAAACAAGTTCCTCCTAAGGAGATGAGATAACCAAATTCTGTACAAAACTCAGTGAATTCTTCTTTCTTGTAAAAAGTCTAGGAATGAGCCAGTATAAGGCATGAAATACATGTTGTTCCTCAGGGACAAGCAACCAGTATGGATCTCTGACAGTGTGGATCCTTTGTTATACTGTTGCAATTAATTTGACAGAACTGATTGTTTAGGAGCATTGCCAAAAGACAACAGGGATTTAAGTGTTTGAGCTGTCAGCATGAAAGATAATCTCTCCTGTGCTTACAACAAAGCATAACTTAATACAAGTTCCCTACTCCTAAAGTAAGCCTGCTCATGGGGATTACTGATGTTTAGCGGGCCGATGTCTTTCCATTTATCAGTTTAATAAATAGAGAAGAAATAAAGACACATATAAAACATGCTAATCCTGTTGACAGGAGACATGCACATCTGAGTAAGCAGCAGCTCATTTCCTTATGCCAGTCACAGCTGGCAACTGCAGATGCACCTTTCTCTACCTTAGCAGTTCTGGGTCTTTTGAAATCAGTTAATCTCTAGAAGTTACCCATGGAGGTGCAGACCCATGTCTACAACAGCTGCACTTTTCTTAGCTACTTGCCTGAGATAGAAAGCTGTTGATTAGAACCACTGGAATGCTTCTAAGCCACAAGATCAGGAAAAAAAACCAAAAATCTTTTCTGATGCCACTTTTTCTTATCCACCTTTAAGTATAACGGGCTTGAGAGAGTACAAATGAGCATACACTGTGGAAATGCCTTTTTAAGGGAAATAATGGGTATTTAATTCATTTTTAAAAATGCAGATTTTTTAAGTACAGTGTATCTATTCTTATGCAAATATCTAGTTAAAATATTCCATCATACCTATAAAGATGTAAGGCATAAATAACTTAAGACAATTTGTCCTTCCCTTATACCCAGATATGGAAAGGAACACTTAATAATGATGAAAACATATCCTGCATACTTGCAAAGAACAGATAAAAATTATTCAAATTCAATTTCAGATATCTGAATTCAACTTAATTTTGAGAAGTTCTGAAAATAAACATTTAATTTCCTCCCACAAAGAAAGAAGTCATGGATTCTGCATACTGAAAAGGTAGCGTTGTGTGGGAAACTGCTGCCTCTCTGAACTGTGCCAAATATCATTTCCACTTGCACCCCCATTTTCCTATCCAGTATGAAGAAATAAGTAAACAAGGCATGGGAAACCAGGAGAGCTGGGCAATGCCAGCACCCCTTTCCCATGCCTTCCTTGGTTATGGTTGAGGAACTGGGGTTGATGTAGATGGATAATTTAACATTATTTGCAATAAATATACGATAATTGATCATTCTGGAACCATCATGATGCTAGAGATGAAGAATTAGTTAATATCATGACAGTGTGTGGAGTTCTTCAGTCAGTTAGCATCCTGGCTTGTTAACTGAATTAGCTTTATTAACCTTAGCTAACTCAGACATGTCAGCTTTTCCTCTGCTCTCTTTATGTTAAATCTTTTGTTGAACAAGTATGTCCCTTTTTCATTAGCAAATGACCTTAGAATGCGCACTCTTTTGCAAAGGTCATTAAGGAGATTTAAGCAAAGACAATAAATTTGAAAGGTTTAGTCAAATAAAGCTTATTAGAGTCTGGAATTCCCCTGTGTGAAACATGCCATGCGCGTTACTGCTCTGGTTGTGCTCCTGGAAGTTCAGAAATTGTAGAAAATTCTCCAAGGCCAAGAAATGACGTTTGGAATAAATTTCCAGGTTAAAAAAAAAAGAAAAAGGCAAGCATAGGGAAACATGATATCCCTGGCTGTTGTATTTTAGATAACTCACAAAGCACTTCCTCTGGTGCTCTCTCTTCTTACATGATAAAGCAGTGCAGAGCTGTGTTATGGCCCAAATGGCTCTCCAGCAGAAGACTTTGCATATTGCTGGGGGAACTGGAACTCTTCTAGTATGCAGAGCATGGTATCATTGCCACTTGCTGCCACAGGACTAACAGGATAGGGCTGTGAGGCTTTTGGTATTCTGTGGCAAAGAATATCAGAGGGAGCTTGCAAAAAGAAAGGGAAAAAGTGGATGGATGCAATGCCTTATAGACCAACAAAGATTTTTACATTCCTCTTTGCTCTTGTTATAAAACTTCCTCTAAAATTCAGATGAATTTACAAAGCTGCCAGTATCAGGACATACTCCCAAACAGGCAGTCCCTGCCTTGCTCCTCTGGAGACTCCAGCTGACTGGAAGAGGTCTCATACAATCCCTGTGGCCAGCACAGTCACGTGCAAAAGCTATTTACAGGGAGGAGCAAAGGTCAGAAATTTAGGAAGCCTGGAGGAAATCTTCCCAGAAAATATTTGCAGTGTTGTATATACATCGTCCCTTGTCCACTGACGTGCATGAAAGAAAATGCTGTCAGGGTTGTCATTGAATGTAATAACTGTATTTTGCAATTCAGTCCCAGTGGACTTAAGAAGATCCTGAACAGACTTTTAGATCTGTACTGAATGTTCGCGTATTACAGCTTGAACTTTAATTTCCAGTTCTTTTAAGAACCAGCCAAACGAAAGAGATGTCATGTTGCAATACTTTCTTCTTTCCCATTTACTGCTAAATTTACGTGCGTAAAGGAAAGTGTGCGAATTTTGAGAGCAATCAATTTTTTGGGGTGCTATAGAAATAAAGGCACAATGAATGACAGAACCTGTTCCAAAGATTTTAAAACACAAGATTGATCATCATGAATTGACGAGAAACTCACCAGTGTTTAGATGTGAAGGAGAAAAGTAGTTATCTGCAGTAATGAAGAAATGGACAAAACCAGAATTACTGTGGAGCTTCATGGTCATTGAGCCCACACCACTGTCTTACGGACTTTTATTTTGTAACTGCTTATTTTGTACATGGAATGTGATGATTCAGTATTCCCCACACGAAAATGACCCTTGAAGGACATAATTTATTTAACAGTGGACAAGAAGAAAGGAGGTTAATTCCCTGACATTTTAGAAAGGTCATTTGTGAAAGGACAAGTTCACTTCCTGCAGGAAGGGGGATCTGACTGTGATGGACAAGAGGGAGCTGGGGCTTTCGTGAGAGGGCTCAGTCTGGCACAGTGACCATAGAGGATGGATGGGTAAAGGAAATGACAGCAAGAACCTGGATGCAGCCCCGCTAGCCAGAGACTGAAACTAGCAGAATAAAAAGCAACTCACCAGGGAATAAAATCAGTTTTAGGGAAAATGGGAAAATTTTCAGCTGATTAAATGTGTGATTCTCAGGAAAGAAATAGAAAAGTTGGGGTTTTTTTGATAGCAAATTTAGGGATTTTGCAGTTCCCTTAGACAGCTTTCATAGAAGTAGGCACATTAAAGCAATCTTCGAGTCTAACTGAAAATGGATGGCCTTGGTGCTCCCCTCAGCTCAAAGGAATAAGCTCATAAACCCAGCTGTGGTATAGAGAGTGAGATGGGCAGAGCATGTGGTATTTCTCCTCAAGTGTGGATCTCTTTTAGCCACATTTTTCAGTGATTACTGGAATAAACTGAGCTTAAAACACTTTTCTTTCAAAGCTTCCCTGTGTAAGCTGGTTACACACACATTATGGCAACCATTTGATTTCTAACTCCTCAAGGCTGTGACTGTGTCCCTTTCCTGCAGCAGGCAGCAGGCCAGGCCTGCAAGGTAGGGAAGAAGGCAGCAGAAGAGGCAGCTTTCCTGACAGTGCAGCATGGCTTCCTGAAGGGCCTATGTTCACCTTTTATTTCATGTAACAGAAGGGCCCGGTCCTCTAGGACACAAAAAAGCTTGCCCGAATATAGACAGATCTTTCTCACGTGTCTCAGACTGCACAGTTTCCAGTGCTAAAACATGGAGTAGCAGCGACAGAGTCAGCAGGCTTTGGAAACAGGGCCACAGCTAATGGTTATTTCTAGTTTTAATTTATCTTCTCCTACTTTACAGAAGGGTATTTTGCTGAGTTTCACATTCCAGCTCCTTTTCTCAGAAAAAGCTCCTCTTCTCATTTGTTAAAAAGCCATTTTATTTATATCGAAAAGTAAACAAAAATTAGAAAGTTCACTTTAAGTTAAAAATAACTGAAAAATGAAGATAGTTTGGCATGGCAAAATTTGCTGTTCTTTCAGCTGCATTGTCTGGACCTGTGACATTTTCTCTCAGGACAGCAGTGACCGAATGACATTAATGTTAATTCCAAAGTAGTGATTCAGCTTGCAGGAGGTTCTTGTTTTTTTGGCTTTTTTTTTTTTCTTTGTTAAGTAAGGGATAAACATTAAGTCTTCTTTAAAAAAAGAACTATGAAAGGATTCTCTTTACCAGAACCACAGTCTTTTTTTTGTAGTCAGTAAATGAAATAATTTTGTACTGTTTTCTGTTCCCACACTTTGATGAATTCGTGATCTTCCAGAAAGTTGCTATGTCACCCAAAAAGATAAAACAAGCAAAAAAGAAAACATGCATTGGAATGTCGGTCAAACACTCAGAAAGAACCAGTTAGAAGTTTCTTCATGTCACAAAACACATACAAGCACATGTCAGAAATGCTTTCTGTGCTTTGCAGAGCTGCTGCAGGAAGAATGATACTGGAATCATGCTTTGCAAACATCAATAAGGGCAAATCTAGACAAAACTTCTCTTGAGTTTCCATGCCAAGTCTTCAAAAGGTCATTGTGTGGAAGAAAGGAGAAGAGGAAGAAGGAGAAGATAAGAGCAGGAAGCAGTAGGCAAGAAGGAAAGGGCTTTTCTGTCTGTAGAGTCAGTGAGGGGATAGCTCTGAAATCCAGAGTGGCATCCCTGCTGAAGTGTGGATGCACAAAAATACTATGAGGTGGGCAGGAATCTTGGGTTTGCAAGGTCTGCAATGCACCAGATATCTGGAGAGCCTGCCTGCTTTCATCTTCTTACTGTGTGGTACATAGGAAGTCTCCTACCAACACAGCACGACTGAGGAGTCAGCTGTAGTAGGGTCAGCATGTATGTCAATGCTAGCTGTAAATTCACATCATAATTTCCTGGTAATTTACTGCCTTGGTAATACAGAATCAGAATTGAGATATATTAGCAAATATACTGTCTGGTGGTATGAATTATGTAGTAGGATTTGGAAGGCCTTGAAAGGGATATGGTTGGAGGTTTTTTTTTTGTGTGTGTGTGTTTGTTTTTGGTAGAAGGATTGTATTTAATGAACACATGTAGACATTTATCTACCTACATTCAGTGTAGTCATCCCAATGTCCCTTCAGATGAGGGTGACATCTTTTGGCATGATGCAGCCTAATGCAGATGTTCAAACTAGGTCAGATGAATACACATTCAATGTACCAGTTTTTCTTAACTGTCTATAAGAACTTAGGTCCCTAGCACAAATGTTGACCTCCATATTGTTGCTTTCTAAACTGGGCAAAAACATCCCAAACGATCAGGCTCCAGAACTGTACATTTGACAGTTAGAATGAGGATATAAACTTCAGCATGACGATCATGCTGCTTGAAAAAAAGAGCTGGATGTAAATACAATAAATTTACTGAACTTGGCAGGCAGTGATGCAAATTAGTGGGATTTTCTTGGAAATTAGAAATGATTCAGTGTAAAAAAGTGATCAGATGACGATAATGACATGTGTTCAAGAGCATATTAATTTATTCCAGTTATATCATCTGGCCCCTACCTTGCTTGCTTTCTTTCTGGTTATGCAGAAACATATTACTTTTAGGCTAGCAGAAGTTACTTAAATGTCACCACCTCTGCACAGCTTCTCAGCTCAGTTTTTATCATCTCTTTTTTAAGGCAGAACAAAATTTCTAACTACATTTAACACTAACTACAGCTTTGCTAAGGTTTTTGTATGGGAGGATCATGGGGATCATGGGGAAATCTTCACATATAGAGATCAGAAAAGTGAGCAGAACTGGAGCTGGCCTCACTCTGTGTCAGGTACTTTGGACTAGCACAAGACTGGAAGTGTGATGAATGGCATTTTATGTTGGTAAAATGGAGAGCATCAATCTAACACAGCTATAAAACCAGAAAAAAATATACTTTTACTGGCTTGTGAATATTAGTTCCAACTAAAAGCAGTATTCAAAGAAGAGTTAACTAAAATAACTTAGAGATGCTACTTTGAATCGAACATATGTAGTAAAGTTGAGATCATGAACTGGTGATGTTTTACAGAGCTCTAAAATGACATTGATTTATTCTTGCAAACATTCATTAGCATTTTATTAATTGGAGAAGACAACATTTTAGTCAACAAAAGAAATCACCAGAGAGGAAAACCACCTTGCCAAATTTGCTCTTCCAAGCAGACAAATATTAATATGAAGGGTGTGGAGCAGGAGGAACTCCCAGTTACATCGTGACAGCTGCTGTATCATGCTTACACAAAAAGGCAGAATTTGGTTATGGTACCTATCAAATGTTGGACTGAATATTTTGAGGCACAGCAAATGCCTGACATTTTTAGCACAATGAGTATGTTTTCAAAACAGAAGAAAATTCTGTTCATTCAGCATGGGTTTTGACAGGATTACAAAAGCCAGACTCTTTCTGTGGCAACATGCAATGCGTGGTAATTCTCTGAATCTGCTAGTACCTATGCTTTTTTTTTTTCTAATCCTTTCAACTTGTTTTATTAGAGTCACAATACTAGAATCAGCTGTTCCTTATGCCTTTTACTAAATCACAGCCCATGTAAAATCCTAAAATGTCAGATAGCAAAGGGTGGTGGTCCTGTTTCGGGCAGTGGTACGGCTGCTGCTTGGCCAGCCAGGCTCCTAGAGACAAGACAACAAGCAGCACCTGCTCCTATTGGAACATTTAGTAATAGACCCGAAAACTGATCTGCCAGCCCAATTGTTTTCAAATGGCTTTTGGTGGTGTGTGGGAGTGTTCTCAAGATCCTAAAATTCAGGAAGTTCAACACAGATGTTTTCTGTCAGTAGGCGTTGGAAGCACCAATAGTAACATCTGTTCACTCTTCATATTTGTGAGAACATTTTTTTTCTGTCCAAAAACCATTCACTGTTGAAACTTCTAAATTGTGCAACTGGCCAAAATGTTAAGCTCGTTAGGCTCCATGAGTTTAAGAGTATGTGAAAATTAAAAGCCCTGCAGGAACTCAGTCTATCGCATGCCAATTTTTCCATTCTGTGCTCTTCTTCTGTTTAAACAAAACTGTAACTATTTTTGTGGTGGGAACAGCTATCAAAATCATCTTGATCATTCACATATAAGTTACTACTGGCTATTTCAGTTGTAGAAAGAAGCTAAATCTCTTAAAGAGGCTGCAACTGTTTAAGTTTTGTGTTAAGATACCTTCCCAACCCAGGAGTCCAGAATAAGCCGCCAGCAGCCTGTACATTGGACTCGGTGCTCCCTCATGCTCCAAGGAATGTACAGTTTGGGATGGTCTCTGAGTTCCCAGGAAGGCCAGATGACTGGCTCTGAACCACCAGGAAGGACTGGGGGCTTTGGGCCAGATGTGTGCAGCACTCTGAAGAGACACTGTTGATGCAGAATAAGTGACATCTATTTTTCTCCTAATATTTCTGGCCAGATGGGTCTCATGATTAGCGGGGTGCTGTGAAATCATCTGAATGGAGTTTGCACAACTGTTTTCTCTACATGATTTGTGAACATGAATGTAAGTATCAACACGGACAGTCTACAAATTTCAGAAATTGAGATTCTGCTGAAGCTGGCTGTTGAGACAGTTTACTCTGAACCTACAAGAACTATAGGTCTTCCAGCGGATGTTGCTTGCTAGCATCACACTCTAACACAATCACTTTGATGGTGAGTCTGGCTTCACATCAGGTTTGTCTACAAAACAAGAAGTAGTCTATGAGAGGTCCTATCATCCTTAGGTAGTAAGCAGAAATACTGAAACTGTCAACTCTTTTCTTTTATATAACACAGTAAAGCTTCCTGTCTTCTGCATGCAGAAGATTCTTATAATTTGAAGTACTATAAGTAGAATCAACTAGATACAGGGAAGTTAACCGATTTGGGAAAAATTATTATTGCAACCAATTACTTGGAGAAGTTTCACAGAAGGTTTTTTTGGGGATTGTTGGTTTTTTTTTTTTTTGCTTTTATTTTTCAAATGAGGCAGAAGAGAAAATATTTTCCACTGAATACTGAAGGAAATAGTTTTATATCATCGTGCTGAAAATATCTTCTTTTAGTGCAATGTAACTTGTAAGAGCTGTCCAGAAGATAGACAAGATAGGCATGTTAACTTGAATAGGAAGGTATAGTTCTGCAGATCCATTATGAAATCCAATTTTTCCATTACACTTGGTTTGAGGTAGCCAAGTGTGCCCACACATCTCTGGATTCCAAAATCTCATCACTCATGGGAAACTTTCTGGAGAACATCATTAACAGACTGACTGTTCTACAGCTGTTCATGGGGAAAGCCTATTTATTATTTCAAACACTGATTTCAAAACCAACAGGAAATTTTTAAACCTTTCACTCTAGACAATGTGGGCTACATAGTTATTTCACCAAAAGATCAGCATGATAATCAGAGCAAATCATTCTTTTTGATCCATTATTCCTTTTTAATCTGCAGATACTAAGGGAGTGAGAATACTACTGAACTGTAATGGCAAATAATTCTTCCTTGAAGGAGAACAACTGGTTTGACAGGCTCAGGAGAAAGCTACAGTTGTTCTCTAACAGCAAATGCATCTCACCTGGAGGAACAGATAAGCCTTCCAAAACAGGAGAAACAACAGAAGAAGCCTTTGCATTCTATGGGAATAACGGGTTGCTGAAAAATTTCTTGCAACTACTAATCTGAGTCTCATCACTGTGGTCTGGTTACAGGCTTCAGTTCAAGGAGCTCCTTTTCAGTACCTCAGATTCTAATGCTGGAGTACCTCCAAGCTTTGTCAAATTGGCACCTTCTTGGCAAAAAACGCAGTCTATTAGTTATCTATTAGTTATCTCTAGCACTATTAGTTATCTCAAAGAAATTAGTGCTGTGTTGTCTTCATGAACTTGTGATTATTCACCTACAGAGGTGCTTCCAGCATTCTCATGGGAGAAACTGCCTTTATTGACAGGGAGATTTGGTTTGTTGGTGATAAAAGGACAGAATGGTGTAGTTCACAGGTTAACCATGACCCTGAACCTCTGCTAGTACACCTCTCTTGCTTTACCCTGACTACTACAAGCAAGGATGAAAGGAAGTAGGAAATAAATTTGGTGCTATTCCTCCTTTCCTAAAAATGAACTGACCCTGAAATATCTGTGTCCTAGACTAAAACGTCCTGGATCTAGTGGGTACCTGAAGTGACCTCAGCTGCCACTAGCAGCACCAATCTTCTGTGTTTTTGACAGACAGTAACAAATACACTTTGTGTTTATGTGGCTCCTGCGTACCTTTGCCCTCCCTCCCTGCTTTGTCCATGATAAAATGTTTCAACTTTAATTTTCTCACTTCCTCTGCATTTTAGAGAGCTTAGCTGCTGAAAAGAACCAATGATAGCTCTTCTATGCAAGCTAACATCTATATATTTATATTTTTTGTCAAGAGACACTTGTTATATGAAAGCACACAAACTGAACTATATCATTAAGTGCTACAGCACTTGGTACAGACTGTCATAATGTGGACAGTGAAGTGACTACAGCTTAGAGATTAGTAACCCCCAGTTGACCTGGATAACAATTAAGACTAACTGAATAAGCTGCTCCAGTTGACCCTGTGTTATTAACAACAGCAAAGATGCAAGTCTGTGACTATCTGCCTGTGGAAATACTAGCTGTGTGCTTGCTGCAGTCATGTTTGGGTATGTGTGAGGTCTCTCTCATCTTTACAGATGAAGAAAGCTAGACTTCTGGTTCTACAATACTACAATAATCTTGGCTAAAACCCTGGCAGACCTGTCACTCTACTTGTTATGCAGAACGTGCAATTCTGAACTACACTGCCGAAGTTTCTGCTGTTGAGTTACATCTTTCCACAGCAAGACATTAGCAAGCACTCCTGAGAGAAAACTGACTTTTATTTTTCTGAACACATACTGATCATTTCATTATTTTCTGTCATGAGGAACAACTGAAATGCACCTAAAATGAGAGATTTGGATAAAAAGTCAGAGAAAGCCAGATGATGGAGATTTTCAGCCTTTCATGCATGCTTCTGAGTTTGGGCCATACTCTTCTTCTTATTTTCCTGCCACCTCTGAACTAACAAGAAACCCAAAGCAGACTTTGAAATGGAGAATATACATGAATTTATCTTAATGAGGATGAAAGAATATGTATCAGGGGATACATATGCAGTAACAAGTACTGTACTAGAGATCACTGAAAACTTATTCCTAGTTACATTGGTCAGTTAATGTAACATTAGTTCCATAGATATTAACCCACCTGCAACAACAAAAAAAACCTACAAACCTGTCTATTTCCATGTTCTTCTTGGTATTGATGATTTCATGTAATTCATGCAGATACCTTGAGAAAGTGGAATGAATTCTAAAAGAATACATTTTAGTAACCTTGTGGAGACTGTGCAAGTCAAGAAGAATTTTAATGAAGCATCATAGAAAAAGCATTTGAGTTATTAACTATGATACACTGTGGACAGAGAAGGAAAAATCAAAACTATTTCCTTTCAGCATTCAATTAAACTACTGTACTTTTGAAAGAACATTCATCTGTTGCAATTTCCCAATTGTTTTACTAATAAAGGGCTGTCTAGACATTGAAATGGATATCTTAGATTTGAAACTATAACAGAAATTTGAAGTATTTTACTTATTTTATGAAAAATAGTTACAAGATTTCTGTAGAAGGCCCTCCTAAACCAAACTTTCCCCAACAAATTAAGATTAAAAAAAAGAAAGAAAAAGATGAAATGTATTTTGAAAATACATGAGAAATGGCAAGGCAATAGATCCAACAAAAGACTAGACATAGGAAGCTGCTTTTCAGTTGTTTAACTTATAACTTCTCTCAACTCCTGTCCTAGAAAACTGATGACTTCAATTCCCAGTTGAGTATCTAATCCTTGACAGTTGAAAATGATTTGAGAAAATAGCTAATTAACAACAGGACACAGCCTTCTCCACAGCATCAAGAACACTAGTGCCTTAAAGCACTGCTGACAACACAAATAATTGAAATGAAAAAATAAACCAGCTGAAAGTAGCTGGATCGGGATGAGAGCACCCTGGTAGAGGAATGTTGAGAAAGGCATGGAGGGGAAGAGCACGCTACATCAGTGCGGAGAAGGCAGGGACTCACACAGCCTGGTGATGGGCACAGCCCCCTCGCTGGGTTATGACTGGCAAGCCTCCGTCTCAAGAAACATTTCTGCTATCTGCACAGTATACTCTTGTTATTATCTTCTCAGTGGGAAACAGCCACCACTCAAATTCTCTGCATTCAGCCTTGGAAAATTGTTATCATGAAGTTACAAAAACCCACCAAGCCTCCACCAGGTCTGAAGCAAAGAATGTAGAAGTCACAGTCAATGCATGGGAAACATGGGTGCTTGAGGGTTCCTTGGTTCCCACAAGCTAGTATCTGTGATGCCCTCCTTCAAATACTAGTGTTATGAAGTTGTTTGGTTAACAGTTTACTTCTAGTCTTTTCTGGTCTGTGCTATTAATAAAGAACATATATATTTTTTCCTTTTCCTTGTTTTTATATTTATATAAGGTAAAGCTATCAATTTTTAATAAAGGAAAGTGAACAGTAAATCTTGATTCACTTCATTCACTATGGAAGAATAAATTAGTAATACTAAGGAATCAGAAGTCGTTTTAGGAAAAAGGATCTGAACTGGGGCAAGAGATGCTCCAAGAAGCTGTGACAAGGAACACCATTATTTCCAAAGCCTTGACAGCTACGTGCCAGCCATTAAGTCTATTTGGAAATGATACATCTGAGGTGGAGGGCAGTTGAGAAAGAGAGGTGAACCTACATGTAAACTCTCAGAAAGAAAAGTGATAGACATAGACTGGATCCCAGAAGATGACACTGTTCAAGCACACAGCTTCATCTCCCACAGTAGCAGTGCTGCCTTTGAACCATTTTTCAGTTTTGAAAAATACAGACTTTAGATGGAATGTTAGTAGGGTAAAAGAGGGAACATAATTGAAACAAATCAAAATATAGGTCAACTTTTTAAAAAAATATTTTTATTTTTAATTCAAACTGTACTGCTTTGTTGGTTGTTGTTTTAAATTATTATTTTTTTAATTTTCTGCAGTGACTTACGACAGGACTGCACTGAATTAATAATATTATAATTCCTCTGCAATGAAATGAACATGGGAAGCTTGCTTCTAGGAGAACAGTTCCATCCTGTTAATGACCAGCACTTCCTCACACTCACCACTCTGGAGTCAGGAGGAAATCCTCTTTCACCCAGTTGATATAACCTTTTCAAATGTCAGCAAAGCTTTTAATATTGTTTCTCACAGTATCCTTATTGCTAGAAAAAAAAACCATAATGCAATGGATGAATCATTGGCTGATGGCTCAGTAAAAGAATTATAGTAGATAGGGTTACATCAGGCTGGCAACCAGCCACAAGATAGGATTCCTCAGGGCTCCATTTAGGGCCAGCTCTCTTTAATCCATCAATGACTTGGATAAAGGGCTTGAATATATACAAAATAAGTTTCCAGATGACACTAAAGTCAGAGAAGCTGTTGACTCCCTAAAGGGTAGGGAGATTGCAGAGATATCCCGACAGACTAGAGAGCTAGGGCCAACTGTGACCTGGGATGCATCTGGCCCAGCACTGCCACCGGACAAGGGAAGGGGTTGTGCCACAGTGCTCTGTGCTGTGTGGCCTCATTTTGAGCACTGGGTGTGGGTTTGGAGGCCACAGTGTAAGGACATAAAGCTATTAGAGAGCATCCAAAGGTGGACTATGAAAATGGTGAAATGTTTCCCGGTTTGCTCAGCCCAGAGCAGAGGAGCTGAGGGGAGGCCTCATGGCAGCCTACAGCTTTTTACAATGGGAGCAGAGAGGCAGCACTGAGCTCTGCTCTCTGGTGAAAGTGATAAGACTCAAGGGAATGGCATGGAGCTCTGTCAGGGGAGGGTGAGGATGGGGGCTTGGGAAAGGTTCTTCATCAGAGGGTGGTTTGACCCTGGTATGGGTTCCCCAGGGCAGTGGTCACAGCATCAAACCAAGTTCAAGTGTCTGGACAATGCCTTCAGACATAGGGTTTGGATTTTGAATGGTTCTGTGCAGAGCCAGGAATTGTGCTCAGTGATCCATGTGAGTCCTTCCCAACTCAGGATATTTATGTGATTCACCCTTTGCAGACACCCATGTGGGTGTCATAATCCCTATCCCATCTCAGGAGAGCTGCAGGTCTCAGACAAGCTCTTCTGCACCGAGGTGAACTTCTGTCAGTTTGGTATTTCTCAACTATTCTTATTACACCAGTTCACAAGCTTCAGCATCAGCAACAATCCTACAGCACAGAGATAAATGGGACTACTTCAAATTTGTGGAGAACACTAAGAAGTTTGGAAGCATATTTCAGATGACGTTTTTTGTGTAGATTTAACAACTTCATAGTAGAAATACTGAAGATACATGCTTGCAAAATAATATAAAATGAGAGAAATATGAAGTTAAAAGTCAAGCTATCACTTAAATTAAGCCTTGTTAAAGCACATGCTAGCTAAAATATGTTTGTATTCTCATAATTAAAAAAAAACACCCACATCAACACTAGAAATTTGACATCTACAGTGGGGTTGAGTGCACCCTCAGCAAGTTTGCTGACAATACCAAGCTGAAGGGTGCGGCTGACACACCACAGGGACAGGATGCCATTCAGAGGGACATGGACAAACTTGAGCAGTGGGTCCAGGTGAACCTCATGAGTTTCAACAAATCCAAACGCAAGATCTTGCACCTGGGTCAAGATAAACCCTATTACCAATACAAACTGGGGAGTGAAAGGACTGAGTGCTGCACTGCTGTAAAAAACCGGGGGGTACTGATGGATGGGAAGCTGAACATGATCCAGCAATGTGCCCTCACAGCCCAGAAAGACAACCATATCCTGGGCTGCATCAAAAGAAGCGTGGCCAGCAGGTCAATGGAGGTGATCCTGCCCCTCTACTCTGCATTAGTGAGGCCTCACCTGGAGTACTGCGTCCAGATTTGGAGTCCTCAGTACATAGACGAAGACCTGTTGGAATGCATCCAAAGGAGGGCCAAAAAAATGACCCAAGGAATGGAACATCTCTCCTATGAGGACAAAGAAAACTGGGGCTGTTCAGCCTCAAGAAGACTGCGAGGTGACCTGATAGCAGCCTTTCAGTACCTAAAGGGGAGCTACAGGAAAGAAGGGGATAAATTCTTTTGCAATATCTATGGTGATAGAACAAAGAGAAATAGCTTCAAGCTCAGAGAGAGTACATTTAGGTTAGATATAAGGAAAATGTCCATTAAAGTGAGGGTGGTGAGGTGCAGTGGAAGCCCTGTCCCTGGAGACTTTCAAGGCCAGGCTGGATCATGCCCTGGGCAACCTGATCTAGCTGTGGTGTCCCTGTTCACTGTAGGGGAGCTGGACCAGATGGCCGAGGTCCCTTCCAACGCTAAGGGTTCTATGATTCTACGATTTAAAACACATACAGTAACAAAGAAATGCACTGTCTCAAAAGATATGCCTTGGGAAACAAACAAACAAACAAAAAACCCCAACAGATAATTCTCTGAGATTAAACAGAAAATATGCAATCATGCATTTAGCACACTTTAAAATTGTTGGTCAGTTCTTTCTCAAAATCTAATAGAACAGTACATACCCATCTTCAGTGAAATGTATAAATTTCAGATTTATAAAACCAATGATATGATAATTTAATGAATTAGAAACCACTACTGAAAATACAAGATTTTAGCTCTACTTTGTTCCACACAGGAGCACTGAAGGTAGGGACTGAAGCAAGATTCAGTGGTTAGACATGACCATCACAAGGGCACACTGCAGGCTATTGTAAGCGGAGACAAAGAAAATCAGAGCATTTCTCCAGCAGATCATCATAGCAAAGTTGACCATCATCAGCCTACAGTTCACGAGTACATAAGAGGCCACTGAATGAAATGAGACATGAAAAGGCATTACATGACCTTCAAGATATGACCCAAAATGTGCCTTTCTACCTTTTCAGGTTGAAAGTTTAATAGTTCATTACAGGCAGTACAGGAAGTATCAAAGTCTTACTCAAGGTCAAGTATCTTTGCAGCCACACCTACTTATGTTTTTGCAAGCAATGGTTGAGGAATGTTGGAGATGCATGGGAAAATCTGCAAAGCAATTTCAAATACTTAAAACTTCCTCTTTTAAAGTGCTCCTATATATCCCTTGGGAGACTAAAATGGTACAAAATTGAATAATTCCTTGCAATACATTTGTGGTTGTGTACACTTTCAAAAAATAATACTTATTGATTCCTTCCTCCAAAGATTAAATTTTGCCTTGTGGATACCCTTGTGCCACTCATACATCAATAAGTAGCCCTAATGTAGGGCAGTGCATCAGAGAAGGGCCATCAACATGCATTCCTGCAAGGGTTGCTATTCTCCAAGCCAGGAAGCCACTGCCTACATCTAATTGTTGTGGTTGATGGTCAAAGCCCGAAAAATGCCAAGTATGAGTTACTTCTGGCTAAATTAAGCCTCTCAGTTCCTTTTAGGGAGGAACAGGTGAGGTGCAGAAAGGCTCATCGCTGCCCTTCCTTGAGGATCATGGGAGCCCACTATGAGGTTTCAACTCTACAAAAAGAAACCAGTTATTTTTTGGCACAAAGGAGATGTTCCTTTGTAGAGGCTGCTGATCTTGCCTTGCTTAAGGGAGAATATGGTGCTATCTTACACTGCCAGATCGTCCCTCAGTGTGGGGTAGCACCCACTATTTGCATCTCCCCAGTATCGTCAGCAGTGCTGCCCATCTGCTTTGAGTAAAAAAGACTACCTCCATGCTACTGATCCACAATAGGCTCTATAAGCAAGAAAAAGTACAGCTCAAGTGCAGTATTCCATTTTCTTTACAGTGGTAAAAAATTCATCCAACAGTTGGAAAGACTCATTTTAATTCCCTGCATGAAGATGAAAACATTAAAAATGGACATAAATACCATGAAAATTGTCCCAAGGCCACTATCACAAGCATGAAATATAGAACTCCTTGTTTAAGTTCTCCTACACCATTCCAGTCTACTCCCTCCTCATTATCTCCACAGAAAGACCATTCATTCATGATAAGTTAGTTTGATTAGTTCAGATACTTTTCCATGGCTATTCACATGCTCCAGTCTGCCTTCTCCAAAATAGCTTACATGCTGCAGTCACGGCAGAATTTTTGAATCACTCTCATTAACTTGCTTCAAAATTCATCTGTGCTGCCCAGTGCTTAAACCCACCAAAGTAATCACAATAATATCTGCATATGATACTGCCAGTTATATATTTGGAACTCTAAGAGAAGAAATAAGGATTAGAACTTCTTCCAGTAATTGAAGTTATTTTGGATTTGCCAGATTTCAGTTGTTGCTCAGACTATCCATGACAGAAGTGCAGTAATCCTGTGGGAAAGGATTGTGGAAATGGAGTCCTATCAGTGCAGTCTACTGGTTTGAATGAAAAAAATAATTGGGTTTTGTCAGCTTAATTTGATTATGGGGCCGGCATGCAAAAAGTGAATATGATCCAGCAACTGACGTACTTCTATCATCAAAATGTATTCATTTTTTGTATTGCTATATATTTTAAACATTTAAAAAATTGTGGCTGAGAAAATCTACTGGCAACTGATACCCTCTATTTTTATTTACATTTTATTGGTGAACAATCTTCTGACACCTTTGTAAGTAAATAGACAGTAAGACATATCTCTAGATAAATATCAACGTTGAGGCATAAACAGTCTGAGGGAGGAGGTTTCCAAAAAATCCCAAGCTGCCGTGTAATACTAACAGGAATACAGTGTGCTCTCAGCAGCACTACTCTGAGCGAGATGTTATGACCATGGATGGTAAAGCAATGAATAAGCTGCAGTTAGTCCTGTTCGTGAAGTGCTGTGTTTGCAGGCTGCACATGAATGCCAAAAAACCTGCACAGTTAAGTGCTGGTAGTCCAACAGATCCCGAGTGAGCCATATATGAGCTTATCATTCTTAATGTTGTGAAAAACCAAAGTGAAACTCAAGCTAAACCACTGAATTCTTGCAACATTTCTGGAATTACAAGGCTAAAGAAAGCTGGGAATACAAAAACAATCTTGCTGCACAGTGGCCATCAATTCTTAGGACAGTCCAAGGAGATTTTAGCACTGAACTTCAGTGCTAAAACCAGAGCTGTTTAGGACCATTTCATTGAATATTTTATCAGAAAACACCAATCCATCAGAAATAATTCTCTTACTGTCTTGTTTTAGAAGATGGTGCTGGGGGAGAAGCTGGGACAGATTTGCCAATTCCAGCATCTTGATCAAAACAAGAGCTGGATCCAACCCTTATTCTGGTGAACTGCTCCAGCACTCTAGTCTGATGTAAGAAGCTCAGGTTCAAGTCTACGGAACAGCTACACTGCCATGTCTTTGTTTCTTTATCTAACTGCCATGTCTTTGTTTCTTTATCTAACTGTGGTTTTCCCTCTCACTCCTTTAAAATAAATAAATAAATAAATAAATAAATAAAAAATCACAGTTTTGCCTCATTTAGAAATAAATTATCTCAAGTTTTTAAAATATTTCAGGTCAGCAAAATCAGTTCTGGTAACATTCTGCATACAATAGCAAAAGCAGTTTCCTAGCTTTTGTGCTAGAGGACAGTATGTTTGGTTGATGCTGTCTCCCTCCTCTTACACCTGCTACGCTGTGAATGGAGTTAATGTCACCAGACTGGCTCTCCTGGCTTTATTCCAGCCTCAGATTTCCATGTGTTGGAACGAAACTTTTCAGCTGCTTCTGCAGAGCAGCTTTAATTCCCCTTTTCTCTGCAGGAGTTTTGCAAAAGAGGACTTAATAGAAATTGAATCTTTCTTATTTTTCATCTCTTTCCCAATAGAGCTGCTTCTGGGAACTGTGGCCTTGATAACTAAAGCAAATGAGATACCAGCATATGTCCCTTCTTCATTAAATGGGTTTTTATTGCCATCTAGCCTTTATCTTCGCTAATCTTCATGTGAACAGAAGTACAAGTATACAGTCTACAGAACAGAACTCTGATTTATCCCAGAATTGTAGAATATCCCAAGTTAGAAGGGACCACAAGGATCACCGAGTTCATTCCCCAAATGAGAAGTGTCTTCAGCAGGTAGAACTGAGTGAATATCATTCCAGAATAGGAAATTCACTGCACTGCAGCAGTGTATGCAAAAAATGTTTCTGCTAGAAACATTCTTATTCTGCTAGAATAAGGCTGTTCCCAGACCAACTTCTGGCTGTTCATAGTTTCTTTACATTGACAAAGTATTCCTGATTCCTAGATTTCTCTGCCTTTCATGATCAGATATTCTTGATTTGTACTTATTTAGACACAGCCTTTGTCACTAATTTAACAGTAAGTGTGTTGCAACAAACTGCATTGCTTTGTCATCTCTAACTCCACTGAGCTCAGTTAAATGATTCCAGTACTAAACCAGTGCAGCTGAACTGGGAACAAATTTGGGCCTAACATCTAACAGATGTGCAATGGGAAAATTTCCAGCGTCTCTCCTTTTTTTTTTCTTAGAAAGCAATTTATGGCAAAACCTAGTTTAACTCTAGCTCAGAATCTCTCACAAGAACAAGCTTTAGGAATAACATGAGAATGAAAGAAACCACACTAATATAACAAGAGGGAATAACAGCTCAACTTAAAATACAAACTATTTCACAGACTTATTCATATCCATATTATATAGAATCCTTCAGCTGAAAGCATTCCAAGAATGTGCCATTTACCATTAAATCAATGAAGTCAAAGAGCATGGGAATGTACTTTTAGATCCCAGAAGAATCCATCTAGATTGCACTATCAAAAACCTGCAATGTAGTGCAAGGTTAAAACCAAGCCTGATATTTTGTCCAAAAGCAGGATGATAATTTTTTTGAAAGCCCCTAAATGCATGCATTTAAATAGCATCATTTGGGACCATCTGTCTCAGGAAAGTGAAACAAAGTTGGGCAACAATGCTTTCCTTAATAAACATACTCTATTTTCACCCAATGTACATATGAATGTTTATTGGAAACAAATTTTATGTGAGTTGTTCTGAAAGCAAATCCCTAAAAATAAGTAATTGAAGCTTACTCAAATACATGTCAGAAGCAGGAATTTTGCTGAGTTATTATATGCTCAGCTTTTTCATCCAATGCTTCATATAACGCTAGGACCCCAGCTTCTGAGATAAATATGATTCTTGTATAAACACATTCTTTCCAACAATATTCATCTGGCTCTTTGCGTCTAAAAGAGTACGAAGCATTACAGAGCTCTCAGCACTTTGTCCTCTCTCTCATTCAGCAAGCAAAAATAAATCTTTGCTTTTTCTGCTGGTATATAATATGCAGTGCCAGGAGCTTCAGAATCCTTCCCTTTTCTAGTAGTGTCTAGCGCACTCAAGAACTTGTTGTTAGCCACAGACGTGGAGAAATGTTAAACAAAGTTGCTACTGCATGAGCATCTCCTCCTCTATAAGCTCTTGCAATAGGTTGAAGATTCAGTTGCACTTGAAGAATATTTTTGTTGAGATTAATGTGGCATCACAGCTGGGCTGCTTGCGCAGTTTGATTTAGAGTTGCGTCAGCAGCTTTGCTAAGAGATCCAGCCTGGCTATTTAAAACATGTCTCAACAAGGCGAGAAATCAGATTTTTCACAAATAATAGCCTGGAATTTTCACAGGGAAGCACAGAGGTCTTGATTGCTATTGGTTTTCAAGTGAAGTCATCCTTACACATGCAGGACAGAACCTGGCTCCTGCTTTTTAAGTTGTGGCAAGGTACCTTGGCTGCATTTGAAGAGAAAGATCCAGCACAGCTTCTCACCTCTTGGGTTGAGATACTCATCTCCTGACTGTGTATCAGGATCAGACAGGTGCACTTCACCTCCTTTTTTCCCTTCTGCCCCATGCTGGAAAGGCTCTAAGCTCATGAAGAAAGATGAAGAGAGCTTGAAGGGACACCCACACTGCAGGGCTGGCTGCAGAGGGACCTCCAGAACACTTCAGTTAAACACAACTTTAATGAACAAACTAGTACCAGTTACATGCGGACAAGAAACAGAAATTCAGAGCAGTACAACAATTTCATAGCTAAGAAACTGCATTAACATTCTGTGAGCCTGAGTAGTTTAATTCTCAGCTTCATCGCAGATTTCCTCCTTAACATAGGCAGATAACATTTCCTTTCTTCAAGTGTTTGCTTTCTCTGCTTCAATAAGCAGCATACCATGCAGAGGTGAAACTGTATCTTTTGCCTCTTGTTTACATTACTTTTGAGTATTAAGCCTCCTTTCAGGATTAGGATCAAACTGCTGTGTGAATAATGATGGTGGTAGTAGAGCTATAACTCAGCCTGTTGTACCAATTTGGAACTGTTCATAAAAGAGGCCCGTTTTTATTCTTGTGTTTATTTCATATTACAAAGAAAACTTCAGTGAAGTTATTCATATGACTTTTCTCATCAGTAAACTCATACTCCTTGCCAGATTTATCCAGTAAAAGCATGAGTAAGCAGCCTTGCACATGCAAGCGTGCACTCAGCAACATCTCCATGTCATGCAGGTGTCTGTCTTTGTGCAGAGGGAAGGCACAGCTCCTTCACATTGGCTCCTCACTCTTTACTGCACGTCTGCTGAGCCCCATTTCCTGGAGGTCCACCTTCGGGGAGAGAAATGTGATATGGGCAGCTTTCTATATTTAGATCTGAGAACAACTGAGAAGTCCAATGTTGGCTGCACTGAGTGGCTTTTCTGCCTATTGCCATGCCTACAGCAGCCCTGAAAATTCATGCTTTGCATAGCAGAGGGCCATGTTTCTCTACTAACCATGAGCTGGCTTATGCTCTATTTGCATTTATAGAGCCTATCAGTAATACTGAGACAAGAAAGAGGACAGATGAAAACCAGACCCTGATCCACCAAAGCATTCCTTTCAGTGTTGCATTACTCAAACTATAATAAAGCACTTCTCATAAAATAGAAGCTACTTTTTTCTCTTTAGTACTTTATGGTGGAGTTCTACATAAGTGTATGCTCCTGGCACAGAAACCTAAAAAAATCTTTTCCTGTTTCTTTGTTTGCATATACCTACATGTGCCAAAAGGAAGTATGTTTGGACATTATCAAGCAGCTTGCTGAGAAGCTGTCTTAAACGTGAGGTTTCTTCTTTCCTACTAGCTATTATGATTCCTTATCTCAAGTATTCAAGCTATTTACTAATTAGTCTATCCTCTGTTGTTTTTCTGTACTTTTGTTTCACAAAGCAGTTGCTATGAAAAGAATATCTTGTGGACGTGAAAATTTTGTCCATTTTTAATATAAAAGCATCCTCTTTTTTATTGAGTAGGAAGGTTAATAATTATTTCTGGGAATATCACCATTGAAAGCAAGTAGAATATTGTTGTGAGGTTGCTTGAAAAGCTGGTGAAATAAAAGGACCAAGTGAATCTTTTGTGAGTAATTGCTGTCAGGAGATATTACTAAGACCTGAGTCATACAACTGAAATGAGAAGAAAATACACCCCATCTATTTGTCCTTATGTAAGATATGTGAAGCATAAAGGCTTCAATTATTTTTCAGTGCAAAATCTATTTTCCATTAACTGTTACTCAAACACTTGTCCGTATGCTAACATATTTAGAGGTCTGTTCAAACACAATGCTCACTAATTTGCCAATACCACTAGAAACAGGTTAAAAAAGGATGTGAACTATATAGGGGAGCAGAAACTTCTGACAAGCTGTGCAGCATTCTGCTTTAGCTGGCACTACCCTTGCTCTGGTATTGCACAGCTGGAATTCACAACTAGAACATGGAGACAGAGAGTTTGTTTCTTTTTAAAAGGTAGATGGTATCAAATCCAACTTCTAAAATCTTCCAACAGAAACATCTTTCCATCTGTTGCTATAGTTTCTTTATCCTGAAATTGTTCTGTGGAATTTCCTGTTTACTCTCAATCCACTAATTTATAGATCACGTCCTTTGAAACCAATGAAGAATTTGTGTAATTCTCATTCACTGAATTCCTTCATTATACTTCTTTGCAATAAACTGGATTACTATCTTAATGTGCCTAAGTTCAGGAGGCTTAACATTTCTTTGCTACGGATTTTTTTATGAGATTCAACTTAATTGCAAGTTTGAGCCTCTTACTGACAATTACCTAATTAAAAAACAAAATTAAATTCAAAGTGCATTACAAAGTAATGCTACCACTACTTTTGAATTTCCTTGTTTTGTTGGTGCTTCCAGTACTTACTAGTTCTACCTGAAATAGCAGCAAAATATATCTCCTATTCACTTACCTTCTTATAAATCCTTCTCCTCATCACCTTTATGCCTGATCCCCAAGCACTGCATCAGACCGTGCAGCACCAGCTCAAAAGGGAACAGCTTGTGAGTGTTTTTGTATAGAAATCCGCTGTTTGACGGAGCTGACAGAACAGGCAGCATTTCCACAAAGTGAGCTGTGGGTTTCATCTCTACCTACACAGATGTTTCATGACCAATGGAGGGCAGGGCCCAGCCCTTCCAGCCCACTCCCTTCCCCTCCTGTCATGCTTCCTGTCCAGAAATCATAGAATGGCCTGAATTGAAAAGGTCCACAATGATCATTTAGTTTCAACTCCCCAACCACAGGCAAGATCACCAACCACCAGACCAGGCTGCCCAGAGCCACATCCAGCCTGGCCTTGAATGCCTCCAGGGATGGGGCATCCACAGCCTCCTTGGGCAACCTGTTCCAGTGCACCACCACCCTCTGTGTGAAAAAATTCCTCCTAACATCTAACCTAAATCTCCCCCGTCTCAGTTTAAAACCATTCCCCCTTTTCCTATCACTATCCACTCTTGTAAACAGCCATTCTCCCTCCTGTTTATACACTCCCTGAAGAGAGTACTGGAAGGCCACAATGAGGTCTCCCTGCAGCCTTCTCTTCTCCAACCCTTCTACACAGGAGAGCTGCTCCAGCCCTCTGATCCTCTTAGTGGCCTTCCTCTGGACTCGTTCTAAGAGCTCTGCATCTTTCTTGTACTGGGGGCTCCAGGCCTGGAAGCAATACTCCAGATAGGGGAGAAATGCCCCTCTGGCAACAACAGGCAAACCCAGCCTCTGCTACCCACCCTAGGCAGTGTGTAAGGATAGAAGGAGGAGTCACTCTTTCCCCCTGGCAAAAGCATGCACTTCCACCCTTAGTCCATCCATACTGGCAGTTTTCCTGCTACTGGGAACATGGTAGGAAGCCACCATGGGAAGCTGCAGGCACAGCACTGTGGCTCTTGGTATCACCCAGCAGTGTTATAAAATTCATTGGAACACTGTGATTTGGTATACTTATCAAAGTACGATTTACACTGCTAAGCCCTTACTGCATTTTGTAGGTGTTTTGTTGAAAATCTTCCAAAGATTGACTTGGGATTGAGGTTCATTTTATCTCAGCAGAAATGTACATTACTCAAATACAGTAAGGAAAGGCTATTTGCTGCTGAGCAGCTAGACTTGGCACGTGACTACCTCATAAAATCCCCCTTTCAGCCCTGACTCCATCCAGGTGAAAGGAAAGGCTCCTCTGCTCCTCCATCCACAGCATCAGCAGAGTGTCCCTGGCACCCACAGGGCTGAGTGAAGGTGGTGTGCCTCATAGCCCAAACCAGCCCTCAGACAACCAGAACATTACACTGACAGTACCCCAGTTCTGTGAATCTCCAACAACTTTATTTAAAAACAGAGAGAAACGTAAACTTCTATTCTGTGACAGCTTATCAAAGATCACACCCACCATGTAGACATTTTCACAAAAGCAACTTATCTTCCTGTTGTGCAATACTGAGTCTGTATTGACTGCTCTCTACTGCTGCCCAGCTCCATCTCCTTTCCTCTTCTGAGTTTATTTCCAGCTAAAAGGTTCCTAGACAAATCACAACCTTCCTCCTTCTGCCTCCTCTACAGCCCACTCCAACACCCTCCCTAAATCTCTTCCCCAAAGAGCTAGTTGGCAAGAAGAGCATCTTCAGGTTCATCAGCTGCACATTCCTGGAGAAAAAAGCTGGAGAGAAGGGTGGGGCAGGCATGGAGATTGCTGGGGAGAAAAAGCAAAAACAAAAAGCAGTGAAAGCAGGGGAGGAATGTGCTACACAAACTAGGGATGTTTCATGCCTGGTAACACAGGAGGTCAGTAGGCTTTTTAAGAGAACCTTCAGGTGAATTAAACATCCCACCTCATACCTACTCTATACCTTGTCTTGGAGAAAAAGAAGGCAGTGGCTGGAGCTCTTTGATACAATTTTCACAAGCTGTGAGATGCAATAAAATCTGTCACTGAAAACCAGCCAGAAATACAAGTAGCCAATTTGAGGGCTTGTGTTGTTTCAGCAGAAGAAAGTACAATACAGCCTGAATCACAGCTAATTATTATCAGGAAACACTGGGTGGTAAGAAGGAGCTGTGTTTTTTGAGAATAAGCTATCAGGAGGGAGAATGCATTTTACTTTTTTTTTTTTTCTTTCTTCCAAACATGGATTTGAGGTCAGTAAAGGCCAATAAGCTCGCCTCCCGGTAGAGATAAAATTCCACTCATACAACTGATTAGCTACATGATCACCCTCATCATACTGAAATTATTCCCAACAAGAAAATCCCACAAAACCTTCCCACAGCTCCCCATCCGTATTTCTCAGCACTGCTGATGAACAGAGGAGCTGTTCCATCTACTGAGTTTTCTAAGTGTTATGTTTTAGCTATTTACTGGCACAGTTATACCGCAAATGAACTCCTCATTGACTGATATGTTCTAGTAAAATTTTGACCTTAGCAAAACATGCCCAGTCACTTTGGCCAATTGGCAATGGTTGATTAGATTCCGGTTATTCACTTTGTTTTGACTGGCTTTGAGCAGGCAGTCCTAAATAGGCTCTTCTTGCAAGCTGGAATCGCAGGGAGCTGAGGAGGTATCATACCACAGGCATATCCAATATCACATTTCCACACAGCACTCTGTACTCACAGGCTGCCACATATTCACTAACGTCTCCTTACTCTGATTTACTACCCTGCTATCAAAAAAAGATACACTGTTGTGAAAGCATTCCTTCCAACCTTTGATAAGGAAAATGATATTAAGACCCAAAGAGGTATACACAGATTTCCACAACTTTTGGTGAATGTCACATTCTTCTCGTGCTCCTCATCTTTTACCAACAGACTACAATTTCTTGCACATTTCTAGAAATACTCAGGGTCTACTTGTCTGGTGTGAGCCTCTGATGTAGGACACAAGAAACCTTCTCAGGACAAAAGAATTATTATATTGACAGACAGTATTCACAATACTTGTTACAGGCACAGCCTTACAGTCTATGCAGTAACTCTCCACGTCCTATGACTTAGTTCTTACAAACTGCAGTTTCTATAAATGGAGTTACATCAAATATTTAACTGTAATGTTCAGATATTTGTTGAAAATATAGTGTAAATGTGAAGGGAATGTCATGGCAACAACATAAAATATGGAAATGACAACTGTCTTATCTAGTGAACTTCCTCAACTCTGAATTTCTGAAAACTATAGAAATGCGTATATACTGCATAAGATGTATCCACTAATCCCTTTTCAGTATTTGACAAGCTCTGGGCCAGATGGTTTATGTTCAGTTGTGAACATTTCATTTCGAGAGAGAAAAATTACAAAGAAAGATCAGGGATATAAGAAACCTTAACTGCAAGCAATAGATGAGTGAATCTAGCCTGCAGCAGCAATGACTAAGTGCAGACATATCAGCAGAGAGATACCAGTGGAGCTCTTACGATATGCTCAAGCTTCCTAGAGAATACCACATAATCTCCATCATTGGAGATCTTCAGGAGAAAGTAGGACACCTTTTTGTTGATAACTGTAGCAGAGGCAGCATACCTTACAGTTCACTAGAAATAAATGGCAAAAAAACAACCAAACAGCCAAAAACAACAACAAACACAAAAAACCCCCTGCTAATTAGTCATGCAATCTACAGAGTCTCAACAAAATCAGTGTCTCCTTCTGACGGGCACTCTATATGCACACTAAATAACAGTTTATATGTCTTCCACTGTAAACAAACAAGAAAGCTAAAGGTAGGAGAGAACTGTTGATATTTACTTTACTGAGGTTGAGAGCATCAAATACAGCGATATCAACCAAGAGATAAGAACTCAGTTTCTAAAATATTTGGTACTAAGGAATGGCACCAAGTCCTCTAAGAAGCTTCCCAGTTAACAATTCTTAAGTAAGTGTGATAATGAAAAATCAGAATGCAATTAGCAGAACTAGTGATCCAACATTTTCAGAAAGGATTTACTTAGGTAACTAAAGGGAACTGAACTCCTCAAAGATTCACTTTACATAACTTTCCTTCCAACAGACCAGAAGTCTACAGCTAAGCCAAGGAGGGAAGTAACATTTCTTCCAAGGCCACAAGCAGCACATCCCACCTAGAGGCTGCAGCCTCATTTCTGCTGATACGCTGGCTGCAGGCACATCCCAGGTGCTCACGTAGTAATTACTGAACTACCAGAAGTTCATATAGCTGGGTCAAAATCAGTGTTGATTCCCTGCAAGAGGGCAGGATGACCTGCTGCATCATGAGCTAGCTGCCAGCCGATCTCAGAAGCAGACACAACTTAGTATCTTTTATTTGAGCAGAAAATGCTTTTTGCTTTAATCTTTCTTTCTTTTCTTTCTTTCCTTCTTTTCTAATACTCCTACATTACTCAGGCTTTTTGCTGACAAACATGGCAAAGGAATCGGAATGGAAGATAAACTACCTACATGGCATCTGACTGCAACTGGTCCCTAAAGGGAAAGACATGGTGCACGGATGGATCAGAGTGTTTTTCTTACTCCCCTTAAAAGAACCTTCACTATTTTCTCTCCTGTCCAAATGGAAACTCCAAATACTCAGCCATAAACTCCTCAAATTTCATTTCAAGATCCTGAGTGGAGACAGTTTTAGGGTAGAAGGCAACCAAGAACTCAAATCATAAGTAACATAGACTTATTTGTTTTAATGTTTTTTTTCAGTGTAACATCTTGTTCAGCAACACTACATTGTGTACCCTAAAATCCGAAGAAATCTGCCCTATTTTTGACCTCAGAAACTATAAGTGAATGTAGACATAACACAGATAATAGCAGATGACTGAGTATTTTTACATATATTACAGTGTTTTATATGAAATTATAGCAATATTCTTCTTCACGGAATTTATTTGTTCCCTAAACCTCTTGACAACTTTATGCTTAGCAAAAATGGCTGCATGTGCGGCACTTTAATGTAATGACACAATCTGTAAGTACAATAGCCTAAGTTTAAATAATGCTTCATTACAAAGTTTCAGGCACACAACTAAGGAGTTAAGTAGTCTCCATGTTTGTTTTTCCTGGATCCTGTTCTGAGACTATCTTCCATAGCTGGAAAAGGTCAACATCCTACCATTAATACAACATTATTCCCACAAGTTTCTACAACAAAAAAGTTTTCATAAACAAAAGCCATTTTTTAATGTGGTGCACCAAGAGCCATGTTTACTTGCACTGTTATTTTGCCAGTACCTTATGGCTTAGAAAAGATAAGGCTATTAATGGAATTTAAAATACATATTTTTTGATCTTACTCCACACTGGGAATGAAAGAAAATATTACTAAACTGTCCTCCCAACTTCCTCTCTTGAGGGGTCAGACAACTTGGCAATCTATCACTTCTGAAAAAATGAAGTATACACATATATACTTGAAGGAGCCATGACATGTAGAAAATATATACTATAATTTAAAGTTTTCTGAACTTTGCTCTGAAAATAAATAATGTGACATGAAGAAAATGATTGTATTTTATAGTTATTACAGCAAAGTTCTACAAAACTTCTCATAATTAAAATGCTTGGAGGAATTCAACTTTGAGTTTTAAGTCACTTCTTCCAAATGCACTGGATGGCAAATACAGTTCAACTGGGAAATGTGTATACGCTTATACTCCTTCTATTTCTCTCTTTTGTATAACGTTTCAGCAGAGTGATCATTTACTGAACTATTCATATGACATCTGGCTAAAAATGTAAAAGGACAAAACATGGAAAGAAGTGAGTTTTTTTCATCATCTATAGTTTTCAACTGCAGCACCTGTTTGGATTGCTCATTTGTTGACAATTTGTTGACTCACATCCATTTTCTCCAGAGAACAAATGTGCAAAACTAGGATGTACGATCCAAAATGTGGATCCTGCTATTTCTTTCCTTTAATCTTTCAGAACTTATGTGGAAAGAATGTATTGAATGGCACTATCTGAACAAGAAGGTGTGGTGCATGGAATTTAGTGTGTGATAATCTCAAACTCTGAAAAACATAAATTGTTGTTATCTGTCAGTCTCATTTATTCTGTCTCTTCTCCATAACACATCTTCCAGAAAATAATCGATGAGCTGATACGTGCAGCCAGTTGGCATTTTTAAATGAGAAATGCTCACTCTATAACCTTCTGACATAGGTATGCCCTGGTAACTGGGTATGTCTCCTAGGGAACTTCTTTCCGTGAAAGACTCTCTTCTCTCTCAACTTCTTCACTGGGAAAAGGATTTTATGTCAAGGAAGTAACTTTTGACATTTGTTTCACTCTTGGGCAAGCTGGAAGAGCTTTGTAAAGTTACATACACATAGCAAAACTGTTTACTTTTGGTGGTTGAAACATGGGATGATCCCACTGCTGTGGAGTGTGTCCAGACCCTCACAACTCTAAAGCAGGTCCAAGCTTTGTGAAGATGGAACATCTTCCATGGCTGGGTCTGTCGTACAGACCACCAGTTGTTCACGTGGCACGTCATCAGCCTCACAGTGACCTGGGTACGTGCTCACTCTAAAACTGAGGAGATTTGGGAGAATTTCTGCTCTTCCAAATCAGCATTCAGGCGGTGTAGAACTTTCACCCAAACAAGAAACTTTGTTCACAGGCTCAGTCACTTTGAATATTAGCAAGCACTGACCCTGCACTCAAGAGATTAGGGTTAAAACTAAGAACAAAAAAGTGCAATGAGTCTACCCCTAGCTAACTTATCTAGTTGAAATATCTCAGAATTACAGAATGGCTTAGGTTGGAAGGGACCTTAAAGATAATCTGGTTCTAATCCCCTGCTGTGGGCAGGGCTGCCCCCCACCAGCTCAAGCTGCCCAGGGTCCCATCCAAGCTGCCTTCAGGAGTGGGGAATCCACATCTTCTCCAGGCAACCTGTTTATATTATATGTTATAAATATAGAAATTATAAATATAGAAATACTATAAATGATACCCCAACCCAAAGGAGAGGGACAAACCACAGAAACGCCCAGAAACAGATCTGGTAATACAGCAGTAAAAGTAATGAAGTCCTGCAGTGATTGCAGGAAGACACATAGTAGCACGTTAACAGAAAGCAAATGTGCAGCATGTTACTGGGGAGAAATAGCCACCAGACACAAAGCAGTAAAAATACTGTTTGCACTGTTAGCAACAGAGGAGATTGCATCATTTCAGAGACACATGTGACTGTAGCTTTTGGAGAGTCCAGAGGAGCATGAATGTCAGTCTAAAAGCTGGCAAGAGCCAATAGAGCATTACATGCACCATGGTGTCATGGCATATGCACTGGCCACAGGCTAGACCAGTCTGAGTTTTGGGGTCATAAACAAAGCAGGAGATTGTTTCACAGCCCCTATAAGAATTTATTCTTAGCATATTCATCTGTCCAAGTATTCATAAGTCAGATAGGAAGTAAATGAAATTCATCATTTGTCAGCTGGCGGATGCTTTTGTATCCTGGACTGTACGCAGTTTGCGCAATACTTCCACTCCCAAGGAAAAATATTTGTTACTAGACAAAATGCATTTTTCAATCATTGTTTCTTAATATCACTCGTTTATTGAGGTTTTCTTTGCTTTTTCTCTGCATACCTTATGACAGTCTAGCCATTACTGGATTGTTCAAAAGATTGCTTTCTGGACGACATATCACTATGTACACTGCTACAATTTCTTTTTCTAACTACCATCCTTTACTCCATTGAGGCCATTCTAGCTACCTCAAAGAAGCTTCCAATAGTTCTACAATTGCACTGAGAGCTTTGTAGCCTTGGAAGGAAGCACTTCTAAGAAGGAAGTCCTGTTTCTATTTTGTTTTGGAGATGGTAGATTACTGTGTCAATTCCCCCTGAAATGTAAGCAAAGAAGAATATTTCCTATTTCTATTACAAGTAACTGAAAGGTTCTCACAGAAGGGTAACCTAGAAGCTTAAGCACTTCCCTTCTGGACCCTCTGGAATGCCCTAGTTGCTGCAATAGGTTTGATTTGAAAAACTTTTGTCTTCTTTTGGTCAAAAACAGTAAAATCCATCTGTGATATTTCTGCTTTCTTACAAAACATGCTTTGCATCTTCCATGAACACTTAGAGGCTTTCATAGGTCTTAAAAAGTCCAACCTTACCTCTTGCCAAATTTCAGTTTTGAAAACTAATTAGTCCAGCAGCCACAATAACAAATTATGACACCAGAAATGCTTCTCTTGCATTATTTCAGAGTGTGTATTGTGAAAAATATCATGATCTATTCAGAGAATGCATGGCTCAGGTAGGATACCTCTTGTATGTGCCTAAAGCTAAGAGGATTGATTTGCAACACATGCTGAGAGGGTATCATGTACTTACCTGAGGAGCTGGTCAATTTACAGATGATAAAGGACCTGAGGACTGACTTTGTCTCCAAATAAGCAAATTCAGAGGAAATTCTTCCTTGAACTAAATGGCTATTTAAGCTCTAGGCTTAAGTTTAAGTTAAATTTTAATCCATTAAGAAAAGTTTATAATACTTAAGAAAACATAAGATGACCAGTTTTCTTTCTGAATACTGCTGTAGCTGTTTGTATAACCAAACTGCAAGAACAGATGAACAATTATAATCTAATCCCAAGTGTTGAATTTCATTACTGGAATGTTTTTAACTGAAATGAAAATGAGACTGTGCCTCATCAGACACAGTCAGCAGATATGCAGCCACTAAATGCATAGTCTTCAGAATTTAGATCAGAATATCAGAAAGATTTTAGAGTATGTCAAAGATTGCTTGGAGCAAAGGATTCACGAGTGCCTGCAAGAGTATTCCTGTCAGAGAAGTACATATATTCCTGCAAAAGTGAAAAGCAATCATGTTGATTTAGTAGACAGACACAGGGACACATTCAGCTTTACAATCACACCTTACTGAGCAACGCTTTATTCAGCTAGTTTGTGTTCTGATTTACACCACACAAAACATCTTTGAAGTCGGTGAGTTTATACAATGTATAAATCAACATAGGGACTACGAATAGAGAGAGAAGGAAAATCCTTACAGGGAAAATGCAGAACAAGGTGTCTGCAAGGGGGAGAGCAAACACAACCAGCACCACCACAGCTGTGTAAATGCATGGGGTTGCAGAGGCTGCAGACAGAACTATGTGTATATCCATACCAGAGCACTGAGGATTTTTTCACTGTACTGAAATGTTCTTCCTAATGCTTACTTACTAAGAATGGCATTTAAGTTTCAATTAGGACACAGTGAAATTATTCAGAAGCTATACATGTTGACTGCATGTAGAAGCAATAGAAGAAACACTGCCTAGCTGGAACTGATGCCTTAATAAAACTACTATTGTGATGACAACACATGCCCTTCATGGTCATACATGTACACAGCTCCTGCCACAGCAGAGCACTGTGCTTTCCAGTGAGGACGGCTCCCACCAAGGATGAAGATGGAGGGAAGGGAGTGCCTCCAGCCCCTCTGTAGGAGGACCACAGCCCCTGCTGCATGTTTCTTGTTCTGCACACTGCACATCACAGTGGTGGTATGTGGACTGACTGAAGTATGTTATCCTCCTGGGGCAGTGTTGGGCTCCCATCATGTTCTCACTCACAGGGCTATTCAGCTCGGGCAGCAAATGTGAGCCTGAGCTTCAGCACACTTGGCTGAGGTTACCACTGCAAACCAGGCCCCAGTACTTGCAGAGGTACCTTGCTTCTTTAAAAACATTGCTCCAACACATACCGTTCTCCTCCTCAAGAGATGCTCAAGCCCTTGTGCCAAATAGAAAGTATGCTGCTACATGCCTGCCAGGACTAAAGACGTAGCTCTGTGGCCAGCAGCACCCAGATAAGGTGCTGAGGCAGAGCCCCGTTCCCCTTGGCCATGAACACTAGATTGGGAACCACGACCAATCTTATCCTCCCCTTGTTGCCCAGAGAAAGGCCTGACCCAGCCCCAGCTGAGGTGCTGAGGGAATAGAGGGGAGGAAGCAGTGGCCCCAGGACACCTGCTCCTCCCTCACACTGCACACCTCCACACAGAACCACCACAGGCCTATAGATGTTTGCTCACCTCTGCATTTTTTGCCTGTGAGAACAGGGACAGCTCATTTTGTTGGCAGAATTTTCTACGGTGGTCAACCATTTACTGCTAAGAGCAACTGTGTTTTATGATGACATTTTTCAGGGGCTTTTAGGGTTCACCATGTGGTTTTCTTAGACATGTTTGCTCAGTTCAGGCTGCTCTGCTGTCTTCCCATGGACCTTAATGTTTTTCTCCCATCCCTTCTGAAGACAAAAGACTATCTCCACTTAAGAAAGCTTTCTTACTTCTTTC
Source organism: Lagopus muta (assembly GCF_023343835.1). Lineage (NCBI taxonomy): Eukaryota > Metazoa > Chordata > Aves > Galliformes > Phasianidae > Lagopus > Lagopus muta. Next base: position 137,894,513 of record NC_064433.1, on the reverse strand, counting down.
TGCTGAGCTCAGTCTTTCTCTGAATCAACTGCTCTAATTTTAACGTCGTTATTTAACTGGATAAGCTGGCTTCTTTCACTTCATATTTACATTTCATAGCACATCTGCACTGTCTGAGAGTTCACTGCATGAATTTTTCAAACCACACCATAGGATCTTGGCAGTTGCACATGACTTCAGAGATTTTATACACATATATCTGAAGCTCTGAGGAAGCAATTAAACCATATGGACCTCTCCCATACAGTAGGAAGCACAACACAAGACTTCTTGCTTGATTTATTGTAACCTTATGTCATTTAAGAAAACCAACTCTGCAACTGTTTGAAAGAAGTAAGCCAGCTGAGAGAGAGGGAAGGCTTGCTCAGAGAGCTCTGGCTCAGCAGACCCCAAGTGGCTGCATTCGGCTGTGGCCACATAATGTGTCATAGACTAGGCTGGAAGGACAAAGTGTGAGCTAGCAGAATTAAAACCCTGTCACTGGGTTTTGTGACAAAAAGAAAAACAAGTGGATTTGTCTTCAGCCACTGCTTAACTTTGAAGGGAACCCGCACTGCTTGGCTGCTTACCTGTCTTTCTCTTCCCCACGCAAAGTCCACAGCAAATATAAAGTGAACATGGGGACATGACTAAATGGGCATAGTGGTGATGAGCTGACAGTTGGACTAGATCATCTTAGTGGTCTTTTCCAACCTTAGTGATTCTATGATTCTATGAAATAAAAGCTGTGGAAAATAGTGCAAGGGATTGTTACACCAGACAGCTGTGTCACATACTTGGATAAGCATGCTCTGTCCAGTGGAAGGAGTTTGTCTCACAGAGGTGAGAGACACTGTAGTAGCAATGCAATGCGTAACTGAAGTGGTTACTATGGAGGATGTGTTCTAAGCATAAGCCAGCCTGGCAGGCTCATGCCCTCACTAAATATCAGAATTATGAAGATATACGGGTCTAACACCCACAACACGGTGCGGCACCATTGGGCCTTTTGCTGCTGGAGCTCTCATCTACTTGAAGGAAACTATCACAGTGCTCTATGCTGTGCTACCACTCTTATTAATGCAAGAGTGCTAACAATGCTCTTGGCAGAGAGCACAGAGATAAACGCAAGTAGTTCCTGCCCCAAAGAGCTTACATCCTCCCAAAGGCAAACATAGCCTGCAGTGAGGATCACACAATTGCAGAACCAGAGGGCTTAGAAAGGACCTCTGGAAATCATTGAGTCCGAGACTCTGCTAAAGCAGGTTCCCTAGAGCAGGTCGCACAGGAAAATGTCCAGGTGGGTCTTGAATATCTCCAGAGAAGGAGATTCCCCAACATCTCTGGGCAGCCTGCTCCATTGCGCTGTAACCCTCACAGTAAAGTTCTTCCTCATGTTTGTATGGAATTTCCTGTGTTCAAGTTTTTGCCCATTGCACTCTGTGTTCTGGAGGGAAGTGTTCATCTCACAGAACTGACTTACGTCATTCCTCTTCTGGGCTATGAAGAATAAAAGTGCCTTATGGGAAGCTTTTAAGATGAAAAGGGTGGTGAAACACACGAAATGATGTTATGAATGATTTAGAAAAAGGTATGGACAGCTCTGGGAGCAGATGACAGAAAGGCCATAAAATAATAGAGAAGTAGATGATCTAGAAACTGAGAAACAGCCTAAAGCAAGAGATAGTTTAGATGGGAAAAAAAAGAATATTTATATAAAGTGAGAATAATAAGGATGTATCAAAATCCATATTTTTCTGCATAGAAAAACTCTCTATTTGCCACTGTACTCTGGATGGAGTGAAGCAAAGTACCTAATTTTAAGGCATTTTAATGCTCATCATCCTTTTCCAGATCAATGTAACAGAAGCACTTACATATACTTCAACAGCTTTGTTCGGTATGTGATGACACTTGAAAAGCCTTACATACAAACTGAGGTAAATAAGGAACATTTCTTCTCTGAAGTTCGTTAAAGAAATGCTGAGAATGAGCTCTGTCAGCCTAGACAGAGACTGTACATGATGACAGTCTGTCTATTCCCACATTCCTGATCTGTCCAGGTCAGACTCAAAGGATTCCATTAATAGTTTGGTACTTACCGAATAAGACAAAAGGAAAATAGGTCAATGGTACTTGCTCCCTTGTGACAAAAATGTAGAAAATAGAAACTAGCACTATCTGAGAAACTTGTAAAGCCTTGGATACATGTCATGAGAAACGATTCACACTCTCTAGAGTACAATTTAAGTGCTGCAGAATGGCCTGGATTATCCTCCTTGGATGACTGTGTGGACTACCCTGTTACAGAGCAAGGCTATCATCCACAGCCTTTATCTTTCAACTGCTCCTCTAAGTAGAAGTGGCAAAACTTGTCCAAAGTATTTTTGTGCATTTGTTGCACCAGAAATCAAAACCCAACAGTCTAACTAAATGGACAGCATATTTGTCCTAAAACAATCCAGACAGTGCATTTCACTTCCATAATGAAGTGTGATTCCTATGTGAAAAATAAACAAAAATATCAATGATACATGGGAATGTACTGTGCTGTGCAGATCCTATTGACGACGATGAACAAAAAGAATGTAGACGACAGTCACGGAATTGCTTGAACTTCCTTTCTAGGTAGGTAAAGGTAAAATATACTTCCAGTATTTCCTGGGAAGTCAGGAAGGAAGAAGAAGAACAACAACAACAACAAAAAATGCTGTTTAGTTTTGATTTAAATGTATTATTTTTAAATTATTGCGAATAGCAACCAAAGGCTTTTTATTACAGTTTCAGCTATTGCCACATTAGTTTTCCACAGTACATCTTCAACCAGACAGCTAACCTTTAAAAGTTTCCTTTCCATTAATTACTGAAGATATCTATCTACAGTTAAATTTGAAGTTTTGTTTTATCTTCTGGACAATATTTCTAGATTATTTAGTGTGCTTTGTCTTGCTTTGGTTCTCCACCTCTCATTCAAGTCTGCAATATGCACATGGACAAATTCACTCTTAGAAATGCTGCCCTCAAACTAAATTCCTAAAATATCAGTGAAATATCTTATCAAACCACTGTAAGATTTGTTTTCTTATTTGACTGTAACAAGCCCACAAATCAAGAAAATATATAGCTAATGCAAAAGGCATCAGGTTGTGTAATTTCAAATACAAGAGCTCAACCTGACAAATAGGGTTAATTCAATCCATTTACTTTAGTCACAATTTTGTTTGAACTGCAACCTTGGTATTCATTATGATTGATGATATTAATTCTTGAGCTTTGTCCAATGCTGCTGATTTGTTCTCTTGTCACAACAGCTGAACTTGCAAAGGTTTTCAAGACAAGTTTGTAGAAGTATCTGCACTAATGTAGGTCAGCAGGCTTTGGAGAAGCGTATTATCTGTACTCTAGTACTTACTTTGCTGGAGAAAATGCAATGAATATGGGGAAGCAGATGAAGTTGCACATGGAATTAAAAACCTGGATACTAACTTTTCAGTGAAATACCATTCTTCTCTTGTACCATTGATTTGAGAAGGTTTTAGGAGAACTCTGCTTTCAGAATTGTCTCTGCTGAAGCAAAAGATGTTTCATATCTGGCTGAAGCAGAATGCTCCACAAAATAAAAGAGTAAAATGGAAAAAAAATAATCTTTTGATGATGTGCACATATTTTGTTTTACTTAGGAGACTTTAGATTTATTTAACTTCTAAAGTCTTCAAAATATTCTGCACATTTACAAATGTAAATGTGATTTGTTTTTCTATATGTATGCGAATGCTCTGCTTTTTCTTATATGTTTAGCTTTGTTTGTTTGTTTGTTTGAAACTGATTTTTAAGAAACCATCCACTGAGTTTTCTCAAATGGCAGATTTTTGTAGAATACATATGTGGAGAAAGGATTTGTTGCTTCTTGCTCATGGGAAAGTTATCTAACCTCCATCCACCAGTTCACAAGGACCTCTGATGTTGATTAAACATGTACAAACAGAGTTAAAAAAGAAGAGGAAACGTGCATATTTCACTCGAAAAAATGTCAGGACAAATGTAGGAAAGAATAGTGATTAGCAACAAACATGAGTATCTAGCTACAATATTTGATTGATAGCCACTGTAGCCTATGTTATGCAATTTTCACTAAATAAAACATTAGGTCATAAAGCATTAAGTTTCAGACCGACTCAAATCATGCTATATCAAGCAAACCTGTATCCTGCCTGCCTGCCTCTGGTATCTAACTCAAGATTATGAGCCTATTCACTGCTAACAGTTCCTGCAATTAAGCCTTAAACTCAAAGTTTAGATGCCTATGGAACAATGTCAAGTATTTAAGGACTTATGTATGCCGTTAAGACCTTACAAGGCAGTGTTTGGCAAGTACAAACATAAACAAAAGCATGCATTTGAAATTGTACCCTCAAATGTGTATGCAAAAGGGAACTGTACTTTTGCAACTGAGAGCAAAATTTAGGTTCACAGTATTAAACATCTTTTTAAGATTACACTCTTTTTTCCTTCCTTTTCCAGGCACTGATATGCTGCTCTCCACTAATATATTGAATAGCCTGAAAAAAAATTAAATTGAAAAACAGCATACCAGACTTGATTAAAGGTGTTGGAATAATTAAAGATATCTTCCTGTCCATGCATAACGCTTATTAGCACTACCAGTATTTTGCATTTAAATCTGCCACCACTGCAAATACCTTCTTTCTGAGGCAGTGCCTCTTTCTGAGAGCTGTCAGAGACAGAAAGTTCATGGCCTATGAAGCCATAGGAAATCTTGAAGTATCTTTTGTTTTTGTGATACCTCGTATCCATTCAGGCACAGAACCTGACAATACTTTCAATGATGCATGACTGCGCTCACTCCCGACACTTTGCATGAAACAAACACTGAGCAGCAAGCAGGACACTTCAAATAATCAGGGAAAGTAAGAAGAAAAAAAATAAAAAGAGAAAGATAAGCAAGGGCAGCCCAGTGCAAGGCATGTAAGCACGGTGAATATTTGCCTGCATTGCATGATTAGTAGGGCTTCCCTTAGTGGTGGGTACATGTTTGGGTAATTGATTGTTAAGTGGCTTCCTTAAATGATTGTTAAATGGCTTCCTGAGGATGTCTGGTAAGGTGGTTCCTTTATCCAAAGGCAGTGGAACTTGCATGGGTTCAGAAGTCTGCATCAGGCTGTGTACTGAGGCTTAGGTCAGCTTGTCTTCTCCCCACAACTCCTAGGCACATCTCATCAAGGCCAGATCTTCTATGTTGCTACTTAGCTTGATATGAGTAGAGCAGAGAAAGAACAGAGTAATACCATCCAAAGGAGAAGTTATAGTAATATAAGATATCAAGAGCTAACATATTTTAAGGTCAGGATGAAGGCAAAAGTTGTACAACAGAGCAGAGACCACTCAATCTGTTGCACAGAAAGGACAAGGTGTGTTGTGTAGAAGTAGCAGAAAATATGAGATGTCCAGAATGGTATTTGTGGTGGTAAAAATGGAAAAACTGGTGGTCATGTTGTCCTATGGGATTAATGCATGGCTATTCTGTGGAGGACTGATGTGCGGGTAAACTAAAACAAAAGCAAGCAGCACAAGAGGAATAAGCTGGTCTTCAGACAGAATGGAACAAGGCTGCTTTACTGAGAGTTAGAAAGGTCATGGAGAAATAGTTAAACTAGAAACAAGGGAAAGACTGGCACGGTCCAGTCTGGATTCAAGGAACTTGAGAGTGAAACATAGCTGATGCTCAGTACATTCTTGAAAAGCAAGGGAGGAAATAAGTACCATGAATATAATAAATAGGGAAGGTAAATAACACTATTTACAATGCCATCTGACTGGCAGCTGGAACAGAGAGTGGGCAAAATCTGTAAGTGCTTTCACCTGGTACTTAAAGGGGCTTATAGAAAAAGATGGAGAATGACTTTTTACTTGAGCAGATAGTGATAGGAAAAGGGGAAACGTTCTAAAACAAAATAAAGGAGATTTAGATTAGATGTTAGGGCAAAATTCATTATTCAGAGGGCAGTGAGGAACAGGTTGTTTGGAGAAGCTGTGAATCCCCATCCCTGGAGGTGTTCAAGGCCACACCGGATAGGGCCCTGGGCAGCCTCATCTAGACCAAGAGGAACCCTGACTATCACAGGGGATTAGAATTGGATGGTCTTTAAGGTCCCTTCCAACCCAAGTGTTTTGTAATTCTATGATTATAGATGCAATTCTATGTAGCAATGCTAGAAATCTAAAAATTAGGAGTAGGAAATTATGACAATTCTGTTGCAAGAGGCACCTCAGGCTGGTGGAAGGTGGATAATCAGTGGCATACTGAGTTGGTAGGCTGTCAGCTTTACTGGAATGATTGGAGACAAGGTACATGCAGAGCAGTGGCACAGAATGTGAAGGCTAATATGAAGTGTAACAGAAAAAATAACAACAGAGGACAAAGGAGGGAATTCCTGTAGGGGGAAATAACAGAAAACCAGCACTGTGTTTACATTTGGGACTCCCTGTTAAAGACAACGATCATGAAGTATTCCAAGAAATTAGAGAAGTTGAAAAACTAGGTCAGTAATGCTGGCTATTTCAGTTACCCATGTACAGTCAGACACAACACCTCATTCAGATGAGACAAAGAGATAAAATATTTGGACACAGTGACACTTGAGTCCTGGAAGCCACAAGAAACAACGCCTCTCTGGATTTAGTCTTGAGTGCACAGGACCTGGTTCAAGAGGTACTAGTGGGAGAATGCTCTCTAATAGCTTTGCAACACAACTTTAACTTAATAACGTATCAAATGGAGTAAGCCAAGCAAATGCATCACACAGATATTCAATTTCAAGAAGGGGAAATACATAAAAATCAGACAAATAGTAAAAGCCTTATAAAAGCAATCCAAAAGGCAGGAAGCCTAGAGCAACCTGGAGGCTTTTCAAAAACATTGTATTAAAAATTCTGGTAAACTGCTTCGCATATCAAAAAGAAAATAAAACAGTTCAATAAAACCCCTGCGTAGCTCATAAAATTGCTACAGAGGCTATTGCAGGGAAAAAGGTTAACATTTTAAAAATTGCTTAAATGAACAAGAAAGCTCATAAAAAACAGATCAAGAGTAACTGGCAATTAGGATGTCTGAAAAAGAATGCCAACAGTTTGCAGAAGATCCTCAAGCTGATAGTAAAAAGCAAAGCAAGAAGCCATCAATGGGAGTAACAATACCACACAATGTCAAAGGCTTAAAAGCATTTGGGGACAGCAAGACCACAGCAGAAGAACTCAGGAAAATCTTTGTGAAGGTCTTCACTGCCGAAGGTGTTTGAGATAGCTCCAAATCCAAGCTGTTCTTTGAGCCAGATTAATTTCAGGTAAATATACAGGAAGCAGAAGATAAAATAGACAAGGCAGACCTTAGTAAGTGAGCAGGAGTGGTGACATTCACATGAGACTTCCAAAGAAACTCAGTGGATTTTCAGTATGGCTTTGAAAAAATCCTTCACCAACACATTCTAAAATAAATGCCTCTGGGTTTGGGAGAGAGGTGCTTTTATGGACCATAGGCTAAAAGATAAGAAGAAAGGAATAGTGCTTGGCAGTCACATTTCAAAATGGAGATGCGACAGGATCTGAGCTGTGAAACATACAAGTCTGTAGATGGTACTAGCTGATATCAAGTTGCTAAATGCCATGCTGGTGATGGGGAGATCCAGAAGGATCTGACCAAACTGGGGAGGGGGGGCAGTCAAACTTCAGTACTGGCAAGTGTCAGGAGTGTATGGAGAAGAAAACAGAATGTCAATTTACTGCTGAAGAAGACTTCGGTGCATTCATACCCATAATCCCACAAATTCTCACAGTCCAGAAAGAAAAGAGTAATGAGAAATGAGGGGCTGGAGTGCTGCCTTCTAAGGAGAGGCTCAGAAAGCTGGAAATCTTGCTTTTTGGACAAGAGAAAGTGCAGAGGGGAAATTATTGAGATTTACATAATTCTGGAAGCAGGAAGCAAAATAAATGTAGAACTGCTCTTTTCCCAAACTTACAGTACTAGAAATAGGGTGTACTTGATGAAACCAGAAGTAAATAGATGTTGGGCAGTAATTGCATTTTATTTGATTAGTGAACTCCTTGGTGCCACAGGAAGTTGTAAGGACACAGATCAGCTACAGGAAAGGATTGGATAAATCCAGGGAGAAACATAAATACTGAAGAAATATAGAAATATGTCATATCTCTAACAGTATGATTTTGGTTACAAGGGAATGGACTGCAGAAAGTTTTCAGATATCTGCACTCCTCCTAAATAGAACATTCTACCATCACTGTTTTAGACAGAGTAATGGGCTAGATGTACTAGAGGCAGATGATGGGAAGAAATTTCTCATGTTCTTAATAAAAAAGGGTAAAATATCAGATATATCAACTTACACTAACCATGAGCTGAGCTACTGCCATTGTATCACCTGAGAACCTGGTTTATTGTGAAGTTCAAAAATTACATTAACAGTTAATAAAATTATTTTATTGGTTTTAACTAACCGGTTTCCCTAAGGATATAAGAATGGAAGTGACTTTAGAATATTTACGTGTTGCATTTTGTTGACTTCATTTAACTACAGAAGAAAACATCTGCTTGATGTAGTCCATGTGTTAAGACTTAAGCTTGTATGGAAAATGCTTGTAAGTTAAGATCAGACACTGGATTTCACAACTGTATAGCACTCAAAAGCAGACAGGAATGATTGTACGTGAACAAATAATAACGTAACCTTGGCCACTGCATTAGTGAAAGCAATGCAACAAATATCTGTAAAGGAGCTTTAGTGAATTAAATTTCATTTACTGAATTAGTCCTGATTAAAAAGAAATGTTTTGGCATTCCCATAAAATGGCCTTTATGGGAACACGAAGCTGTCCTTTCATTTCAGTTACCATTACTGCAGTCCCCTGTAAAAACAACAGCACAAGCAGTGCTCAACACTTGCTTCACATAGAAAGTACAAAGCTGGATTTCAATAGAGTGCCTTACAGAAAGGCAATAGAGTGCCTTTTCTACAGAAAGATCAAGAAGATTGCTATTCATTTCCACTTTGTACAAAGCCCTCTAGGTTGATTATGAAGTGAGGTTGATTATGAACTTCAGCAAGTCAAACAGTTGGCCATTGTACTGAAAGGAGTTACCGTTTCCTACATAAGTGCATTCATGTTTTAACGGACTTGAAAGGTGTGTATATATGCACCAATAGATGCAATCTCTGCCCATTATACACTCTGCAAAGAACTTTAACTCTCAAAATTTTAAAAGCTGCAATAGAAAGGAAAGGAGGAAAAGGAAAGAAAATGGAAGTTTATCCATTTTTTCCCCCTTCCTTCAGCTGAAAGCTTCTGCTTCATTTAAAGTAGAATTCCAATACAGCGTCAGTGCTTCCCTCTTCTCCTTCCTGTCTTATCCAGGCACCTTTTCTTCACACATTAGTTAATGAGAAGATGAGGCTTCTCTCCTTCTTCTCCCTTGTCACTTTGCGCTCTCCACCTAAGGCTTGAATACATGCAATTGCTTGTTGCACGGGTCAGCACCCTCTTGCAGGAAGTTGGATTCTCACTGTATCTCTGCTGAGCGATTTCCCAGCTGCAAGAATGGCTGGATGACTGCGCAGCTGGCCTTAAGGTATGATCAGACCTTTAAAGACTGGATATTTGTATCCAGCTAACAGTAAATACACACCTAGGTTTGAATTAGGTTCCTGCTGTGAACAGAAACAAAGACTCGGGTGTCATTAGACAGTAGAAAAAAAACAACTTATGGAAGAAGTTCCTTTTCTTCTTTTTGCTCTGGAGGCATCAACTCAAAAGCAAGGCAGAAGGTGGCAACTTCAAGGGAATCATGTGTGGCCCTGGAAAGACGCCTTTAGAAAAATCTTCTCTGAGCTGTGAATTGCAGAAGTCATCACCACTTGTGATGCCCTGTGATTCTCTGAAGGTCTGAATCAGATCTATCTTCCTCATGGAAATGAGGCAGAAAGTGCTGTACCAAGCTCCCAGTTCAAACAAGAGGTGGAAGCTTGCACATTAGCTGCTCCATTTGCCTTGCTGCAGAGTTTTCTCACCACAATGGCAAGTGGGTCAAGCTTCTGACACTTCATTTTCACATCCCCAATGGATTTCACTCTGCTCCATCTGTGCCCAGAGAAAGCTTCATGGCCAAGCTCAGTCATGAACAGGACAAAAAGCTGGAAATAGGAAAAATCATAACCTAGGAATACCATAATTCTTTTTTTTTGGCAGGCCTGTTGGGTGCATTGACTTGTGCTAGGTGGCCTTTAGTCCCTAGAAACTTCCTTCCTGACACGATTCAACTTCTCTGTGCCTTCACGTAAGAGTTATGAGCTTCAGACCAAAAGCCGTGCAGATAGAACCACAGGGCTTCCAGCCATCATGCATCTGGAGACCTGGCACACATCACCAGAGTCTGGCTGAATCCTCACACATCTGGACAGACAGTGCCTCTGTACCTCTAGCACAGAGCCCCCAGAATATAGCACTGAGCATATTTCACTATTTTAACACAGTGTAATTGAATTAAGACAATAAGGAAAAGCATCTTTGTCTAAATGCCATACCTTAAGATTGTAACTGAAACAAAGGCAGAAAATGAAGCAGAACCATACATGAATAAAAAGATAGAGCTTTTCTCAGACCTTTTCCTTTTTGCAATACTATTTACCACTCCAGTGAATTTACTTCATTCAACAGTTTCTGATATGCATTCAGCAGCAGGAAGCTGAAGAAAGTGCTTTTGTTTGCCTGGTTTTGAGAGATGTGCTATGAGAAGAATGTGCACTTACACTGTATGGCAGGGCACTGGTATTGCCATTGGCTGCTGGCTCTTTCAGCACTGCTTCTACCTGAATTCCAGACGCCCTGCAAGTGACAGCTGTGTGGTACCTGACACAGAGTCACCAAACAAGCAGGCTCCAGCAAGCTGCTTCAGGCATTCTTACAAGTACAAACATGCAATATGTCTATTGTGCATGTAATGAGTCACCTCAAAAAGAAAATGTGCGTCGTGCCAGATTATACAGAGGTTCTGTGAAAATAAATATTCCCATTGAGAACTGAGCATGAGACCAGAAGCTATGCCAAATTTGACTAGTCTCTAAAGGCCGCTCTTATTTCTTAAACCAGATGTTTCACCAAGGTTGTGACATCTGAGGAGAGAAGCAGACACAAAATACACGCACACTATGCTGACTCAGAATGAGGTATATAGTTGCAGAGAATTTAAATACAATTTTTGAAGTCTTTAAATCACTTTCCCCTGTAATCCTTCACAATTTCCACCACTAACCACAAAATGTAATCAATGAAAAATGTAATCAATGTTTTATAACATCCTCTTTTTCCCTTTTTCAGTGCCTATTTAATCAGTGTGTTTAGTTAATGGGATTACTTGCTTCCCTGACATAAGTGAAAGAGTGAGAGTGGAGAGTGAGTACACAAAGTATGCCCTTGTCTCCTAATCTAGATATGAAGCAACTAAACTTGTGGCACCTGAGTGACTCTCTGCTTTGATAGCTTCACATTTCCAGCTTTTCTAACCCATGCAATTGCTTTTGTTTAGCTACCTCTCTTCTCCTGCAGATGTAGCAGCTTGAAATTAAGGGTTATTTACAGACAAAAGAAAGGAGAAAAATACATTAGTCACAGAAGTCACAATTTTCATGAACATTAATGGAGAGCTAGTAGGTCCGTGCTTTACCTTAGAACAACTAAAAAAAATCCCACTGAAGAGAAGCATAGAATATCATACTTAAAGCCATTTCACCCAGCAACAGTAGGCTTTCAGTGCCCTTGCAGGGGAGTGGCAGGAGGCATCTGCTAAGCTTCATGTGCTGAATGATCAGGGAAGGGCAATAACAGCTGGAGAGAGCCCCTGCAGAAGCTGTGCCTCAGGGGAAGGATTTATTTGACCTCAGTGTCGTCAGTTTGTCATTAGGTTATTGCAATGGGAAGCTGATCAAGAACAGATTGTGGTCAGGAAAAGGGAGTATAACAATTGCAATGCTCATGACAGGGTAACCCTGGGATCATCTGACTTCCACAGAGACATCAGGACTTCTGCAGTAAACAAAAGTGTTCCTTGCCTTCCACCTACACAGTGACTTTGCTACCAATCTCTTCTTCCACTCAGACGTGGAGTCAAGCTTGAGGAATGTGATGGGAATGGGAACTGACAGCCCACTGAATGGAAGAAAATAAGAGAGATAGCAGAAAGCATATGATCTGCCACATCTCTTGCCTGGCCTATTCTTAGGAATGGGTGGATGGAAAAGGCTGAGTCACTGTCTCAGCTACAAAAGACCATGCTGAACAAAAGGAGCCTGCCAGCCAGGACTTTGAGCCACAAAGGACTGCCCAACTGCTCAGAGCTTTATGGGCAGGTGGCTTGTTGCCTCCACCACATCTCCCATTCTCTGCCTCTCATCTTTATTCCCTAAAACAAATGAGTACCAGAAACAATCCAATGCCAGAAAGTCCCAGGCAGTTTCCTTCCAGTAGGAATTTCAAGTCCCGCAGACCTGCTTCCCATCTGATTTAATGGAAACCACCTGTATGAGGTATCTTTTCATCAGATACAATTTCGTTAGTAAGACTTCAAGAAAGTTATTGGGTGATTTTGTTAACAATCATTTAGCATTGTGAGGTCCCTTGACCCTTAGCTTTAAAAGAATAATCTGCTATACTTCATAACAAAGTATTTTTTTCAAATCTACTTCCTTTCAAGGAAGTAAGATGCAACAACAGTACCTTTTTCCTGAAAAAAAAAAAAAAAAAAAAACCAACAAAAAAAGCCCACACAAATTGAATATTCCCAGTACTCTAATGCAAGTCTACCTAAAGCAAATGGCACTGAGCTGATGGCATGAAGATCTTTCTGTGGGAAAATATATTACTTACACGGGCTCCTTTTTCAGGGAAACACTGACATCCTCCACTGCAGTCTCTTCCTCCACATGGTCCTGTGTAACTCTTTCCACCCTGCAAGCCAGAACAGACAAAAGACAAAAATTAATTGGCATTAATTACACTACCTGGCACAATATAATAAATGTTAATTAGTAGATTCATTGCAAAGACTGGGATTAGATGACTATGATCTATGGATCTACAACTTCCTGGTGAGCCCTCTTAAAAGCTGCATTCAGAGCAGCAGTCAGAGGATTTCCAGTTCTTGGAAATATAATATCACTCTATTCATTTCCTTCCACATTTTCAAAATGCTGCAGCTCCATGCTGAGCAATATCTCACCTATCTCTTTGACACATGCAACACATACCATGTCACAGAAGAACAGCTGCTTGAATTCTTCAGGGACATGGATTAAGTCCTATGTCACAATGCAGCACATCCTTCTATGCATGATCTAAATCACTGCTATATTTTACAATATTTATGGGTGGACATAAAAGAAGACTTGGATATCATGCTCAAAATCATAAGCCAAGCTTCTGCCCTCTCCTTTTCAATGACTCTCTGTTCTAGAGACACCCAAAACTTGCTAGTAGCCAACCACAGTGACCTAGAATTCCGAACTAACCCAAGAGTTAGCTGCAGGTATATCTGTCCTGCTTGCGTAGAGCCATCTTGGCCTGGGCTGCAAATGTGCTGATCACAAGATTTTCTCTACTCCATGCAAACCCCTGGGAAGACTCCACAGGACTGCCCAGCTCATTTTCCACCTAGCACACTTAAGGCAGCAGCCACAGTTACTCTTGTTCAGAAATGTTAACAGCAGAGATGCTGTGCATGCTGTGGTGTAACTTTTAAAACTGTAACTTAATGATTAGGAATACTGCAAAGACCTGTGGCCCACTGCAGGTCTTAAACCCCTGAAAGTGCCCTAGCAGCTTCTTAAGTAGCTGAGAAAAGGAAAAAATGATTCCCCGTCACTAACGATGAGTTAGAAGAAATAGGACCAAAGTCTGACAGCACAGGAAAGGTGTTCTGGAGCCCAAGTCCCTCATTCAGAGCTGCTGCTGATTTTCATGTGCACTGCTGCTGGTAGAAAGAAGCCTTCAAAACAAGGCAGGTGCTCCGAGCTGCCATGCTGTGGCTCACGAAGGCAGTAATGCTGCCACTCCTGCTTCTAGCCCTGGGTCAAGGACCTGAAGCAGAGAGAGGGACCCGCACTGCCATGCTTAGCATTCTTCATGCAGCTGTAATCAACCCATGCTCAGCACATGGGGCTGATTTCTCAGGTATTCACTTCTCCCTTTACACTATCAAGATCCTGAAAACACAGCTCCAGGCTTTGGATTCCACTCTGCGAGCCAAATAAGTAACAGGTACGAAGCAGGTATCTGGCAGACATTGCTTAAGCCCTCCTTTGATGGTATTTATGCAACAGGCTTTTAAACTTACGGCAACAGCAATACAGAGTTTCCCAGACAAGTCATTATGCTTGTCATGAGAGGATTCCTGTCTGTACTTTAACTCATTTTACATATTAAAATACTTTTGTTTCAGTTTTCTATTTACTTTTAATGAAACAAGTAGGCATTCCATGCTGCAGAAACAAGCCCACAGAACTGAAACCATGCCCCGAGCTATTTAGAGGTTAGGTGTTGGATTCAGGAAATTATTTCACAGAGGTAACAGTGCCCTACGTCATGTTCTGAACTTTACTTTCTGTTTAGACTATTGTTTGGAGGAAATAATAAGCCCAGACCATTTTATAAACTCCAACAACTTGTTCAGGTTGGTCCATTTTGACTAAATGACTGGATGGTCACAAGCTTATTATGTCTTTATTTCTTCCTTTTCGCAGATGAAATGTACATCTCTCCCTCAGAACCCTTAATTTCAGAGTTTCTCCTCCCTGCCTTTTCACAAATGAAGAATAGTTCTATTTGTTTCCATGCGTGCCACGTGGATGTAATGCCTGTGTGAACCTACACCACTGCAGGGCACACGTCTGCATGGAAACCAGTGTAATAAGCAGTGCAGCCACTCATTAGAATTAATCACAAACTTTTATGGAAATGTTTTGGAGATGTAAATAACATATTGCAGCCTAACAAACTGCAGTAACAAACGGACAGGTGCAGCAATTAAATCATGAGAGACTTCAGTGATGCCTGCTGAGAAAACAGCAAGGAGAACAATAAGATTTTTTGTTTGTTCGTTTAATTAACAGGGTGTCTCTAAATTTGGTAAACTGTTGCTAAGGAGAAAACTATGGCAAGATAGTTGTCTGCCTGTAAAAAAAAAAACCTGGAGGCTGCTAATATTATTTTGACTGGAAGAATTTCAAGGCCTATTGTCCGCGTACTATCCATCATCCAACCTTTAAATTTGCATGTTTTAAAAATACCAGCGGCGAATGTGGGGGCACAATTGTTTTCTTCCACAATCTTAGGAAGTTTTTTTCTCTTTTCTTCTCGTTTTCAGTCCTTTAATGCACATATATTCTTAAGATGATGAAACATCAGGAAGATTTCTTCAAAGATAGGGAGCATAAATGGAAAACATTTGAGATCAGTGTTAACGTTGCTACTTTGTATTATACCTGGGCTCTCCATATTGCTCAGTTTCCACTTCTTCACTTTTTGATGGTTAGTGGGAGGTCTCTGGGACCTTTCAGTCACATGTAACATTTTCTGCTTTATTATCTATGAATGTATACAATTTCTCAAAAGCAGATCAGGGCACATTCATTTAGTCTGACATTATTGGGAAGTTACAGTATCAAGTTTTAGAGTTTCAGACTTTTAAAGTTTAAAAATAGATCTTTTAAAGATCCTCGTAAAACCTTGACAAAATGAACTCTACACATGAGCGCATAACTGAGACAAAGGGAAATAAAATGTAAGTGTATCAGCAAAGTTTACAATTTAGAGATGGGATGTGTAGCTGTAAAGTACCATAAAAGTGTTTATTTTCTGAGGAAACATACATTTATAGGAGTTTTACACCAACAGTGATATTCAGACATGCTTGTTTTGATCTGAGGAAGGTGCCACAACAGTGTGACTGGGCAATGGGGCAAACAGCTAACTTTTGGATACAAGGCTGCATGTCTCATCTACACAATTGAAATCTGCAGAGGTAAAATTGCCCAGATTACAGTGACAGAAATAGCAACTTGGAATTCAATCCTAACAAAATTAGGATTGATGAGAAAAAATTAACTAACAATGGTTTGTTTGTAAG
The DNA here is from genome assembly GCF_023343835.1 of Lagopus muta. Lineage (NCBI taxonomy): Eukaryota > Metazoa > Chordata > Aves > Galliformes > Phasianidae > Lagopus > Lagopus muta. The sequence continues at coordinate 137,878,330 of NC_064433.1, read as the reverse complement.
AAATACTTGTAGTAGTGTAACTGTGTATGAATATTAACAATAAGCAATAGAATTGTAGCTCTGTGTTTCTTGCAGTGATATAACTGTGAATTAATACAACTGATAACAGTACTGTGTTAATTAGCCAAGAAAGTATTATTAGGTGTAGGGTATTAGCAAACATCATGACATCTCCACCAGTTACATCTGAAGTCTGCTGTCTACATGGAGTCCCAGCCCTCTGCAGGCTCTCATTTCACCCTGGCAGCACCCAAGCTCACTGACCATCTCCTACAGCAGTGCTGCGCTAGTTTTAGCTCTGTTCACAAACACATGTAGATGCAACTTGGCCATCTGGATTCCAGCCCAATTGCTCTGGAGTCTGAAGATCAGGTAGAAAAACTTCCCAGTTCCTCTACTACAGATGCAGGGCTGGAGACAGATCCTGGAGACAGGTCAAGAGGCAGAGAGACACTTATGTGTGCAGCATCCACAGCTAGCCCTCTCTATGCACATTCACCTTGCAGGTAGAGGAGTCCCATAACAGATGAGTACCTGCAATTCACTCTTTGCCCTCTTCTATAAGAAATATCCACAGGGACCCATCAAGAGTGCGCGTAGCTCACAGAACCCAATCTACTACAAAATGTGATTGCAGCTCAGTCATGCTTTTAAAATGCAGCTGGAGAAGACTGCACTGAAGAAGAGTGAGTAAGGCAGCTTTACTCTGTCCCATTTGTTGCCCATAACAGTACAGCAGTCACAAGAGACTCCAAGGAAATGTGAGCTCTCTGACTAAGAAAATAAAATACGTGCCTACCCTGGGAAATCTCTAACTGGCAGAACATGAAGTAGGTTGGAATGGAGAAGCTGAAATGATGGAGAAGGGGGAATGAAGAAAGAAATGAACAGAAAGGGAGAATTTTCCAACCATGCTTTTAACATCTTTGGGTCACTCTGTGCTGGAATGAATATATGATTAATGATTCAAGGAATGTGAACACCATTTATACTTAAGAACAAGCAAGGGAAAACATATACCATCTATATTTGTACAGCTTATATATTAGCCCTGTGGAACCACTGTCTTTTTTTATACATATGAAACAGCATACATGGAACACATATGCTCCAACACATTTTTTTTTTTGTCCTCTTGCTTCCACATAACTTTTTTTTTGTCCCAAAACATTATTACTTGTGTTAATATATCTTCAGCCAATAAAAGACAATTTCTTCTCAAAGAATCCATACAGTTTTGCTTTTGACAGTTTCTTTCAGCCAAACTCTTAAGAAGCCTAGAAAAATACACCTAGCTCTCTTTAAACTTTTCCACACACTAATGATATGTTACCTGTGTGTGTCCACTGAAGTACCTTCACTTCAATGGTTGGTATTCCGACAAAGAACAAAGGCAATTTGAGGACAGACCTCAAAGTAAAGTTCTATGAGTACAGAAAGACCAGGAAATATAAGCCATTTCCTCACATGTTGCTAAAAAACACCCCACGGAAATTATAATAAAAATATTGCAACTTAGAATCAAAGGGTTCTACACACCCATATTTTCTTCAATACAGGTTGCAATTGTGAATTAACTTCTAGCTTGACACAGCCCAGTTTGGTGCTTTTCATCCATCACAGCAGCGCTTCTGAACAGGCTATGTTATACCAAGGAGATTTTGGAAGGTCTGGGAACTTGTAGGAGGTGCTGATACATCGCGTGCTCCTGCCATGTCACAACAAGCAGCAGACCCAGATGCTCCATGTGAGCCAAAAAGTAGATTTTAGCCAAAAAGTCCAGTCAGGATTGCAAACCTGCTTCTGAGACAGAGCACTGCCGCTGCCAGGGAAACTGGCCTACACTTTCCCTTTGAACTTCTATTTCCACATCTGACCTTCAGTTGTCAACACTCACATTAGTTTCAAATTTGGTCCATTACAGCCCTGATTTAGAAGCATTAATCTTCTGCTGCCTTTGAAAGAAAGGAGAAAAAAATAAATTAAGAATATGGTTGGATAACCCTGTTGCTGAGGAAGCAGACAGATACGAACTTGGTTTCAAATGTAACTGCACAGTTGCATTTGCTCCAAACAAGCCTTTTACTCCTTAAAAAGATGAAGACATTTGTTTCCTGGATATCAAATTTATTTCTCTAGAAACATCCATAAACAATCTTTCAAAACAAGTATGGAGAACTATTAGTGGGGCAGTCTGAATTAGTCAGCATCAAACTTGGTCTGGAAAATGCTCTGTCCTAGGAGAGATGCATGCCAAAGGAAGAATCAGCCATCTGAAACTGCCTGTTTGCAGTGCAATAGCTGCAAGTGCATTGGACAGTATGACCACTGTCATACTGAAGACCATAACTGTCAAGGGAATGGCAGAAGGACATTGGCACATTTAGAGAGGAAGGAAAAGACGTGGGTGTGGATCCTCTCACTAAGTGTTCTGAGAATTATTTAGCTAAGAAATAATTCTTTCTTTCATATTTGAATGGGAGCCATAATCTTTTCTAGACTGGATTCATGGAAACTGGAATAGTTTGTGACCTCAATATCTTACAAAAGTTTACACCTCCCATCAGAAGTAGAGGGAGCCGTATAGTTACATGTCCTTCCAAGAAAAAATCCTGGAGGAAGAAACTGCTCCCAGAATGAACACAAGAAAGCTTACCACCAGCCATACTAAGAAAGCTGGTCAGTTTACTGGTTAAGGCAGTCTTTCCAGTGTAACAGGAACAGCAGTGCCTGTGGCAAGCACTTATAGATTACTGATTTGTGTGGAGTTTCCAGATCTGCCTCTCTTATGATGAGGATTATAGAGAAAACTGTAAAGCAGGTTGTCCAGCACATAAGCAGCTCACTTCATTTCTGAGTCCTGATGGGAACATCAGCAGAGAAGAATCCCAAAATAGCACAGTTCCTGGGATACAGACTGGGATGCCTGTGCTTTATGTCTGGGACTGAGGGGCTGGAGGATGAGAATACAAAGTCTCTGATGCTGCCAAGTCCCCAATGGACAGAAACTCATCCTTTCAAGTGAGTCTCAGCAAGGACGTCAAAGCCAGCAACGGGAAACATGAATCCTGCACCTCTTAGATGTGAAGCTATAAAAGACTTTCCTCTTATGGGCTGGCTTGTGGCTCTTGATTATATGAACTTTTTGGCATGCAGCCTTGATTTGAAGGCTGCATAGTTTCATTTCAAAGTGAAATTTCACAGCTCCACATGCTCACTTTATTTGAGGTACTATTTACCATCCCCTCTTCAAATCCAAATGTTCTCTTGTCCCAGTCTTGAGAAACTGCCTTCTAAAAACTGCGGAAGCCAGACATGCTGCAGTGTGAACTTACCCTTCACATTTTCATGAAAGCATTTCTAATTTTGTAGCTTATATCCAAGCTCACAATTACTGAGCAAGCCAGATGGAATCCAGAAGGAGCTGCTGTGATATGGCAGGCATTTAAAAAAAAAAAAGAAAAGGAAGGTCTTTAAGAGGCTGTGTCACAGAGTAAATCCACAAATCTGCCTAAATATAAGGAACCACCAGATATCTGCATAGCTGTCCAGGGATCTTGCTTGCTCACTTCACAAGAATATGGCTGTTTGCAAACAGTACCCTTCCAAGCAAGAACTCCATGCAGTCACATAGATTTCTGTCAAGAAGTCAGTGAAAGGGGTCTGGTATTTATAAGTTAAGAAGTTGGGATCAGCCATCAGTTTTGATGTTTTTTTTTCCTCATAGGGATGTTACCCTAAGAAAGAGACTAGAGTTTAAGATGGGAAAACCCAGTTAAAATGTTTTAAAATGTCTAAGAAGATAAATAGTTGTATTTACATAAAAATTCATTACTTCTGCTTAGTTTTGTAGAATTTACAAAGCTATCAGAAAGAGAACCTTAAAAAGCAGCATTACGTCACTGCTTAAAAGTGCTACAGCTTCTAGGAGCTGATGAAGGATCATATGAAGGCTTACAGAAGAACAAAGAAACAAACAAAAACAGAGGGATATGTCTAGTAAGTCTGAAGCTGGAATTTCTTTTTCAGAAGAGGAATGTATAATTAAATCTAAAAGGCAGAAGGTGCAGAAGCAGCTGAAGGAAAATATAGATTGATAAGTTAAAATTTGGTTTGATATCTTTTAAACTTGATTCCATCTTAATTAAAGTATGCTGTTAGAGATGCATATTATTTTAACTTATTATCTTTTCTTAAGACACAACAAATCCACCTCTACCATCCAATGCCATTCCTTATCTGATACAATAGTGGACTTCAGAGAAAGTGTGCTAGGACATCTTAATGTAAGCCCTGATTTTCCAGCACAACATTTCTAGGAATAAAGATTGTCTCCACAGAAGCTACTTAGGTGGTCTCAGAAGTTGATATTGCAGGAGCTGGAAGAAGTATTTTCTAGTTATCAGCAATGACGAAAAAAGCTCTGTGATGTGGTGAAATAGATGTAATCACTCACAAACTATCCTGAAAGGCACAGTTTGTCTCTTCAATTTTTATTCTACCGTTTTATTTTATGCAAACTCCTCTCCAGTTTGTATCTGATTTGCACAAGTGTAAACATTTAGAGAATGCACAAATCAGTGGGCAGTGTAATCATCTCATACGTTCAGTTACATTGCATGGTGCATCTTAAAAATATTTTCCATAAGGGAATGAGGGTAGAGGCACTATCAGCCCGTAATCTGAATTTGGCTTTTGTCCAATATCTTATATTACTGGAATAAAATCCCCCTTCTCATCTCCAAGCACAGAAAGGCATTTGTTCACATACTAGTAGCATAATAATGAAATACAGCATCCACTCATTAAAGTAGCAATCCTATATTTAGCTACTTTTAGTTTCCGAAGTCTAGTCATTTTCAGTTCTCGAAAGACATCCAAGTAATGATATCATTTGCTTCAAACAATAGAAAGTCTGGATGCTATTCTATATATGGAGATTTTTGTAGTCTATTTATAAACCACGCCAGTTATTTGACCTGTCTAGTTTACTCACCTACGTAAATTGGCAGACTCGGGAAACTTGCTTAAGAACATATTATTCTTAGCGACTGATAAATTTTAAAGCGGCTAAATTATACTTGAGATACATCCAATATTTCTGAAAACTCATCTCCACCTATTACACTACAAACAAACAAACCTGCCAGCGGAGGGAAGATTTTTGCTTCTGAACAAGCAGCAGTGCAGTTGCATTAGCCCTGCTCATGGAGAAGGGATTGATATAAAACAGCCGCACAGCTGTTTTCATGGCTGCATTGTCTATATTTGTTCAGTGCACTGCAACGGTGCCAGGTTTTCCCAAAACCTAAGCACCACCACAGAGGTTTTATTCCAGTTTCATTATTTCCATAATTAAAAGTGCTTGACTGCATGTGAAATTCATTTATAAATGGAGTTTGTTTTCCTCCTAGACACAGTTATTTACAGCCATAACCTGCTGACCTGGTTCTTAAGTATTCAGAGACCATGGGATCACGGCACTTCTCTCCTTGGGAGGGTGAGGTCAGTGACTGTTTTTAATGGCCTTTTAAAGTTCTATTGTTTCTACAGAATTAAATACAGCAGACAGAGAGAAAGAAAAGAGATTAAGTTCTTCCAGCATCATTACTTACTAAATTGCAATTAGATTTATATACCAGTAACTGAAATTAAGGAGTTACTGAGAGCATGATTTGCAAGGAATGGATTTGCATGGTTTATCACTGATGACACAAACTGACTGACCTTGTTTTTATCACACACGGTGCTGAGTAGTTCTAGATCAGTGTTTTAGGCCAGCTCTTACAGCTCTGGCTCATTTTCAGAGCTGACTGTTAGAAAAAAGAGCTGGAAATATTAAATGTGGAAATTTGCTAAGAAACATTTCAGAACTGTTTCTCAGAATTGGACTGGCATTTCTTTAAGAGTAAGAAAAATACACAAGAGATTTGGGAAAAGCACTATATTTGATATTTAACTGCCAGGCCAAACGCAACACCCACCATTTCCTTTCTATTTCAATCAAGAAAAAACTCATGACAAGTAGTTTTCTCACTGACCTATTTCATTGTCCAGTTTAGATTTCAAAAGGTAACCTTCTCACTGAGCTCTATCCTCAGTGCTCTCTGTTGATCAGTGTTGTTACTGCTAAAAGATCTCTGGATAATACTGATTGCTGTAGGAGATGTAGCAGATTGAGAAGGTATGTTAGAGGATGCAACACAATAGGACAATACGCAGTTCTCAGTGAAAATGCTGTCATTTGCAGTGTGGTCGAGGCAGGTAATTAAAATAGAGAAAAAGGAGTTGAGACATGATCTCTTCCCTGGGGATATAAAAACTGATAGTCAATTATTAGTGATAATCCCTTTCTCATCCATATACTTTTGGTCAGCAAAATGTTTTTACATATTTTCACAAAAGAAGGAAGGTATGTAGACAAGCTTTTTTTTTTTTTTTTTTTTGTCATTTGCAAACAAGATGCCTCCATGCACATAAGAAACACCTTAAGAACTGAAGCAGGAGAAGCATTATTTTCTTGCTCATAATACTTACATGATATTTTTCAATTGCAACTTCTACCAAAAAGCTGTTTTAGTTATTTATTAGATAGTCAGGTGACAAAATTATACCTCAACACAAGACTTATTTTATATATTTGTAATCTATACATTAATCCGATACCTGGAATGGACAAATTAAGTTCTCCTTAATACTAACAAATAAATAACAGCTGGTTTTTTCTTCAGTTTTCTTTTTCACACCCACTTTTACATACATTTCTTTTGATAGGTGGGAAGAGCTTTTTTCTTTTGTGCGGGAGGTTCAATTTCCTTCGAAATACCCAACTGACTTTTCAAGAATGTTACCACAGCCACACCATGTAAGAGTGGCTCAGCAGAAGATAATGCAGAATTTACATTTATCCTGAAGAAGAAAAAAGGGCTCATATTTCCCATATGTACCAGTGACTTGTCATTACAACCTGCTCTAGTTCAGCCCAACAGCTAGGCAGATTTCTGCAATACTGCAGTACTGAGTTGAATGTACTTTCCCAGCCCCACACGATGAGTCACCAGTTCAGCTCGGTCTAGAAGCCAAGACCTTCCTGCCTTCCAGTCCATTACTCTAACCAACTGACAAACACTGTCTGCATTGCTGTAATAAGTCTTGTGGCTCAGTCTCCACACCAAAAATGCTCTTATCACAGTACAAACAACTAACATACTGAGATTATAAACAACCAAATATCAAGCTTCTTTAAACTGACTAAAGTGATGTCACTTGGCTTTTCTTTCACATCCTTTTTTATTATAAGCTTGTCTTCACAAAAAGATCAAAGAAAATCCAGAAATATTCATACCTTGACATTAAGGAGTAGAAAACAGACAAGAATAAATGATGGAATACACTTATATTTCACTATATGAGAAAAGAGTCCAGACTCTTAAAAGAAGTGGATGGAACCCTCAGTGCTCATCAGTATCAAAGGCCATAGCAATTTAGAAGTGCTGCCTGATTCAAAACCCATTCCCTGTGTAAGCAACAGACCTCGTGTACCTCAGGAATATCTGAATCAGAAGGGGGACAACCAGTAGACTGGATTTATGTATTCAGCTTTGAAAAAAAACATCTTAGTTTTTAAAGCTTTCACAGTTAATGTTAACTCAAAATGCTAATTTTTAGCCAGAATGCCCACAGCCCAACAATGGAGCTCAGAAATGCTTTATTAGCAAAGGCACAGAAATAAGCTGGGAATGTAATACTCACATGAAAGGGCTGTAGAATCATAGAATATCTCAAGTTGGAAGAGACCTACAGGATCATCAAATCCAACTCCTGGCAGCACACAGGACCACCCAAAAACCAGACCCTATGTCTGAAAGCATTGTCCAGACACCTCTTGAACTCTGGCAGGCTTGGTGCCATAGCTGTTTCCCTGGGGACCCAGTTTGAGGGCCTGACCACCCTCCAGTGAAGAACCTTTCCCTGATATCCAGACTGAACCTCCCCTGATGCAGCTCCATGTTGTTCCCTCAGGCTCTATTGCTGTCAACTGAGAGAGGAGATTAACAGTGTACCTCCACTTCCCTTCTGCAGAGGCTGTAGGCCATGGTACTGCTTACCAAAAAAAATCCAAGCTCTGTATCCTTGTTTGTCTCCCTGAAACTTCACAGACATCCCATGTGTGTTTCGAAGAGATCTTCAGCTGACAGACCAGCAGTGAGTCTGTCAATGTCTTGGTCAGGTATCACCTTGTGAAAACCCCATGGCTTTAGTTTGGCATAAGACAAATGATTCTGCCAAATTCCAAGGCATGGTAGAGAACAACTCTTCATGTGTAGACTAAGGACTCAGGACTCATTATTACTGTAGCTATGCCTCAGAGATTGTCAGATTCTTCTGCAGGGACCCTTTGCTCTCGAATGCGTAGCCACAGCTCTATTTTCAGGCAGCAGGGGGTGACATGGAAAATTGGGTATTTAACTTGTCTTTCTTTTCCTTGAGTACAGAGCAGACAATTTCTATGCCATATTTTGCGAGCAGGATAGATCTTGAATGTTTCTGATAGAACTCTGCTACTTTCCTCTCATAGAAGAATCTTTTCCCACAGCTTTCATAGGTCACTCTGAAAGTAATTCTGATCTTTGTTCAAAGGCACAATTGTGACTATTACCTACAGTGGTAACAGTTTAACTCTCACCTTCTAGCAGCAGAGGATCTACATACATGACTATTGAAAACAACAGTTTAGGCCAGATGCTAAAAGAGCAATGGGATGCACCACAGAAAAAATGGGCATTTTTTTGCATTTTGACCAAAGATAAAAGTTATTAGCCACCCATTTCGTATTTCATCCCTTTTTACCAATCCCTTGCTTTCAAGGGGAGAGCACCACAGTGCTAACATGCTTTGCTACGTTTATTCTGCTAAACGTAAGCTGGTAGAGCTGGCGAAGGGGAGGTTAAATTATTTCTCACTTCCCCTACCCCTGTCTACCCCCCATCCAGAGGAAGGCAGTAGGAAAAAAGGAATTGTTCTTCTCAATTGCACATCCGTCCCCTGTCTCCTCCTGGGAAGAGACAGCTATTTCTTATCTTGGCTGCTTTACATCATTGAAATGTAAAAGGAGAGTATGAAGGAAGGAAATGAGAAAAAGACAGAGAGATCTCTATGCTTCGGAACATTGGAGGGAATTTCTTCCTACGTACCAGAAGAAAGAAGGGTGGGGTGGTGGTGGGGACAGGAATGCTGTAAGAAATGAAGAGCTAGAAAACCTCCACTGACAGAAAAATAAAAAATGCTGGTGAGTAGGTGATCTTTGATCCGCTACCTGCTCTTCAAGCATTTCAAACTACACTTCAACAAAATTTTCCACGTTGTTTCAGCCTCCAAACTTCATTCAATAGTGATTGACCTTAGAGAACATAAAGATGTAGCTGTATGCATTATTCATGACTCAAAGATACAAAGGAAAGAAAAACATCCTTTCTGCACTATTCTAAGATACACTGCCCCTGGAAAGGGACTTAAGGCTACAGTTAGTATAAATAATGCCATTTGGTAAAACTTCAACAAATGACAGCAGGGTTAACTTAGCTTTCCTGCTGAGGATCTCACAGGAGCACATAGGTCTTCTCAGAAGACATAAACAAATGTCAGTTATCTCTTTTGGAAGAAGCGCTGTTCAAAGGACAAGGACTCAAAACATGAGGGGAAAACTTCAAAAGATCTGGAGTTAAACACCCAAAAACTCAAGAGTACTTCTCTGAAGTTTATCTGAACTACTTGATGTCCTCTGAAACAGACCAAAAATGTTGTCCAGGCAGGCTTTCTGTGGTAATTTCAGCTCTTCCTTTCAGGCTGGACATTTGATATGTATGGTAGCAGTTCTTCACCTTTGGCATGTTACGAGATGTGCCTGTGATCAGTGAAACAGTGTGGTTAATACTTTGCTTTCTGCTCATCATGCTAGGAGTGTGTGAATAGCTGTGAAAACCTTTCCAGCAATTAGTCATTTAGGTAGACTAGATGATGTGTAAACCTCAAAGCTGTATGCTGAAGTGGTTGAGAATTACAGCAAAAATGGCCTTAAGGTATCAGCTGAAATTTATGATATTTAAAGAGATTTTTAACTGAGAGTGTGGCATGAGAAAAGGAGCACCAATAACTTAAGAAACTCCCATTACCAAGTGCTAATCAAGCACTTCAAAGGTCAGAATTCTGCATTTGAATGCTGCCACAGAAGCAATGGGAGCTTAGACAAATATGGTTGACTTTTCCAGTGAAACAATGTGGTGTGAAGAGCAGCCCTTTCCTCCTGCAGATGAGCAGTGTTCTCCAGAGTCTGGAGAAGGAACCACAACTGTTGGCATCTGCTAGCAAGGATGGGGAACTACATGAGTTGAAATGGACTGCATGGTATCAGGCTTATTCAAAAAATTGTTTTCTAGCATTTGGGCCTTTCTGTTAAAAACATCAAAGTTAAAGTATAGAAAATGGAGTGTACAAACATGTATGCAAAAACTTGGGTAAATTCTCCGTGCCTAATGTATCTGGGGTGAATTGAAGTCTGAATAAGCTATTCTAGTCCTGAGGAGCAGAGAAATGAGTATACATGGGGAAAAAGATTCCAAGAAAATTCTTTCTTTTTTCTTCTTCAGGAAAGAAGACTTAATTCAGTGAGAGCATTCTGTGTGGCTGAGGCTTTACGTGGATGCTTGCCTCGCTGCACTTTTTGTAAAGGAACAGAAACACCATGGGGCCTGCTGTGAGGTAGGCTGAAAAGACCAGAGCAGGGAGTTGTCAGGAAGCTGGCTGCCAGAGCAGTAGTCACAGCTAGCAGCAACTCATGGCAAAGCCAGCAGTGGAGCTCAGCCCAGCACAAGGCACACAGGGATTAGGGTTGGAGTGGGATGGACTGCAGACGGTGCCCACCTGCTGTGACCCGGCACCCCGCTCCCACAGGGCACCAGGACTGAAAGGCAAAGTAATTCACCTCACAGCTCCTGGGGACAGCTGGATGCTGCCAATGTGCTTTGTGATCGCATTTGTGCTTCCTGCTGTGGATTACTTACGTTTTCCAAAATGACGTATGATTAACTGGGAGGTAGAAAGAACAGGGAAGTGTAAAGATTTATTTATTTAAGCCCTTTCATTTGATTCATTGTTCCTGCGGAGGGAAGCACTGCTCAATAAGAGTGTAATTTAGATTGCCAGATTTCTGGGTGGAGGCTCAAACTGCTGGTGTTTGTTTGGCTCTCCAGTGTTGTTTTTTCTGGTGAGGAGAGTTAAAAATCAATGCTGACCTATATTACTTCTTGTCAGAGGAGTTCCTCTTACGTTGAGTTCCTTGCTGGGTTAGACACCGTCTCTCTTCCTGAATGATGTTGGTTCCAAAGAACCAATGCAGACAAGTAGGTACCAGATCTAGAAGCATAACTATCTCATGGATGCAAAGAAGAACAATTTATCATCAGAACAGTTTAGCCAGGAAAAGCTGCTGTTACAACTGGATTGCCCAGTCACACTTCTACCAGTAGAAGCAGCTTTTTCTATACAAAAAATGCAAATTGAGAAAAGCACAGACTTTGCCTTTTGAGCTTTACCTATACCAGAGGCTTTTGTCAGCAAGAAATAAATTCCAGTGAAAACTGAAATTCCAAAGGAACATATTCTTTTTGGAGAGCTAGCTGTGAAATGCCGCAGAATCTTCTACTTTCCCATAATAAAACTTCCTCGACCTCTACCACCAGAACTATCCGTTCCTTCAAGTGCAGAACACACCAATAAAATATTTATCGTCTCAGAAAGACGTTGGCAGTGTTTTTCATACCATGCACATTCTGACTCCACAAGTTCTCAAGAGCTGATTGAGGGTGCCTCCTAGACAGCTGTCAAAAGCTGGGCCAAGAGTGCTTAGCACACTGCAGGAGGCAAAAAGCCCACAAAAAACTGCTGACCCACACCACTGCAGGCATGCTCCATCCGTATCCACATCTCAGCCATCATCCTCCACCTTTGATAAAGATGTCCTCCTTACTAGGGCACTAGGAAAAGGGTCTGGACCAGAGGGCAGTGGGCATGGAACAGGCTGCCCAGGGCAGTGGTCAAAGCCCAGAGCTGCCAGAGTTCCATGCCATGATCATTTGAATATCACTTTCAGACACAGAGTTTGGATTTGGGGTGGTTCTGTGTGGAGCCAGGAGTTCAACTCAGTGGTTCTTGTGGGTCCCTTCCAACTTGGGATATTCTATGATTCTGTAATTCTTCGCCTATGTTTCTCTTGTAGCTCCAAAAGCATTAATTGTTTCTAATTTGCAGTCCTGAAACAATCTTACCTTGTTTCATCCTAAAGCACCTCTCCTTCCGTAGGGTAGCACCCCCAGCACACATTTTGTGGTGATGCAGTCCCTCAGCTGAGGATATGTACTTGTATTAGCACTGCTCTCCATAGTGCTCTTGTCCATCTTGACTAGAAAACTCTAGCTGCAATTGTATCACCTGAGAAACTCATTTAGTTGGTGCCACTAAATCAACTCCCGTTACGCTGTTTCTTCATAGTATATTATGCTTCCTCTATCAATTTTTAAGCTGAAATTTCAATATAATGCCTAAAAATTCTTTCTGTTACAGGTGTGTTTGTTGTTTTTCCTAGTTCTTGGGCCCAAACAGCAGAAATTGTATGTGGTAGGAGACAGCAGCAACATTATCAAAACACATAAAAGTCTTTGATCAGCCAAAGCAAGGCTTGGAAAGAGTAGTGACACACTGATGTTTTATATATATACATGTATTATTGGTACAAAACGTATACTTTGATTTGAAAGAAGGGATTTCACAACTTTGACTACAAGTTTTAGCTCTATACATCCAAGTAAGTAACATACTCTTCGTATATAAAAATGAAGTAAAAATCAACAGGTAACTTGAGTTTATCATTTCTCCTTCCTAAACACAAAAAATCATAGAAAGACACCCCTTAGACATTTTTCACTGATGTTCACTATGCATTTGAAATATGTCTCAATTTCTTTTACCTTAAAAATAGCAAACACCTTCAGGAAAAAATAATGAAGGAGTCTTTTTTTACATGCCTCCCTACTGATGGAAGGCGCCTGTGTTCCATGACGCGTCCTCTGCCCCAGGGAGGCACGATGAGCTCAGGAGTCCTGATGAGCCTGCAGACTGAGGGAACAGAGCTGCAGGCCACGAGGTTTGGCAAAGCTGCTACAGTCTGCAATGTACAGCTGGAGCCTGGGGACATTGCTGCCTTCTGTGTGAGATGGCTTGCCAAGTGAAGAGGCGTTTCAATGGGTGGGTTTGGTATCCCTTTGCTTTCTAACTTCATTGAGATGTCAGAAAGAAATCTGCCCCTCTTTCAGCTGAGTTTTTTTTTACTTTTACAAGCCTGACTAAAGGAAACTTGGTCTAGAAGCTCTCTCCAACAGATACAGGTGTCCCCTAACGTACATATCACTGTGGATGTGCTTGTGCCCCAGGGCCATGTGGAGCACTTGTGTTAGCTGTCACAAAGGCTGCAGTGCCTTGGTAAGCGCTGCTGCCAAGCACAAATTCCAGATGCTGAGACACAGGATGTAACAGAAGACAAAGGAGGCAGTGATCCCTCCCAAGGAAAGAAGTCCTTTCACTAAATCCTTCTCTGCACTGACGTTCTTTTCTCCCAGCATTCAGTTACTCCCCTTCTTTAGGACACAGCAGCACCTACCACATTAGGAAACAGCGTATCACAGAGTGTTGGGAGCAGGTTCCTGGCTAGTAATGGTGAAAAAATTCAAACGTTTATCTCTTTCTTGCCCATTTGCAAAAGAAGGAATGCTGCTGAGAGCTCTCAAGCCTCTGTTATCTCTGTGACCGATCCTTGGAGAACAGCCGGCAGCAAAATGAACTTTCCAGGATGGCTGAATATCAAATAAATACGGTTGCCTGGACTAGAGAACAGAGCACTGCTATGTCTTATCTTCTTATGGCAAAACAAATTAGCATATTCTTCATTCCCTACTTGATAAACGTAAGCAGACACAAAGGGTATGTGGGGACATAACATCATATTCCTCTATTTCTTATAATTAGTAAAGCTAAAACATCTCTGTAAGCACAGCATATTCTACACTTAGAAATACATAGATTGCAGGAAGGTTTCTGGAACTTAGTTTTCTAATTAAATAATGGGAAAGATAATTCCTTTCATCCTTCCTGTTTTCCTACAATTCTGTCAGCAAGTAAATGGAAACAAAGTTGTAGTTAAGAAATACAACTGAGTAATATCCAAGTTTTTTTTTAAAAAGAAGAAACTACTGAGACTGTACTTCAGCATTAAAGTAGTATGATGTAGGGGTTTCCCTGCTTTGCCTGGATGACAGCAACAATGCTTGTCCTCATAAGGGTATGATTGGCTCCTTTGAATTCACAAATTTGAACTCACAAATTTAAACCTGTGCAATCATTTCTTCCATCCTTGCACACATATGCTCACACCCACAGCACACACATCCAGCATCCCTGCCTGCCGCTGCAGGTACTCTACAGGCTTCTTTGCAGCATATCTCTGCAAGAGGTAATGGCAGGAATGAGTACTTGTAATTCTGCCTACACACGGACAGTGACTAAAGTGGGTAGAACTGGAAGACAACACCTCCTCAGGGTATATGTGTATCACTTTCAAATATATACAAGGCTACTGAAAACTAAATAGTCTGGGAAAAACACACGAGACTGAAGTAGGACAAAAATGGGTGTTCTGTCCATTTGGGTTGAAAAATAACTATGCTAAAATTTGCTTCCTAATGCAGCCTCAGTCATGAAACAGACACCAAACCAGCTGGTCTGTAGGTTGAGCTTTGGTATCAGAGATGAGTTCTGTCATTTGTGTCAGCCCATGAAGGAAAAATGTTCATCAGCACTAGTCCTGAGCCTCATATGAAAAAGCTACAACAACAAAACAGTTCATTCAGAATATTCATGCCACATAACTGCCCTAAAGAAGAGGTAGTTGTCATGGGAAGACCGGGTTGGAGGGAAAAGTGGGATGACTTGCAGAAAGCAGAATTAGGAAATCTAAAATCTCAAAGAACACATTTACAAAAAAAAAAGAATAATTTGACAACTACTCAGTGTTCTGATTGCACTAAAAAAAGCAGTCACATAAACTAACTTCTGTCGCTCCTTTTTTTTTTTAAAAGCAAAAGTATGCAAAGTGGCTTTAAACTTATCTCTTATCTCCATGCTTACTGCATATGGAATTTTCCAGAGGAATTTCTCTAGCAGATGTTTTTAACTAGAGCCCTAGTAGGGGAAATAAATATCAGTGTTGTGACACTACGAACCCAGTTGTCGTTATTAGTGATGGGGAAAGATAACTGCCTGCCCTTAGCAAGAGTGTTCTGGTGGTCTCAATAAAGCCTACAAGAGAGGAAAACAAGCTGGACTGAGCAGTCAGGGAAGCACAAGTATTGCCTCATGTGCCTTCAATATACAATAAGCCCTGACTAGTTACTCAACAAGATTTTAGCTGTGTGTCTGGAAAACAAAATATCTGGAAAAGCCAATTGCCTCTCACTCCACTGGAAACCAAGAATGAAAGGTTGGGGTCCTCACATCTTTAGGATGGAAATAATTTATCTTACAGAGGAGTTTCTCACAATTAAGCTACTGAAGATAGTCACAGTGGACACAGAGAAGCAGGGAAGGAGGAGTTGGAGTTGGCATTTTGTGCTAACCATGCGGCTTGCTTCTTCAAGACTGAAGAGGGAAAGTGCCTGGAGGAAGAAATTTAGAGGAAATTCTACAGGGAATTTTGTAATATTTCCTTTCCTTACTTTTCATATGGAAGGTGATCTGAACTCTTAAAAATAAATACTCCGTGAAGCCTTGTATGAATCAACTTCATGTCAAAAATCTTGCTCCTCTAAGTGCAACTCTTTAAAGAGTTCCTATGGAACAATTTAATATAATTAGTTCCATGCCATCTGCAGAATGCCTCGACTAACATGCTGCTTTTGCAATACCAGAAGTAAAATTGAGCATGACTGAACTCTTTTCCTGCAATGTCACATGGCTATACAAATAGCAACCGGCTTCAGGCTATGACACTGTGCTGCCCTTTGGGCCCAGGTTATCCTGCGCAGGGTGGCTGCTCTCTTGGGCCCCTTTGCAAAAGCAATGAATGGACACTGTGGGTGGCAGGCTCCTGTGGTGCTAATGGCCACGGGAAAACTGGCAAGGGAGGGGGAAAAGGAAAGCAAGACTAAGAAGTGGAAAACTATTATATTTCCACAAAGCTCAAAGGGAAAGGACAAACAAAGCACTATTATCCCTTCTGTTGCTGCCTTTTTTTTTTTTTTTTTTTTTTTTTTTTTTTTGTAATTCATTTTCTCAGTGTTGTTTTTGTTTTTTTTTTTCCACTAGGTTTCTTTCATCTCTCTGTCTCCTCGTCATTCTTTAGCAAAAAACTGCCATGTTGAGACATGCTCAGGCTTAAAAATGATTAAAAGAAGCACACTGTACTTATCCTGCTAAGTGGCTCTTTGTGATGAGACACGTCCCTGCTTTCCTGCTGACCACAAGACACGATACTTAGTCATGTGGCAAAAGCACTTTTCTTCATCTCATACGTTCCCTTCTCCACTGCACCTGTGTGGCTGAAGAGTGAGGAGTAGGGTGCAACATCTTCCTCTGGGAAGCATTTCAGAAGGCAGAAGATGTCCTATTACAGGTACACAACCACAATGCCACATTGCTGAGTTTTGCCCTGCAAGATCAATACAAATGAAAGCCTACAAAGACACGTTGAGGCCAGTCCTTTTCCAAATCTGATTTCTATGAAGCATCTCAGGTTGGATATTTACTCTCGGCACTACTTTTTCTATTATGAAGGGGAGAACCTTGTATTAATGAGTTTATCAGGTTGACAATTTACAGCAAGTTGGCAACAATGTTTTCAGCTGTTGGCTCTCTTTTGTTGGCTTTTCTAGGCAATGAGGAAAAATTCTTGGATTACCAGCAAGCAAAAGGAGTTACAGATATCTGCAGCATACATTCAGATGTATGAAAAAAAATAATATGTAAGGGGCTAGTAATGTGTGCCTGATAACATTTCAGCTTATTGGGGAAGGTACACTTCCTTGCCCTAAGCATGGAATGTTTCAATACATTTCAGGAAATCTTACTAATTTAATATAACCATTAAATTTATAATACTCAAAGAAAAGCTTCCTCCTGCTACCTGGGACACCTCCCAGGAGAACCTGGCACTTGGATGCTCAGTAAATGCTTATTTTTGGTAGTATAACCATTGTTCCAACCAACGTGTGCTGTCTGGTTATTTTGGTGGAAGAGTAAGTTTGGAATTATCTATCTGCAAGGTATTTTTTAATAGGATGAAAAAAAATACTTCCCTTAAAAAGGAGACTTTGAAAGATACTAAATTTTGTGAGCTATTAGAATATTAATCAAAGAAGCTCACAAAAGAGATCATTTCCCACGCAGAATGAATGGCATCTATTTGACAAGCATATATAGATAGAGAAAACTTTCTTTGACCAATCCATTAACTTTGTTCCAGTAAGATAACCTTCCAGGAAATACCGTTTCTATACAGAAGGTAGGACCTCAACCAAATGGTCTAACTTTATGAAGAGGTTTTAAATAATCAGTAAGGCTCAAACTGTCTAAACTGTATGTTTCTTTGAATTACAGCAAAGATTTATACGTGCAA
This sequence comes from Lagopus muta, assembly GCF_023343835.1. Taxonomy (NCBI): domain Eukaryota; kingdom Metazoa; phylum Chordata; class Aves; order Galliformes; family Phasianidae; genus Lagopus; species Lagopus muta. The sequence goes on along the minus strand of NC_064433.1, from coordinate 137,860,611 downwards.
ATATAGGCAAAAATCACCGCTTCCAAAGAAACAACTACTTGGTTGCATGTTACTGTTACAAGGTGGAGGTCAGCAAAACAATCTCATGATTTTGAAAACTGTATACTCAGAAGAGTAAACAGTCTCCAGTCCTCTTGTATCCAGAGACATGGACTTTACAACATAATACTTTCTAATGAATTGTAACAGTAATTCCATCTTCTGAAGAACTACTCAAGGACTACTGCACTTCCACACCTACTGCATTTGTTTGTTTCCATTATTTTATCAAGTGAATTCAAGTTAAGTAACATACAAGCTCCTCATTCTATTCCCAGTGTCATCCTTAGTAAACACAATTAAAAACTCTAACTCAGGGGAACTGTTTGTAAACAATGGTAAACAATTTCCTTATTGAATGAGACGACCTCTTTTCCTAGGTATTAAGTATCTCAGCTTGAGTTTCTCTCTTCACACTGTGAAGTCTGTATTAGGAAACAACAAAGTAAACAACAGAAAGAGAAAAAAGCACCAAGCTCTACGCTTGCTCAACTTAAATAACTTAGCTTAACCTTAAAGAAGTTAATTGAAATAGCTTGGTGGCTTTCCTGTTTCTCTCCAGAAAATACTGCAGGCTTCCTAGACTACATTGTATTCTGAACTATGGAGTCTCAAAGCACAGAAAATTTAATATGAATGCATGCACACATAAAGGATAGATGCTGCCTTGCAGATCAATCCTAAACTCTTATTAGCAGCTCTTAACAGAACAATACTCAACTTTTCATCCTGACAAAACCATAAAGAAAATGTAGCAAAAATATAAAGAGGCTTCTGCCTCTTTTCTTGTGGAGCTACATCCTGCCTTCACGGTCATCCACATATTGCTGCACTGTGCTGGGTGGAATAATCTACTGGTGGCATAGGAGTCACCTTATTACACCCCAAAAAGGAAAAAAAAAGACTTGTGAATAGGGGTTAAAAACATATTCCCGCAATTGTGAATTTGACAATCATAATGGCTACTTGAACTGGATTTACATTCAGGATTTTGTCACCGTGCAGAGTAAAATTATGTGAAGTAATGAAATTTTAACTTTAAAAAATGTCAAGTTAAACTGCCCACGGTAAACTGCCCTCAGCTGCACTGCAGACACCAAATAAGACGATGAAATTAATATCATCAGGGTAAAGTTACACTTGTGGAAATAGGGCAACTGATGAATGACACACACCTGATTTTCTGGATTTCCTTGTACTTGAAAAAAGTCTCAGCTGAAACCTGTCATTAGTATTAGTATAGGACTTTTATTATTATTATTATTAAACGTAAAAACACAAGGATCCAAAGCTGAAAAAGATAGGATCATTGGTTAAGTCACCTTAAACTACCACAGCTGTCTTATGAGAAAGAAAATGCAAAAAAAAATTAAAAGAAGTGGGCATTCATTATACTGTAAAGAGCAGACACACCAAACTGCAGTTACTATTTTCAGCCTAGTACACATAATAGGACAAGAGGGCAAAGGTAGAGATTAAAGAAAAACAAATTCCATCCGTCAGGAAGAATTTTTCACATGAGAATCATAAATGTTGGAACGCTCTATCAAGTAAGGTTAATGAGGCTACAAGCTAGCAGCCAAGGAACATAAAATTAGGTGGCATCATGGGTGGATAACAAAAAAGGAAGCAATTTTGTAATTATCCTGAAGGCAAGAATGCTTCTGATGCTCCTTGCATACCAGCATACGGAGCCACATTTGCCTTTCAGTAACATCTGCAAAATCTGATTACATTCCTTAGGGGAATTACACAGCATCAGTGACAGGACAGTCTGGGTCCATGGGTTTTATTAAACATATGTAAGAAGAGAAAGGGCTACTTTTCTTTAATGCATTGTGATTTAAACATTAGGTTCATTTTTCTCATTCACGGTATTTTGCATATTCCCTGTATTAACTTACAGCTTTATATAATAAAAGTAATACCTAAGGAACTAAGAGAAAAAATATTCTTGAATATAATAATATATATAAAATAATATATAATTATATATAATTATATATATATATATATAAAATATATTAAAAAAATTATCTGCACAACTCTTAGACTTGATAATGTGCAATATTCCGATTAGGAATCATGTAAGAAATTACCATGCAACTAAATCAATATAATGTATCTTAGAAAGATTTGAACTGAATTCTTGGTAAGTATTAAGATGAAATTCCAGTTAAACAGATGTCTGGGTTTTGGTGACATCTCATAATGGTTATTTCTTCATGTGCTAGTTATAAGTTTCAAAAGTGACTGGAAAGAAGTATAGAATCTTCACTAACAAAGTTAACTGATGTCACAGAGATGGGGCATTAAACAGTATAGAAAACAATAGTCTGGATTATAATTTATGATGGGAGAAATGGAAGTATGTATTAGTTCTGTCCTCTGTAAATTCTTAATTGTAAGCACAGAAACACTGGGCACATGGAGCAAGGACTATTTTCAGGTTTTATGTTTTTCCAAAAAGAAGAATAGCAATGTCTCGATAAACTATCATCTCAGCATGGAGTCCCAGTACCATACCTCAGTGAAAAAGAGGTAATACAACATTTGCCCCCGAAACTGAATGGAAGAGAGATATGGAGGTTAAGCTGAATTGATAGTAACAACATCCATGGTCTAGTTGTGACTGACAATTTCAGAAACAAACGCTTAGGACTTAGAGAAGAGCTATGGGTAATGGTCAAAGACCTGAGAGAAAGGCTTCTGTTAATGACAAATTACAGGGGGCTAATTTACGTAGCTTCATAAGCAGAAAATGATGATAAGCCTTCACAGGAAACAAGCAACGTCACCAGCAGTGGTAGTAGAAGACACCATCACAGCCATGACATTCTTCCAGCTCCATGCTCAACCCTGTAACACTCCAAAACAGGTCAAATGCTCTAAGCCGTGTATATATACAGATATTTACATAATGAAACTCATAATTCTGTGCTCCTAATGTGTGTTGCAAAAGTAAAAAAAAAGCTCAATGGCAGAATTTAAGGCTAGATAATTTTGGTAGAAATAAGGCTAACATCTATACTTATTTATTGTAAGAGTCATTACCTACTGCAACAACTTAGCAAGAGTTGTGGTAGATTCTCTGGCACCGGAATATGAGATGTAATATTTCTCTGAAACCTGTACTGTAACTTAAACATGAACTGAACTCAATAAGTTCTCATAATCTGTAGTATAAAAATTAACCTTGTTACAAAGATTCAGTGTTTCTCTTTACAACAATTTGTCACATCAATCATCTGTACTCTAAAAAACTCTGTATTTTCAACCAATGACAAGCTACAATGGCAAATGGAAGAAAAGAGACCTAGAAGTTTAATGCAGTAAGTCTGACATAAAAAGTACAGTGTGGTATAATGTCGTGAGGCTAAAACAAATAAAATTCCCAGCTGACTGTTACCATAATCATTATTTAAGTCAAACTCCAGACAAAACTTCACTTGATGAGAAAAAATGGAGGTCAGAAATTTGGGAATGTATTCTGACTCACTCTTCTAGGATCCTATTCCAAACTTCTGGCTGCTAGAAATTAAAATCTGAATATGTTTATAGCAAAACATTTCTCAGCTCAGAGAAACAAATACGATGTACTAGTACTACAAAAAAAAAAGAAAGCCAGAAAATGTATATAATGCTAAGTCACTCATTATTACCTGAGGGAGGCTAGGAAAGCAGGACTTCAGTAACCATTAACTTGAAACCACATTGTCAGTGCACACAGGCAGCATTCCTATTAATTGTTACCCTGAACACTTACATTCAGTTAATCCTATTGTGTGCTGTTGCATCTCTCAGTTACCAATGAAAAACGTTGAAAGCTTACTACCTGATCCAACATGTGCTCAAGTCCGTTGATTCAAAGGGTCTTCCTACAAATTAGCTGAGATCTCACTTTAAAAACTGACTGACAACACAGACCACTTGATAGCACCAGCTTAAAAGAGAATTTTCTGATGAAGTCAGCAAGCTGGTCTGCTTAAAAACTGGTGGCATGGAATGCCTCTCATGAAATTGCAGTTAATTATTACAAAATAGTTAAGCCTGGGAAGTATTGTGTCCTCAAAATATTTAGACTCAAAGCAATCAGTCACAAGTCCTTAACACAGAATCTATATGATAGTACACCAAAATCCCCCACCACTATGCCTTTACAAAGCAGGCTGAACATGGTATTTAGAAACGTGGGACAAGCTGGGGGCATGTCTAACGCAGTGCATGACAATACAGCACAGAGATTCAGAAAGCCATTTTCAAGGGCCCAACCTTGGGCCTACTTCTCACTGTGGGTTGTGATATGTTCTTTAAAAACAAACAAAAAAACTGCTAGAGGAATTCATTAGGAATAAGTTGCAGAAACACAGAGCCTACTGAAGGTAACTTCAATGATGGAAAACTTGCCAGTTGAGTAACCTGCAGTGATTGAAATGAGAAGAGAGCAGCATGTTACTGTGAGTGCAGAAGGATGTAACATTCCCTCCCGTTGCTTTTCCGAGTTGAGAGGTAAAATGAAAAGCAACTGTGGTATGGGTTTTATGGGTTTATTTATGGACCTTAATGCTAAGGATGAGAAAGCGATCAACACCCTGCCTGCAAGCTAACAGGGAAAACAAGGTCCCTCTCCTGCCTTGCTGCACACCTTCTGTGTCACGTAGGCTGGGGACTGGCTCACCTGCACTGTGATCGCAGCAAGACCAACACTACCAGCGTGGGCATGCACTGAGTCCTGACTTGTTTGAGCTCCCTACTTATCAACCACAGCTATTGTTTGGGGTGATGTTTTCTCTGGGGCTCTCCTGCTGTGGAGGCTGATGGATGATTTAAAAGGCAGGCCTGAAGGAGGGGAACTATGCGGTCAGCATTTCCAGGTCTCCTGCAGGCTCAGTCGTGCAGCAGAACCCCTTAGGCAGCTGCCCTCTGCTTCTGCTTGTGAAATTCTGGAGCTTTCCCTTTTCGTAATTCTCCCAGCTCTCTGCTATTTGTCTTACCGCTTTTGAATGTGCAAAGATTTTGGGAAGAGACAGTCAGATCAAAAGGCCAGAACGCCTTCCTCTGGAGCACAGTCTTTGTGTACACTGCTCATTTGAAAGACACAAGGGACAGCTGATTTTGCTGCTGAGACCTTCTGAAGAGGTTAACCAGACTAAATCAGAGTTTAATCTAAAATAAGCTCATAAATGTCAGAAAAAGAAGACATTTCTTCAAACTACGGCAAAACTGAGATGGTCTTTCATTCAGAAAAGGAAGAAAGAAACAAGCAATCCCCTTGTACTTTGAATTTGATTTAAATTCAGTAGTTTCTTACTTTTTTCTTCTTTCACAGACAAACAGTACTCCCTTTTGGCCTTCTCTCTGGCTGAAACAACTTCAGGGTAATTTGACTGGATGATAAAATGTCAACATAATGGTCCCAGGCCTGTCTTCTCCACTACTAAGAATAGCATTTTTCTCAAAGATTTTGTTCTTGTTTACAGAGAATCTGTACACAGTGAGATGAGAGTTGAAGAATCTTGGGAAACTCTTCAAATAAGAATTCAAAAATCCCCGATTTCTTATGTGTAAATTGTTTTGGGAAGATGGTATTTCTGTATAGATGAATAGATTACCATGGGATTCCCCATTATCATGATAAGGTACCATAAGCTCGCTGCAGACTATGTCTAGAGGGCAAATAGAGAGAATACTTGGCACGTGCATTTTTGTATCTCCGTATTTCCTCAGAAAGATGAACTCATTTCCCACTACGAACCATGCTATACTATGAGTTTATATGTGTGCTTGTCTTAATGCAATATTTATTTATAAAAGGTTGGTAGGGTCAAGACTAGGAATAAACGGCAGGGGTTGGACTCAGCCTACTTCTCATTTATAACAGATGATAGCCTTAGCTCAGTTCCTTTCTCCTCATTTACAAATGTTAATGGTTTTAAGGTAGACAGTGAATGATGACACACAAATAGCGGGGAAATTGCATCTACAGAAAATGAAATATCTTGAAGAAGTAGTACAGATTACAGACTTATTAAATGGGGATGGTATCCTTCCAGTGAAACAGCTGACAAATCTGGAGTCCGTTTCATGGAAACTGGATTCTATATGCAGAGCATTTCCCAAATGCCAGTAAGGTTTCTGATTTGGTCACAGTAACTCTGTACTATATCCTTCCTTGGGAGAAACAGTAGACTAGGTGGCTCAAAGCATGAAGACCTGCATACCTTCTAAGCAAAACAGGATCATGTATGCACGTTGCTGTAGGGCTCCTGTGGATTCCTTACTCAGACAAATTCAAGACTACGATCCCAATCTTCAAAATGATTTACAATCCAGCTTCAGGCTACCTTACTAATCACCCATCTACTCAATGGTGACCCAGTGTAATACAATGCCCTAAAGGACAATACAAACCTCAAGCAAGAGATTAGAGTTGTGAAAGCAGAGCTAAAATTTTCTTGAAGTTCTCCAACATCTTAGATTAGTGAACATAATTTATCAAGAACGGCTCTGATCTTATTCCCATGAAGGCAAGGAATTCAAAGTTCCCCTGCTCACATAAAAAAATAATCAGAAGATCAGTATTGGTCAGAGCATGCTTTGGATGGATGGTATAGGATGTTTGGATCTTTATTTAATGTCATAAATTCCTAAAAGGAAACCAACTTAAAGAGAAATCTATTTTTTTCTAGATTATTCCCTAATCCCTCAGCCACATGAGTTTATTTGGATAACTACTCTTTGGAAAGGATTCAGATATATTTTGATGCATGGAAATATTAGCATATTCCACTCCTTTGAGACCAATTAATTTATTCAACTCAGAGGAAATTGTACTGATTGCTTTATTCCCTGTGTCACTAAAAGAATGGAATCCCAAGAAGTCCTCTTGACATTGCTTGTGACTGGGGCAAAAGCTAAGCAGACTGTCTTATAGAGGAAGGGTTTTTTTGTGTGTGTGTTTGTTTTTTTAAAGGTAACATCAATAGCTCCATAGATAAGACAGAAGGGCTGTGATCTGCAAAATAAATCTGAACTACTGCCATAGAAAAGGAATGGAAAAGTAAGAAGCAGATCTAGACTGGAAACTGACACAATATGACTGACAACTGATAAGCTCCAGTTAACAATAAACGAGGACAATGAAACCCCCTGCCTTTGACTTCTCAGTCATAACTTTATTCTGTAAACAGAAGGTAAAAGAGCACATTTTTCACATTCTCCTCTTCTGACTATTCCTTGTAGATACAAAATCTCTAGGGAGAGGGAGACAGATGGAAGAGATGTGCTGCAGTTCTCATACTTTTCAAGAACAGATCAAAGTGCAGTTGAGAAATGCAATCGAAGCCAGAAAATGAGCCAAGTGCTACGTCCTCAAGTCATCGTCCTTAGCTTGGGGAGGACCATCCTTCCTAGCACTCTGCCAGAATGAAGATGGTTGATGAATGTTGTGGGTTTTTTTTTTCAGATACCTCTTATTTTGCAATTTTGTTTGTGACCTGTTACTATTTCAGTATATTGACATGCTTATTTTTGTCCATTATTTTACTTACATGCCCCAGATAGAGATCAATGGAGCATCACAATGCATGAAATGTCACGTAATTTTCAAAAACAAAACTTTCAGGACAGGGTTTGTTTTTCTGCGGCGTTAATTTCCTATTCAATCATGCCACATAGCAATACAGTTGCGAAGCAAGCCACAAATATTCAGACTGTTAACTGCTGCCTGCATTTTCTGCATCTCACCATAAAACCACTTAGTTCTTCCATTTTGTTCCTATTCAGGTAAAATTACCCAGTTCACTGAGTTATGCAAGATGCGAGTGGAGCCCTGATTTCCAGCCAATTATTTTGAACTGAAGTATCATAGTCTGAGGCAAACACACTCTGAGTTTACATTAATACATGACATACTCCTGTGCCCTACTGCTTGACCATCTGCATTGTTTAGCTGCTAGCAGAAGTCCCTTGCATGTTTTTCACTTGAGCTAGCAAGTGAGCTTGCTTCAGCACTCTGTCAAGACATTTCTCATCACCATCGAGGGACCATGGGCTGTAAGGGGCTGCCCAGTTTGAAAATTAAAGAGGCTAATTACAAGGGCTAATGACTACCATAGGCATGGACTGACTGTGCCAACTGGCCACAAGGGCAGAGAATACACCTGGGACCTCTGTGGTTTGCCATAAAGGACACAGCCAGAGAGGAAGCAGCTCGTGAGCTTTACAGAGTTAAGGGATAACAGATGTGCTGGCTACCTCATGGATGGACACAGCAGACAAGATTTGGGCAACCTTATGCCTTCTCTGACCGTGCACCTGCAAAAGCACCTGGGGAAAATTCAGCTGCAGTCCCACACGGCAAGGGAAATGCTTAAATTTCCCTGCTTGCTTCCTTCTTCCAGCAAGAGCAACTGAAGGTTTTCCAAGTGTCATGCAGAGCTGCCTGGGCCGTTTCCAGCGAGCTGTTTCTCTGGCTCCCAGCTCAGGGAGATATTCCGGCTTCCCATGCTCCACAGCCCCAGCGGCTATTCCCAGCCCTGTGCGGGAGCAGCATTCCTTTCTGCTCACTCCCTGTGTCATGGCTGAGCCTGGGACGCCCTGGCAGCCCCGGTGGGCAGCTCCACTCTCCTTCCACAGGGGCTCCCAGAGGCCTCCATACGCATGCGTATGGAGTGCTGTGAGACCGTGACCAGGTGGCTGAACATCAGCTGCCCAGGGTTGGCGGGCCTGCTGCCCGAATGTAACACTCCTTCCTTCATCTGCTTGTGGTATGCAAAAGGGGGTTGTGCAGACAGAGCAAGACTGAGCCTTGCAGAAAACCAACTCTGTGGGAAGAGTGAGGCAAGGTGCAAACCAGCAGGATAGAGAACACTGCTGAGCTCTCCCAGCTTCCCATATCCACCTTAAGAAATGATTTTGCTCCACACGGCTGCAAGGCTGTGGCTCTGCAAGCACAGGCAGGACCTGAGAACGTTATGAGCACGTTATGATTTGGACAAATGCTTTTTTCTCCCCAAACTTCTTATTTTTTATTTCCCCAGGTTTGTTTCCACCCCCATGTTTCCATAAGTTGGCCAAACAGTGAGAAGGCTTGTGTCCTACTGAGCCAGAGGCTGCAGCCTCCCGAGGATGAAGATGGGCAGAAGAGCACCCATGTGGCTTTGCCTGCTGCAGCCAATACAGGGGCTCTGTGAGCCACATCACACAGCACCCAGGTGCTTTACCCTAGAACAGAGCTGCAACCAGAGACAGCGACAGCTGTTTGTTTTCTAAAGACCTAAACAGAAAGAAAAGAAAAAACAACAATGAAAACAAAAAACCTTTTGGCAAAGCATGACACATGGAATGGTTCATGCCGTATCCAAAATACCTCACTCCGCTTGAAATGCATTTTTTTTTATACAGACTGATTATATCATCAGAAGGTAATTTTAAACAGCAAGGAAGCTTTAAAAGCCTTATGAGGCAAAAAAGGAAAAGTATAGGTGGAATAAAAAGATCATAACATGGCTTCAACAACCAATAGCAAAGGGATGTTTGGGCACGATCTCCATCCAAGACCTGCCAAAACCAAGCCAAGCCCTATTTATCTGAATGATCTTCACATGCTGACTTCAGAAAGCTACTTCAAAATAAAGGTTGGGATCACTTAGGCATAAATATAACTCCTGAAATATCCAAGCAAGTGTATATCACTGGTAACAGATGTGATCTAAAAATTCTTCAGAACTTGCACATATAAAATGATTTAAAAGAAACCAAGCGTCTGCCAATAGCAGAAAGCATAATATAGCATGAAAGGCAGTTGAGAGGAAATAAAAATGTTGCCATTCATAAAAATGAGGGAAAAAAGTCCATATTCTGGTATATAAAGTACCTTGAAGAATTTTAAAGATAGACTCTCTATGGTGGATGCAGTAACAGCACAAATCTCTCTTCCTCCAGTAGCTATTTGTGGAACCTCTTGGGTTACAGAGCAAAGCTCATTTCACAGGATGGCATGACAGTTTACTTGGAAAGAAAGCAGTTAAGAGACAGTATTATTTCCTGATCTGCAAGGACAACTCCTTGCAGATCATAGTGCTCATATGAAAGCATTTTCTTCTTATTTGTTTAATATTTACATGTGTGTTAAAACAAATGTCCAACAGTGAAAACTTTAATGGAGATCCTTGCCTTGGACATTAGAATACAGATTATAATGGTGAAAGAAAAACTTGGTGCAGCCTGTGGTGGGAGCAAGCTGTGAGCTGAGCACTGTAGGGAGGAGGCAAGGAGAAGCAGAGCTACCCACTTGGCCCCTTTGGAGACTGGGTTGAACCCTTTGCCATGGGCAAAGTCCCTACTGCCATCAGCCAGGCCTCTGCCACAGGCCCTCCAGCCCCCCCACCTGTGGGCTGATGTCTTGGCCTCAGCTCATCCTCATGGCCTTGCCCAGCCATTCCAGCAGCATCTCACTGCAGGATCACCCCCAGTGGGCCTTGCCCACTTCCCCACCCTGACTGCCATTTCCTGCCCCTTACCCTGAAAGGCATCATTTTGTACTGCCCCTGACTACAGAAAGCCTCTACTCCTTCCTGGGCTACAGGAATGTGCACAGAAATGTGCATGCTCTAGAAATGTAGCAGTCCAGTGAAAATCATAATGGTGGAAAAGTAGAAACTGGGCTGAAAAAATAAAAAATTGGAGAACCAAACTATGTGTAATTACTCATGCAAGCATCAATTTTATTTTAGCTTCTCTGCAAGAGCTTTTCTCTTGGTGCATGTTGTTTCTTGTTTCTATGGGTGGAAACAATGAGATGCCCTTGCACAGTAGTGATCCACACCATCACATTCTGCCACCCAATAGGCACAAAAAGGGCACATGAAAATAAAGACTGTGGGACCTTAATCACTCAAGAAATGTTTGCATGATAAAAATCACATTCTTTCACCATGAGCTGAGTCAAATGCTGATGTCAACTACCTGCTGCAATTTGTAAGAAAATAGCTATTGATAAACACCCAGAATGACTTTGAATTTTACTGTTTTTTGCTCCTCAGGAGCAAGCAAGGTATTGTAAAGAGAATAACACACTAGTTTTCTAAGGGAGAAGGGAAAGAAAAGCTGTAGACTTTGGCAAGCAAAGGCATCATAACTGTAAACTACGAGATCACCTCTGAATCCTCTAAGATCTTGGAGTATAATGCAATATGAAGAATGTTCCACTCCTTGCCTTGGAAAAACAAAAGCAAAGAGCGATTAAAAATACCCTAGTTTCATGCAAGAAATTAACTAGTGCAAGAACAAAGATTCCTCAAAAAAAAAAAAAAAGTGCTCTAAACCACTGAATTAAAATGATTATTATACATCTGTCAGCTTATATACATAACAGAATAAAGCCACAATGCTGGTTTACATTTTGGCAAAGTCAATTCTGTTTGGACTTATAAATCATTTGTTTTTTTGCACAAAATCTTAAAAAAATAAATGTTAGGTTTAGAGTCATAATGCATAAAGACTTCCCATGGTGCAATTACTACACAATAAAAGCCAGATGTGCTACTTTTAAAAGTTCATGGAAAAGCAATGCTAAATGTTTGAAGCCACTTTGGTTGCTTCCAGAGAAAGGTGATAAAATAAGATGCTTTTATTGCATGATGACGTACCATGACAGGATTCTTGTCCCTCAATGTCAACACTTTACCCTCTGAGAAACATGAGAAGCTGATAAAACTGCCTCTTCTATCAAATGCGGTGCAGCATGGCTATATCACATTCAATTCATAGTAAGTCTAAAAAGTAGAATCACACTGAAAATATAATTGCAGACATCCCCTGTGCATTCCTCTATCTACTCATAAAACAAAATGAGCAAGGGATGTATGTGTGGCTCTCCACTGAGGGATTACAGAACAGGGACATGCACAAAATCCTCTTTCTCATTGCGAACTCCAGGGAGAAAATATATACTGCTTTTGGTGTCTCTAGTTCCTGAATGAATAACTTGAACCAGTGTTAGTATATGCCTCTATGTAAGGAATTGTCTAATTTAATCTACATAGACATAGTAGTAGTTCTTAAATCTACCCAGGAAGACTGATTAATTCATAAGAATTTGGGCCAAGTATTGGTTTCATAGGCAAGACAGCAAATAAAAATTTCATGAAAGCATGGGAAATAGCAAGGAAACTATCTTATCAATGAGGGGATGAGTGGGCAGGCAGCATATGAGAAAGAAAGGACCAGAAGTAAGGAATTTATAGCTATAGAACAAAACCGTGTTTCCACATACATAATACCTGCAGAGAGTGTTAGTCTGCCTGATGTCATACAGATGCTGACAGGTGAAATCCTGCCTCTGATAACGGAAAAAGCATAAAAATCTCATTTGGGCAGTCATCCTGCTGCCTGTCTGCAGCATGACACACACTGACACTCAGGATGGTGACACCAGATTCAGGCAGGATAGTGTCAGTGGAAGTGAGGGGCTCTGCAGCTGCCTGCATGTCACCTCCTTTGCTCAGGATTCCTCCCAGTTCTTTCTCCCAATTCTTTGGCAGAACAGCCCCTTCTACACATATTTGTGACTGAACATAGAAAGAGTCCTTTCAAACTACACAATTACTCTTTAAATGTCCAAAGAAATGGTGAATAAAGCGATCAGATATACTATAATGACATTCCAAATATATTTTTATTTCTCCACATATCATTATTCTGTCCAATTTTCTTATCAAACACCACTGTTACTCAAAGAAAGATGAGCCAAACCACTCTAAGTTAAGCAGACATAAACAAAGCTTGTCTGTAAGCAACAGAACTGTCCGAAATCACCTCACTGTAGTGCTGAAACGATGCTGTTCTAGAACAGGATTGCTACGTTTCTGTTTGGGAGATCTCCTAGAACGAGTTATCTCTCAGGTAGTGTGCAGGTGCAGAAGTTGATATGTCGGATTAACTTCTCCAGGCATGTCCAACTTGTGGCCCACAGGCTGCATGCAGCCCAGCAGTTTGCACTGTGGCCTTTCCCTGCCCCAAGTCATCACAGCAGTGGCTCTGCCCAATGGAGCAGCCCAGCCAGGTCCTTCAGCCCCAATAGAACATCAGTGCCCTGAAACCAGGCCACAGGAGGCAGTGCAGTGCCAGTTCAAGTGATGGCAAAGAAGTCTGTGGATTTTGATACACTAGGTCAAAAGAATTCTGTGAAGAGTGTAGAATATACAGCCATGTTTTCTGCTGCGATAAAGGAATTTGAGAACAGGCTTCAAGATTGCCAAAAAATGATCAGTTTTTTTGGTTATTGGATACTTCATTCTCAGATGTCATTACTCGTGAATTTTCAAATGGAATGTATGGACTTGCAATCAAAGATTTGATCACCTCTCTTTAGCAGACTTCTATAAGCCCTCTCTTAGCAGAGACAAATATCCTTCACTTCACAGTCACGCCTTATCCATGTAATCACTTTTTGCAGTACATGCATTTGTGAACAGCTGCTCCCAAGGATGAAGTATAGGAAGAGTAAAATTTCAGCAAAAATCTCTGATGAACACCTGGAGAGCTCTCTGAGAACTGCAACCACTGCAGCCATCGAACCTGACATTGATGCTCCAGCATCACAAAAACACTAGTTTTATGAAAAAGAGAGCAACAAAACCATATGTTCTAATAATAATAATAAAAATTAAACATTAAAATAAGTTTTGTTACTTTTATACATTAACTATATCACATATTTTATGAAGTGAATCTTAGTGCATGCATTCACAGCGAACATGCCCAGTAGGTCAGACTGAGTGCTTCAGCCTAGTTTCCTTCTGCCTGGAAATCCTGGGTCAACATAAACAGTCCTCTTGCTCTCACCAGACAAAATTTTTGAGATGGAAAGAAACAGAACACACGGGGGAAAACCTGTGTATATGATAGCTGTAGAGCACTGAAGTATAATTTAGAGCATTAACTTGTGCTAGTTATCTCAATTCACTATAAAATCAATAGAAAGATGTACATAGTACTATTGGTTCCATCCATTCTTATAAGGGATTGCTGCTTTTCTCTTGCAGATGCCATTTCCCCTAATACATCCCTTTACAATGTTACAGAAATCAATAGAATCTTATTTCATTCATACTGACTCAATTTTCTTTCTATATAAATCTCTCGATACATCAATACTTTCTTTTTTTTTTTAAATACACAACAGTTATGATCAGTTACTCATAGTTACTTTTTGTGTATGTTATTCTAACTTTTTCATAACTTTCCTTAGTCTAAAATTCACTCCTTTTCTGGGATCCTATTGCTCTCCCCAGCATAGGGCTTTAGAAAAAGTAATTTTTGTTAGGAGCAGTCTGAATAATGTACTGATGGAGCACCAATAAGGTAATCAAATAGAATCACAGAATCATAGGATGGCTTGGGTTAAAAAAGAAAACAAAGATCATCTAGTTTCAACCCCCTGCTATGTGCAGGGTCGCCAACCACCAGACCAGGCTGCCCAGAGCCACATCCAGCCTGGCCTTGAATGCCTCCAGGGATGGGGCATCCACAGCCTCCTTGGGCAACTTGTTCCAGTGCATCACCATGCTGTAGTGGGAAAAAAATTCCTCCTAATATCTAACCTAAACCTCCCCTGTCTCAGTTTAAAACCATTCCTCCTTGTCCTATCACTATCCACCCTTGTAAGCAGCCGTTCTCCCTCCTGTTTATATGCTCTCTTCAAGTACTTGAAGGCCACAATGAGGTCTCCCTGGAGCCTTCTCTTCTCCAAGTTAAACAAGCCCAGTTCCCTCAACCTTTCCTCATAGGAGAGGTGCTCCAGCCCTTTGATCATCTTAGTGGCCCTCCACTAAGTTACAAATGTTGGAAAAATTAAATGTTACAAAAAAACTTAAAAAGAAGTATTTTTCAGGAAAGACGACAGTTTAAAAAAAAATCAGCTTTATCAGAAGATATATTCTGTAAGAAGAACAAAAAGAATTATATTTTGAATGTAGTACACATGCAGGGAGAGAAAGGAAGAAAAAAATCTGTGAACATAACTAAATTTAGTATAGTGAATACAATTTATTTAAGACAGATGAACATTTAAATCTATAATGTAAAAAAGTTCCAAAGTTACTCAAGGCCTTTAACATCACCAGCCAATGTATGCCAAAGAGTACAAAAGATAACTGGAGCCTTATCCACTCCATTTGGCTACTTCTCCCAGCATTTCCATCCAGGGATTCCTCTTCCATTTCTTCTGCCTCAGTCTTTAGCTATTCTAAACATCCTGTTTCTTCTCTGTTCAGAAACATCCATCCCCTAGCAGCTACAACAGCCTGCCAGAAAGATGCCCAGTCAAATGCTTTGGGTTCCGCTTTTTATCTGTCCTTCCTTGTTGGCTTTCTCCTTAATCTCACTGCAGTGTCTTCACATATGTAATTTCACTCATTCAGCAGTGTTTATCCTCAGCAACTGAAACTCATTCACATATGTGGCTATCAAACTCAGCTGCTCTGCTTGTCTCATCACAGGCAGAACAATGACTTTTAATCTGGTCTTGCAGAATTTAATAATTCTTTTTTTTTTTTTTTTAAACCCAGGCTAATGAAAGTCTTCGTAGCATTCACATGTTAATTTGTGTAACAAACTGTAACAGATCAATGTGACAAACATGATGGCAGTATGAAGAGAATGGGGGTTTTCCTGACATACAGAAAACTTGGAATTCAAGCCTTGTCCTCAGTCACAATCCTTATGCACAAAATGAATCCTCCACACAACTGCCAGCCAGCCACCCTCAATTCCTCAGGTGCTGTTGCTGTTTCCCACGCAAGCCTGCTCTGTCACATTGCAAATACATTCAGCAGAGGTGAGGCTGAAGGAGCAAGGAACCCCTTGTTCTCTCCTCTAGCTGCTTCTCTTAGCAGAGCTGACCAAAGCTTCCATGAATGTGTTTGGGGATCTGATCCAAAGTTAGCTCTTCCCATTCTTCTCTTTGTGAGGGCTGGTTAGTTTAAACCAATAACTTTCCAGGTCAGCTCACCATGTGATTAATGAAAGATTTGCACTGGCTAAACAGAGAGAGTGGCATATATGCAAGAAATTGGTAAGTATTTTGGTAGCAGTACTGCTCTAATTTCTGATGGAAAGATGACCATACTTCGTCACTCAAATGCACAGCAGAGCTTCATCTTCCACACAGCTGTCATCTTAAAGATGTTAAGTCAGGGAAAATGGATGTTCACGCAGGACACTGAGCTACCATAAAAGGGAGAATATATTTTGTACAGATTTCAGCAGCAGTGGCCAGACTGCATCCACTACCTTGAGGAGGTAGCTCATGTACCTCCTCTGTATCCGTCTACGCTAACCCTGCAGCCTACAAGCCAGAACATGAAGATATATGAGTCTGTGCTATGGCTAAAGCTCAGGTATCATGCCACTCACCCTGCAGCACACCTTCACAAAGAAGAGGCATACCACAAACGATACCTTGTTATATCAGCTAATCTCACTGATTTCGTTCCCCAGCCTAAAATGCTTGCATTGTCATCAGCCTGCTCCACATACAACAGCGGATGGCAATATTGTCATTCACTGCACACAACTCAGCAGAAGGATGATTCCACCAAAAAATCATGGCAAGGGAAATCAGCACGTGACACTCGAGTTCCTCACTCAGTGCCTTTCCTGTGGGACCGTGAGAGCTGCCTGTCAACTTTCACTTTGCCACAAGGGGAACGATGCACCCCAGTATCCTACCTGACACCAACAGCCCCGTGCAGATCTTAGGGCCTGCTGCAGCTTGTGTGTGAAACCTGTATGGTGTGCCACAATACTAGCTGCAAAACTCCTAGTATTTCCCAATTCTTAGTGCATTATGCCACAGAATCATAGATTGGGCTAGGTTAGAGGGGATCTTAAAGATGATTTAGTTTCAACTCCAACCCATTTCACTGCAGACACGTAACCACATAAAAAAGGGGTAAAAACTCCAGAGTGGGATTAAAATATAAGTAGGATAGCTCTTAAAAAACAAAGTTGAGGTTCAATTTATCCTAGCATGTGGCCAGGGAGCATCACCCCAGCCTAATGGCTGACAGACATGGCCACAAGCCAAGCCTCTGCGATCTCTCGGCCTGCAGCAGCCAGGCCTGATCCTAAGCCTACTCACAATAAGGAAAATCATTCCAGTGAACTCACCAAGCTCTGGGACAGGAATATGCAAACTCCTCCACTTCTTTCAAACCCTTGTGACAATGATGAAGAGCTAAAATAACTTCAGTTTACATCAGCATCCCAAGCAGATACTCATAATCACCTATTGCAGCATTTTTTTTTTTTTTAGTTTATTTTTAGACTTAATAATCATAGAATCATAGAATTGTTTGAGTTTGAAGGGACCATTAAAGGCCAACTAGTTCAACCTCCCTGCAACGAACAGGGACACCTACAGCTTAATCAGGTTGTTGAGAGTCTTGCCCAGCCTGACCTCGAGTGTCTTCAGGGATGGGGCACCCACCACCTCTCTGGGCAACCTGTGCCAGGGCCTCACTATCCTTAACGTAAAATACTTCTTCCTTATATCCAGTCTAACCGTCCCTTAATTTAAATGACAATTTATTTATCAACGTGCTTCTCACTTGTACAATGAAGCCGTGTCTTCAAATTCTCAGTCCTCAAATGAGGTCTGTACAGGATTAAACACATTTCACCTGCAGGTTCACTTCCCTCCGCATTCTGGTGTCTGTAGCCCTACATTTCTGTCCCGCCCACCTGCCTCGGTGCTTTTCTCATGAAAATGAAGGCGTCTCGGGGTTTGCTTCTAATTGCTCGCTACGGCTTAACAAATTAGCCATCCAAAGCAAAAGTAACTGTGGAATCCCTCAAGCTACCTGACAGCGAAGCTCCGTGCTTCTCTGCTAAATATCACCTCGCTGAAGGCAGCAATCTGTAAGGCTTGCAGAGATGATTTGTTGGTTGTTTCTTTAAATGGCATGACAGATAAGCCATCTGGCAAAGGGAAACGCGGCTCCCCGCTTGCAGGTACCAAGGAAACAGCCCTCGCCCTCCTTCTCCTCAGTAAAAGCCATCCCCAGTGCGCGGTACTTACGGCATCGACTCTGCCGGCTAACAGCACGACCTCCAGCAGCACCAGCAGAAGCCCCACGTCCCTGCGGGAGAGGTGGACAAACTCAATGCTGGTCAAAGCGAGCGCAGCACAAGCACGTGATAAATCCCGCAGCAAAAGGTGAATACGACTTTAAAAAAGTTGCAGTTACTTACTGACAAACAAAAACACGCGCGCCGGGAAGCGGCGAGAGGTCCATGTCGGTTCCTTCCCAGCCGGGGGACTCGGCTCAGGAGTCGCTGGCTCCGCGCGGCCGTCCCTGGGAAGCAGAGCAGAGCACAGCCCGCATGTAGCGCCGGACTCGGGGAGCGGCCCCTCCGCAGCCACGGGACGGCGGAGCCCGCGTCCCCGGCCCCTTTGCACCGCAGCCCGCGGCTCTCCGTGCCCTCCCGGGCGGTCGCGGCGGTGCGGGGCGTGGGAGCGCCGCGCCTCCCCCCGCCCCCCCGCACCCACCCGCGGCGGGAGGAAGAGGAATAGGAATCGCGGCCGGCGTAGAGGGAGCGCCGTTGCACCCTCCCAGGGTCCCCGCCCGCCCGCCCGCGGGGAGGAGGGGGCTGCCGCCGCCCATCGGTTACGGCGCGGCCAGTCGCTCGGCCCCGAGGCATTGCAGGCGCCGCGGCCGGCACGGAGGGGAGAGGCGTGCATGTGGGACCGGCCCCGAGGAGCCCCCACGCCGCGCTGAGCCGCCGGCGCCCCGCCGCCCAGGGACCGACGGAGCAGCGCGGTGCGCGGTAACATGTGGCGTTGGCTGGGCTTCGGGCTGCTGCTGAGCGCCGAGCTCAGCGCCGTGTCTGCCGCGGTAAGTACGCGGGAGCTGCCCCGGGCGCGGGACGGGGCGGGGGACACGTGTGGGGAGGGAGCAGCGCACTCCGCTCCCTCCGCTGCTCCCATGTAAGAGGGGAGCGGGGCTGCCAGGTGGGCTGCTGTGTGTGGGGTTCCGACAGCCCCTCCAGGTCCGGGTCCTTGGGCAGCACTCCCGTTTGGGAGGGGAGGGGGAGCTATGCCAGGCGGGGCTTTCGGCTGCCGGTGCATCTCCGAGGGAAAACGAAGCAAAACAAAGCTACAAGTTAAGCTTTTGTAGGGGGAAAGAAAAAAAAAAAAAAAAGAAGTTTGGCTGCGCGAGTTCAAAGCGTCGTGCTCGCTGCCTTTTAAGCCCCGTGATGGGCAGCCGACTGGAGGCCAAAGAAAGGATTCTGATGTTAATGATTAAGTTCAGCTTTGGCACCTTTCCCGACAGAGAGAAATTCGGCCACAGACATGTAAAATTGAAACTGTGCAGGGAGCCTGAACATTTTGCTAAGGTAGCTAATTTTATCCCTGAGATACTGGCTACCCGCTGTCCTTAAGTTAAAGGACCGTTTCCTGGTACTCCCGAAGTATTTGTGCAGTTCTCGGACCTTCAGTCTCCTAAGCAAAGGCAGTTGACATCGTGGTGTGAACTAGGTCATCTTTCCGTGTCTCTGGTTTCTTGCACTGGGCAGATTGACACTGTAGTAGTGAAATTTAGAGGGGCAGAAAACTTGCCTGGACAAGGGCAGACGGATTTCTGCCACATTTCCTGCCCTAAATGTAAGATCTGGAGCTTTAAAGCAGTGAAGGATGTACCAGAGAGGGTAGCTTTAAACTTTTTTCTGCTGCAAGTAAGTTCTATATTGAATTGCTTTCCCTGCGTGACCATGGGGATGGTATCTGTGCCTTGGATCAGCTGAAGTAAGAAGTGCGCTGAACTCCTGTTGCTGATATTATCAAGCTCTCTACAGTGGCAGTAAATCACTTGGTGATGTACCTTTTTGGATGACTCACCCCCCTTTTGGTGTTAAACTGTCATCCTTTTGGGACATAATTAATTTTAATTAATTAAAATCTTTAAAGGTAAGTAATTCATGTATCAAACTCAGTATTCAAACTTCTTGAGGTAATATGTGTCTTAGTGTATTAGTGACATACATTCCCACCTTGTAGAGTTCATGAAGTCACTGGGTAAACCACAGCTGTCAGAGACAGAGAGCTATAAGGAAGGTGTGCACATCAAAAAAAGATGGAACTTTACTGTCAGTTATACCACCTCAGGTCTTCAATAGCATCTCAGAAGAAAATGTTTTTGAATTGTCTCATGCACGCCAGATAAATTGTATTAAATTCAAGAACTCTTAAGGTAACCTAGAGCTGTTAGTTACACTGTGGGTTTAACACATGCTTAACTCTGTTGTTATGCTGGCTGTGGATTGTTCCCTATCGTTTCCACTGCCCAAGTATGTCAAGGAAGCCCAGCTTCTTGCTATTCTATTGCCATAGACCAACTTTCATTCCCAATACAGCTAGCCACTGCCCACTTGACAGATCTTCCTCCTGCTTTCTGAGTGCTGACCCAGTCTCATCTTGTCCTCAGACAAATGTGCTCCTGCTGCTCTCTTGCTCTGTTTGCATGTGAGCAGTGTTTGAGGATGGCTGCGTGGTAGGCAAGGTTGCATGCGGTGCTGGTTGCGATAGGCTCAATGAAACAGCTGTTTTTTTCTTACAAAAACATGATGCTGGTTCTTTCCTGTTCCCAAATATTTTGTATCAGCTAGATTAAGAAATAATCGTATTTGTGCAACTATTTTCTTATCATACCTGTACTGTGGCCTTTTTCACAGAGTAACAGATTGGAGGCACCTTGGAGAACATCTCATCCAACCCCTTGCTCAGAGTAGGCTGCCTAGGGCCGTGTCCTGTGGGGTTATGAGCATCTCCTCAAATGTAGACTGCATAACCTCTCTGTGCAGCCTGTCCCAAGTGCTTGGTCATCTTCACAGTAGAAATGTTTCTTCTTATGTTCCCATCACAGTGCTGCAGGAGAAGCTGGCTGCTAGCTTGTGACTAGCAAGTGACTAGCTGGGACTTGAGGTCTCATGTGTGAAGGCAGACATAACAGAAGCAGCTTGTGTGCTGTTGTGTGTAGGGGTTCTGCATAGTAACAGGGCCGACAGTAAAAATTCTTTTATCGCTGACATATTCATGATTAAATACATAGAAGGAGATTTGGAAGGACTGCTCCATGGAGGCATTTGGTGCAGCAAAGCCAGTGTGGAGCTGGCTGCTGCCAAGATCACATGCCTAGTGCAGGGCAGGGACCTTGCCAGGGCATAATATGGCACTATAAAGTGTGGCACTGGAAGCTCATGTATTATGCATTGATTAATTATAATTGAAATATTAATTATAGCCAATTTGAGCTTTTGTCCTGTTCTGTCCTGTTTTGTCCTCCTCTGTTCTCAGAAGGTTCATTTTCAAATTGTAAGGAGGGAAGGGAAGAAGACAGGGCACCAGATTACAGATTTTCAGGTCAGGCTGAGAGACTGCTCTTATGTAGTGGTTACAGAAGAAAGTTGTTTTCATGGATCTCTGCGGGGGCTCTCATTTCTGACACTCTTCAAGCTGCCGTTTCCTTTGGAGAAAGTCTGTTTCCTAACATTCGTACTGTTTGATTGAGAGATGACAATGCCATGGAAATCCTGCTTTTGTGTCTTGATACCCTCTCCACACCGCTGTGGATGCATTCTGTGTGTTTTCTGAAATGAAGCAAGATCTTCTGGCTGTGTTTAAATACCAGGGCAGATCACCCAGGCCGCAAGTGGGCTGTGTGCCAGCAGGAGGCCAGAAGACACTCGGCCCCATGTCTGGGGTACGTGCCCAGCTTTGTGCTGGGCTGAGCCTGTTCTGCTCTATGCCCTCAGTTGTGTGACACGCAATTCTAGGCCAAAAGCACAAAAATCTAACCAATAAACTATCGT
The DNA here is from genome assembly GCF_023343835.1 of Lagopus muta. NCBI lineage: Eukaryota > Metazoa > Chordata > Aves > Galliformes > Phasianidae > Lagopus > Lagopus muta. The sequence goes on along the minus strand of NC_064433.1, from coordinate 137,838,696 downwards.
TCCCGACTAGTCTGGATGATATTTCTGTTCTGTTTTTGTTAGAAAATGGTTCATTGAGATGAAGAAGCACAAGGCAGCTAAACCAAAGGCGGGTAAAAGAAGTGAGTGAAGAAGGTTGCATGGCTGGCAGAGGTACACGTGGGTGTGCCTTTGCCGGTGAAATCAGGCTAGGCTGGACACCTGCCTTCTGCTGCTGTCTTTACCCTGGGTTGACTGCTTTTGGTGCTGAGAAACTATGTTAACCCGTCCCTCTGGGTCATTTGACATCCTTGTTCCTAAATGCTCTTAAGGGGTGGTCTTGTCATCTCTATGAGCACATCTGACAAACTCTGACCAATTTTAGTTCAGTGACTTGTAGGAAGGGGTGTGAGACCTGGTGTGGCTGAGTGTGTACTTCAGAGAGACACAAGAGCATGCATAGGATGGTGGTCATAGGAGGTAGGGATATCTTCTCCCCCTTCCCCTGTGATTCCTAGTGTAGCCTATTGCCTTGTGGTGACAGGAGCTGCACTTGCCCCAGAGGTGGGAGAGATGCTGAACTCTTGGTTGCTACTGGTAATGTTTGAGCCCTGTCAGCTGAGCAGGCTGTGGCCAAGATTGCCTCCTGTGACTCATCTTCAACGGCCCCATTCCTGCAGCCAGCTGCTCAGTGTCAGCATGTGCAAGTGCACTTCTGGACCGGCATCCCAAATAGCATGGTTCTCAGTTCTGTGCTAAATATTTTCAGAAATAGTGCAGGGTTTCATCACTGCTCATCTGCTTAGCCTATGTAATCCCGGGATGAAGTTAGGTTACATTGCATCTGAGGTTATGCTGGATGTATGTACTGTCAGTTGCCATGATCACACAAGGAAATGTAGGATAGCTGTTGCAGGCTAAGACAATTGTTTAAAATGTCAGTAACCATCTCTAGGGATATGCTTATGAATATTGTTCTTTTTATAGAACTAGACTAAACAAAGGAAGATTCAGCAACCTCAACATGAGAATAAATTGACTTCATCAGTGTTTAACAGCTACGTAGTGCTCCCTTCCCAGAAGTTCCGTTGACTTTCCCATTACGAAAGCATGTAGCACCTTGAAAAATTTGGTCAGAGGGGGAAATTTGGGCCTGGTCTATAACCTGGCCGGATCAGCAATCAGTACAGATAAGAAACAACTGAACGTATGAAATACTTTTGCAGTTCTGCAATGTTTGTGGGAAGATAAATTTTGACTTCTCTGGGTTGTGACTGGCTAGAAATATTCTTGGTAATTTAATACATCAGAAAAGTATGTGGTATTAGCCCTCTAAGTATCTTTATATAGAAGTGTCTTGGACAATGTGAACATAAAATAGAGATCAAATTAAAACACTGCCAATATGTATCAGTTACTATCATTGTGTCGTTCTAATCTGAAGTGACTTGCAGTAAAGGAAAGAGAGTTTAAATAGACAATAGAAAATCCCTCTACCTACTGTTGCTCTCTGATATGTATGAACAGATAAAGGATGATGAAAAGATTTGATCAGAAAAAGAAGTGTCAGTTTCAGCGTTAAGTTTCTATTTAGTATTGAGAAAAATACATGTATACAACTAAACAGTGTTGAGTAAGTATTTCTAGGATGAAAAAGATGACTATTTAAGCTTAATTTATCTCTGAGATAATATCTTGCATGGAGTGGAACTTGGATAAACTTTCTAAAGTGAAAAAAGATGTGCAGAAGTGTGTATTTAAAAGCACCTTTGCTACAAGTCCCTTCTACATCTGCTATACTCCATTCTGCACTAGATTCACCTCTTATTGCTTTGATTGATCCAGTATCTCAATTGGATGTGTCATAGTACACATCTCACAGCCTGTATCCCATTTTGTCTGCCTCAATTGCATTTCCAACATGGGCAAAACCCACAGCAAGCCTTAAGGTGGCATTAAATCTTTTGAGACTGTGGTTTTGTGATGGTGGTAGGAAGTATTACTGATCCTGGATATGTATATATATATATATATTTTATTATTATTATTATTTTATTTTTTTATTTTTTTGTAACATTAATGCATTATTACTTGTCCAAGGTGCTGCTGTGTGCAGCAAGCAACAGGTGCTGTAGGGAACTGGAGACTGGGAATCCACTTGGATGAAGATGGAGATGAGTCAGCCTGGCCTTACAGCCCACAGAAGCAGTTGTGGTTTATTTATTTATTTATTTATTTTTACAGAGTGCCTTACAAAAATTTAATAGAAAAGGCATGACTAAAGATGAAATGAGAGAAGCCAGGAAAAACCGGGAAAGGGATGGATTTTTTTCTTTTTTTTTTTTTTCTTTTTTTTTTTTCCCTTTAATTGTCTTCATGTATATAGGATCCTTATAAAGGATCCTGTCTACACCTGCTGTCTGAAATAAATGGTGTAAGATTTTATGACACCGTAAGAAACTAATCCATAGTGAGTGTAGCTGTGTGTTTAAGTTATTCAACTTGTTTTATGGAATATTATGTAGGTTGGGCTTTTTTGGGTGGGTCCATCCAAGAGAAGAACTAAACATCCTCTGTTCCCCTCCTTTCCTCTGCCATTTCTCTCTGTGCGCGTTCCTGCTGCCTTCAACCTTCAGTGCTGCTTCTGCTGGCAGTCAGCCCCTTACAGGGTCTGAGGAAGGGTGTGCATTATCAGCAGAACAATGTAGTGCACAAAACACAAAGTGCTGTCAAGTGCACAGAGTAAACACATTGCAAAGTTGTAATTCATTTTCTTTCATCTTTTTGTGGCTTTCATCTGCTAGTAATAGTGACAGAAGCAGCATTTTTGAGATGAAGGTGCTCAAGATGGCTGTAAAGGAGCTGGCAGAATAAATTATCAAAGTTATGAAATAAATACAATGATTAATTTAATAGACAAGGATTAGTAGGATCAATGATAATATTTTAATTAAAAGACTGGTGGGTTAGATCTTTTGCATTTAGAACAGCTGACAGTCTTTTACAGACAAAGGATGGCACAAAACAGAATTATTTGAATCTTCTTGAAGAATATTTCAGTCTCTACTACTGGGAAGCAGAAATGCATTTCTAGGTAAAGTTTTAGGTATTCAGTGGAGAGCTCTATCCAGCTGTTAAAGAGATGACAGAAGAGATGTGCTGAAAAGCTTGGGTTTTGAGACTCCGTATTTAATCTCTGAGTTGAGATATGATGAAAACCACAAATTAGTTCTGGATATTGAACTTCTATGAAAGCTGCCAGAAGCCTAGTGATGTTCTCTAGCATTTGCTAGAGGAGAATGGCCTGGGGTGGCTAACATTGCATCTCCATTTCTGAAAAAACAAGTCTAGCTTTTTTCTCTGTTCCTGTTTCTTTCCCAGCTGATGGGGAATTTATAATAGTCATCTCTCTGGCTACATGGAAGCTTTGTGGTTTCACCAGCAGAATAGCCCAGCTTCCTAGCCAAGGTATATCTTGTACATCTTTTTCTATATAAGGATGTTGTATTTTCACTGCGCTATGAACCTGATGGAGCATTTCTGGGTGGATTAGTGGATGGATATCTTCTAATTCAGATGACAGAGTGAGAATGACTTTTAAAAAATTATTTATTATGCTGTCTAATTCTTCAGATGATGTTTCATTTGTAGCTAAGGAATAAAACAAATTAGCCCCCTTTCACTGAATAGCTATGCGCTGACTGAGTATTCTGAGTCTTTTGGTCTTGCTAGTCCAGTTGTTTATCTAGTGGAAGAAAACATCTAGTCTACTGAAGACTTCTGTTGAAATACTTGATAATCTAAAGGCATTTAAACTAATTCGAAGATTGTAATGAAACCCAAATAAGTCTGAAAAAATACACTGACATGGACTTATGGGGCTTTAACGAATTAGAACAAAAGTATGAAGAAAAATTAATGGTTTGTATTCATGCTGAACATATTAAGGGAAAAATAAGCTAAGCGAGGTTGACTCAAACATTCCAGGAATTTTCATATTGGGCATGAAGTTCTGTCCCTTTTATGGCAATGACAAGTCCATTATCTGCTAGTAGAGTAAAAAAAAGAATAATTTTGGCTGCCATAAAGTTAGGAGGCCTCTGCAAGCAGTATTCAGGACCAAAACTACAAGACATTTTAGCTGTAGATGCTCAAACACATATTTTTAAGAGTTGGCATGAACAGGCAAGGAAGACTAAAATTACATAAATACTTTGAGTAATTTATCTTTCTTTTTAACTGAAACTACCATCTTTTTTGTTTTTCTTTTTTTTTTTTTTTTTTTTTAGCAAAAGCGTATTAACTGTATATTTGTTAATTACTAATTGATTTTTTTAAATCAACATGGAAACATTTAGAGAAAACTGGGGAATAGCAAGAGGTAAAAATGAAAGTGAGAAGAAAATAAAAAGCTTAAATTTATCCTAGGAAGTATGTGGTCTTATCCTGTGTTAAAAAAAGCTACAATAATTGTGAGAAGTTAAGGCTGCGTGACTGATCCCAGCGAGCCAGAGAAGAAACCAGGGTAAAAAACCTTCCAGAAGCCAGGGGTCAGAAAAGATTGTCAAAAACTGGAATGAAAACAAAACAAAATAGAACAGGGGAAAAAAAAAAGAAAGAAAGGGGAAAGGGAAAGGACTAAGTGCTATAGCCACAGACTTTGTTTTGATCAGGCTGGAGATCAGCTGTGGGAGCAGAGTCTGGATCCAGGCCCCTGCCACCAGCTGCAGGGTCCCCAGCTGGCCGTCCCCAACTGAATGAAGTTCTTCTGACCATTGCTGGCACATCCCACTGGGAAAGGCTCATGTGTGGGTTCTGGTGACATTAATTCTTATATGATGTAATTTTACTGTCTGTGACTGTCTATTGCTATTTTAAAATTTACTTCCCATTATGGACCTCGGTATTATAGCAAATGCTGTACTGATGCCTAACGTCTTTGGGTTAAAAAATGTCTTGGCTTGTACCCTTGAGAATACCAAACTCATTTAAATCAAGCACAAAAACATATCCATCTTCTGGGGACATGCCTTTGAAAATGTGCTCTGATTCACACTGGTCAAACAAATAATGAATGCCGATTTTGATGCATTTTCCAGGAATGGTGTGTCTGGTTGGGAAAGTGCTTGTGATCTGGAACAAACTGGAAGTTTCATGAGCACAGAAAAGCTCAGAGTGGTAACCCATGAGACAGTTGGTAGCTTGGCTGTGTTGCTAATGATTTCATCTTTCATTGAATTAATCTTTAGCGTAGCTGAAGTTGCTAAGGATGTGGAATAACTTTTTACTTGTGTGTCAAAGAGACCAAAGAAGATGATTTTGACGGGATGGAGTGAGAAAGCTGCATAGGTCAATGATGAGGAAGACTTTATCTGGGCTGTAGTGCCCATATGTAATTCTTTGCCTTTGCAAATCTGCATTGATGGAACAGGTTGAAAGTTTATGAACAAAATGTGAAATGTGCTGGATGTCCCCCTTTGTGCTTGCTGGGATGTTTTCTGTTGTTGCAGTGCTAATTGCGATTACATGGAACGGGTCTGCACATGGCACAGCGTGTATTTACACTGTCCAAATGAAATGTAGGAAAATGATACGGGGAGGTGCATATGTGGTTATGTCATGTCTTGTCTTGTTTGTGATAATGCCCCTAAATTTCTAGTAAATGTGGTTCAGCTGTCTAGAGGATTATTTCACGGTTCTAAATCTGAAGATACATAAATCATATCAAATCAGTCATTAAGATAGAAAATTAGTTCTTGGTGAAGTTTCACACGCATGTAGAATTGCTGAAAAGAGTTAAATAATCTGATGCATTTAAAACATAAGCATCTTATATGAGCTTTTCTTTGTCTGAAGACGACTAATGAAGTTTTAGAGTTTTATTTAAAATGTAGAGCTTGGTTACAGCAAAACTAGTTAAAAATGGATTTGTAATTTGTAATTGTGGTCTGTTTCTCGTAATTATTATTTTCTGTGTCGGAAAGCGTGAAGTGCAGAATTCCTATTCTTAGTTTTATCGTATTAAATTGAAGCTGTCAATAAAGCATTTTTTAAAATCTGAATCATGGTGAATTATGATGTATCTTTGTGATTAACCAGTGTCATATTCATCACTGGTGATGGCCAGCTCTACATGCTTCTCTCTGACAGCCCAATGTCAAGTGAGATGAGTGATGGAGCAGATGTTTGTACAGTCACCTGATTAGATTTGATACTTCAAAATAGTATTTTTGAAGCTTCAACATTTGATTGGCTGCTGGAATTATCTAGTGATCATTTTCTTAAGTGTAGAATTGGGTCTGTCATGAAAAATGTGATCCATAGAGTCTTGAAACTGGCTATGTGCATGCATGTATTTGGAGAGGCAAAGGAATGGGCTGTAAGAGTTAAGGCACTGTCCATTGTGGCAAAATGCTGTGATAGCAGCTAGGCAGAGGAATATTTCACAAAACATTGGCTCATTGAGACCAGTTGCCACCCTGAGTTGTCCACCAGTTGTGCTGTGTCCCCAGATGGCTGACATTTTGTCTTCTCCACACACTGGCCAGGCTGAAAGCATCACCAGATTTTCCTTTCCTGCTTCCTTCTACGTGCAAAGCCTTGGATGTGAAGCAACAGCACCATTTGCCTCATGATGCCACAGGCAGCTGCATGTTGAAGCAGGAACGTGACCCAGCTCTGTCACTAAAGTAAAAAGGAGTTCCATCCTTTTGGCTGTTCGAGGATAATTTGGTTTCAGCAGATTTCCTGAGGGGAGAAAAAGAGGCGGATAGGGTTGCTTTCACTGTTCCCTTACAGCTGGTGTTAACCTGTAATGTAGACTTCAATTCAAGGATTGTATCAGTCACTGTTTTTATTTTTTTCATGTTTATTTAGATGTTGGAATTTACTGGTGATTGGCTGATGGCTTCCTAAAAAATAAATCAGTTAAGATATAGCAAGTGAAAATGCATGCTGTGATCTAATATCAAGAAACCATTAAGGATCACTGGATGTGTTGACAGCTGAGAAGCTAGCTAGGTAGTGATGAAGATAAATTAGCTCTAAGTTGCATAATCAAAGAGATGTTTTTATTTTTTTTATTAATAAAGACACATCAGTAGAGAGAGATTTTCCAAAATGTTATTGATGATATACAAGGGAACAGCTTTTCTATAGAGTTCATTTTAATATTTCTGGAAAGGAGCACTAGAGCAGATCTTTTAGTCCAGAGCTGTTTTCAAAGAAATGGGAATAAGAATGGGAGGTTGACTGAAACCCATAAAGTTATGTGGCTGTGCCCAGCTGATGTAGTGTTTTTTCTTAAAGGTCTATGAGCAGCTAATACAGATTATGTTGTGTAGAACCCCTGTGGAATGCGTAAATGCATGTATTTTGGGAAATAAAATCCTGAAATGCTTCAGAATAAAAAATCCCCTTACTTTTTATGGTTTTGTTTTCTCAGGCCATATTTAGAAATCTTAGAAAGGAAAATTCTTCAGAAAAATTGAGAAGAAATTTATATTATATTATTCTCAGAATGGGCAGTAAAGTAATCGCTATGGTAATAGTAAAAATGTTATCACTGTACTTTTATTTATCGGAATTCTTTCTACAGTTATAAATAGTATGAATAAACAACTTCATTTTGGACCCTGCAATATCAGCCAGGAAAAATGCCTGTGCAACTGCAGTCTGTATTAGTCTTGTGCTGCATACACACTCACACCTATATGTTGGCATATAATATTATTAAGATATTTTTCACCAGAAGCATCTCTTTCATTTTTATTATTCAATGAAGTACCTGTGCATATCCTAGTTTCTGAAAGCTTCTTTCTTGTTGTTTACAAACTAATGATACTGGTACTTTCTTTCATGATTTTGTTTTTCCTAAATATATTTTATACATATATCGTTGGTGCCTACTAGCAGAAGTACCTCTTCACAGAAACCCTTCAATATTTGATACTATTTGAACAGTCAGAAGTATTTCATACTTATTTTTGTGCAATCATATCGAGCATGGCTAAATTCTTCTTAAGATCGACAGATGTTGTGCTTACTGTAAACATGACGTTATTCTGTTAAGAAGATATCTGTCACAGACACTATTATTTTTTTTTTTAAACACTCACCCTCTTATTTTCGTTCAGGAAAAGTGTGATTCCCTCTTAGTCCCTCTCCTGGTGCCTTCAAAACTTGTGGAAATGTTTCACATCTAAGTCAGGACCATGGATCTAGATGGATAATCCAGGAACTTGGACCTTTTAATTGTCATTTCCAATGGCAATAAGCTCAGTGTAGGTAAAAACAAAAATCACCTTTTTATTCTTTGAGGCTAAATTGAGAAATTGCACACTATGCAGTCTAGGTTTTTATTTTTCTAGTCTGTTCTGCAGCCTCATTAAACCTTTTAAGGTATGAAGCTATCTGTCCGCATTGCATCCTGTCCAAGGGGAGAATGTCCATTTGACAAATAGGTAGATGATTGCTTCTAGACCATGCCCCACAACTCTAGAGGTCTGTTACTTCTGTCTGATCACTGCCTCCCAGTTATTCGCATACTGTCACACAGTCCAATGCTCCCCCAGCTATAAACCCAATTGCCAACAGCTCTAAATAATACAGCCTGTCTTGAAGGACCTGCCCAAAGATGACATCATTTTGTTGTAGATGTGAGGAGGATGCTACAGCCAGTATCCTTACACCTATGGCTGTCTTCATGCTTCACTGAACTCCATTCCCTATTATGCCGCTGTCTGTTCCTGCTTCCCCGTTCTCGCTTTCCTAAAAGCAAAGTAAGAGTGACATAACTTCCTGATATTCAGAATAGGATACAAGTCTGCTGTTCTAGGTTTTATACAAAGCCTGAAAGTGTATAATAAAAACTAATTGTTATCAAGTTTGATGATTAATTTTTCAGTATTATCAGATTCAGGAATAAAGATCACATATACCTCAAAATCTTTCTATTCACACCCATTGCTTACGATGTAACTTTGGTTTTTTTTAGCACTTTGCTGCATTGGCTTCTGCTGATCACATGTTTAGGTATTTCTACAACAACTGCAGAGGCAAAAAATTTATTTAAAAAGACTAAACCTATGAATGGGAAAAAATAGACAATCAAGGGGAATTTTAACAGGGAATTCAAGATACCACGACATATTAGCTGTGGATTTCCAGCTGAAGCTTTATTTTAACTACTTCTTTGTGATCCTCTTCAAAAACAAATTTGTTCCTAATTTAACTGTTTCTGCTTAGGACCCTAGAACATAAAAGTCTTTTTTTTTTTTTTTTTAAAAAAAAAAAAAAGGGAAGCATTCACAGAATAACTTGGGTGTGTGAAGGCAATAGATTTGAATTTGAATATCCAGTGTAGTGGAAGAAAAAAAAGCAATTTAACAGAATAGCTTTAAACGTACATGCCTGATGATATCTGCCAATTTGTCTAAAGAAGAAAAAGCACCTCTTCCCCTGGTTCTAATTGAAAGTTGGAGGGGAGTGATCCAATTCTTTATGATTAATTTTACAGAGTTGGACAAGAGGGAATCTAGGCTGTTCTCAGCTGGACAGCAAACAGTAGAGCTATTCTTTCTGTCCTAAAGCCCTGACCTTGTAGGGAAAAGTGATCCAACTGCTTCCAAAACAGGCACATCTGTATACTGTAGTACTTTGTCTCTTGGTGATGCTTGATGTACACACCAGCAGCTGACATGACAGGGTTTGTAGCATGGGATTGAGAATAATAATACTGACTGGAGTGCACAGGAACTGTGATGTATGTCTATATGCATATACAGCATTGCCATCGGGAAAGGGAAGGGGTAGTCCCTCTGTGTGTGGGTTTGGGCATAAAGCTATTAGAGAGTGTCCAAAGGAGGGCTATGAAGGGAAGGGTCTAGAAGGGAAGATGTATGAGGAGTGGCTGAGGCCCCTTGGTGCACTTAGCACAGAGCAGAAGAGCTGAGGAGAGGCCTTGAATAGTGTTGGGGTTTGAGGTGTGGTTTCATACCAGGGCTCAGGCCGGAGGAGAGTTGGAATGGGCTTTTAGCTGGCTTCCCAAAACTGCAGTCATGCTTCCACCCCTGCCTTTGAGTTTGGAACAGCAGTAGCCATTAAATATATTTATGTGATGTACAGCCAAATGTAATTCTCTGTTAGTGGTGTCTGTATGCTCACATAATATGAATACATCTTCCTACAGGGAAGATATTTAAAGAATATCCTGTTTTTGCAGTTGAGATCTAAAAAGCTAGCAAGGTTCAATGCAATCTAAATACAGTGCAGTATTTCTGCTCATGCTAGCCTGCAGTTGATTGATCTATTTCCCAGGACCCCATCTTATTCAGTGCACAGAACTGTTTGCACAGAACTCATGAATAGGTGAAGATGCAAAGGTTGAGTGCTTTTTTTTCTTTTTTCTTTTTCTGTGTTTTTTCTTTATTCTTCAATTTTTGGCCTTGCTTCTTATTTGAAATCTGATAATCAAATTACCGTATGAAGATGACATAGCCATCTTCAGGTCTTTGGAGCTTCAGATTGCCTTTATCATGATTGTACCTTAATATTTCCACAAAACTCACACTGATATCTAGAAAATTACCCTAGATTCAAGGAGGGGTGATGGTGTATAGCTTCAGTCACCTGTTCCTTTCAATTCAGTTTATGTGAGCCAGAGTGGTGCTTGAAACTCTTGGCTAGAGAATTCATAGTTATAAGGAGGAGACCAAATCCTATTCTCCAGTAAACCACTCAACTGCCTTAAGCAGGCAGCATCTTTGCTGTTCCTTTCTTTTGAGAGACATGGTGTTGCCAGCTTGAATAGAGCAGGCTGATATGGAGGACTTGAACTGCTCTGGAGTAATAGTAATTGAAGAAATTTAGCTTGAAACCAAGCAAGCTTTTTGAAAGACAGTAACCTGCTGAGAGGAGGGCTTATATGGAGCTTTTCTGCAAGACTGTAATTTTGCATTTCCTAACTTACTTTACCTTGGAAGGAGAAGATTCTAAATCTAAATAGTTTGGAAACAATGAAAAGAGCAAGGAGAATTGAATTAACAAAGAAAAACATCATTATGCTTCTGTTTTGACTATTTCAAGAAAATAAGTCTGTGAAATGTAGCTCCACCTCAGAGATTTGTGATGAGAGGTGTTGGTTCCCTGCTACTCTGTTATCCAAGCATTTTCTCTAGAGGGAAGAAGGTGTGGTATTTATAATCCTTTCTCAAAGTCTTCCTACTTGCTCACTGAAAGCAGTGTGAAATGAGAATTTCTTTTGCTGTTATCTCATCTACACCATTATTTTGCTACAGTAAGGAATCCACACTCTAATTTAGATTAGTCTTCTCAGATTCTCAGCCCACAGTCTTTCCTTTGGTTGCATTGATTATTTTCCTTTTACGTTATCTGTTTGTCAGTGTGATATTTTAGTCTCACCCCTCCCTATTCATGTGAAGCCAGTCTATCTTACATATATTGCCAGTGCTACTAGTTTTGCCCTAGTAGGGAAGGGTGTGTGCAGTAAACTACAGGTTTTGTTGTTAACACTGGAAGTACACAAGTATTTCGCCATTTAACTGCTGATGAGCAAGCAGTTCCTAATTTACAAGCTGCTTAATCTGTTTGATGTATCCATTCCAACATCAGTGCTTTGTGCTCCTCTTTTGGTGTTCCTGTCTTTCTGTTGAACTATTGCCAGACACAGCTTGTATGCCTGAAAACATGGAAAGAATTGATGGAATAATTGTGTTTCTTTTTCCCTGGAAATTGTTCAATCAGTCTCTGCTTCAACAGGCTTCTGTGTTGTTTTTATAGCTGTCCTGTCTGGTGTTTACCATTGCCATAAGGGAAGGGAAAGGTCGGATGCTGCAAGACCTTTTTGTGAACCTGCTTTGCATCTCATGAATATGAAGCTTTCAAACTACCTAAAAGCTTTGTGGAAGCAACTGGAGAATGATAAGATCTGTGAATTCAGATGAAGTAATGGTAGAACTGTAACATTTTTAGTCTTCATTTAGACAGACACAGGTTTTTGTAACCTGTTTTGAGTTAGCTGAGGTAATGCAAAATTGTGCGTTACCAATAATGTGTAAAACTTAGTTCTTCTAAGCATGTTTCTAATTGTGAGGGCTGCTCTGAAAGTAAGTCTTGAAGAAGTTCAAGGTGTAGCCTGTAATGGATATAGTGATGTGCACTGTCTTTTGGTATAGGAAAAGGTGATCCCTCTGGATTTTCTATAACCCGGACAAGCCATCAACTCTGATCTGTACACAATGACACTGAGTTGAAGGTTCAAACTTCCAGAGTCAGTCCGAGTAGAAGGCAACATTCCTCTTGTAATAATGCCAGGTCCCATACCAGTTTGAAGACCATGGGTCACACGGTCAGTCTTGGCTAGACTGTTCTACCACACTCACCATGTAGTCCAGATTTGATGCCTTCTCACTTCCATCATTTTAGGCAGATAAAATATGGACCATATGGAAACGTTTTCCTAGCCATGTCACTGTCATAGTGACTGTGAAACAGTTGGTCATCTCTGCTGGTGCAGATTTTATAAACTTGACATGCAGGCTCTTGTTCATAGCTTGTGAAAATGCAGAGCTAATGGTGGTGACTGCTGGCTAATGAAAAACAGTGTTCTGTAGCTGAGGATTTCCTCTATCAAATGTTGTTATGCTCCTTGTATGGAGTGTTACTTTCAGAGAGACTTGTTTACTATTGGTTGACATTTCTGTGGAAATAAATAGAAGGCATTACTTTCAGAGAAATCTATGTAGATAATATCTCAGAAGATCTGCACTGGCATCGTGAAAAGTTTAAGCATACCATTCATGTGCTGTTGGTAGCAGGTAGCCTCTGCTGTATCCTGGATGGCAGTTAGCTCCTTGAAGCTAATTGCAAAGTTGGCGTGCATTACAGTTGTATTAAAAACAGAAAGTTTATGGTGATTTTTTTCTTCTTCAAATTTTCTATACCAAATTCAAACTAAAATAGTTGTAATAGCCTTTGTTGTCCAAAAATATTGTTGTATGCCTTTCCCAAATAAGTGATTGGACAAAGTAAATCTGGATGAGCAGTGTGATGTAATCCTATTTAGCTCTTAAAACAAAAAGAGATATGTAATTTTTAGTCTTTTAATAGTGGAAATACATGGTTTTCCTCTCTCAGTAGGAGAGGAAAACCATGAGAGTTGAGTATAGCAAGTGTTTTACAGTAGTTAGATGGAACAGTTTCAAAACATATGAATACTGGTAAGTTTCCTGGGGTTTAGTGAGTTTTAGGTTAGATCTTGAACATTGATTGGATTTAAAGCTTTGCTAAGACTGTGAAATGAAGAGGGAATCCAAGAGAAATCCAGCAGTCAGAAGTTCATACTGCACTGGAGTTCTGTGTTCATATTTTGCTAAATCTGATCAGTAAATATTGATGAATAATTCCAGGTGGGTATCACAATACATGCAGACAGTTTAGTAACATTGGTGCAAAAAAAACGAGGAGTGATGGATGTGGCTGCTTCTGTCCTCATACAGACTGCTACTGTATGAGGACTGTTTCCTGGTAATTCAAATTGAACAAATATTAGAATTGCATCACATGTCTTTTAAGTGTTTATGGGTGTCACGACTTCCATAATGCATAAAACTGCAAGGAAAGAAGTTATGCTTTTTGAACAGCAAGATTTCAGATTCTCACTGTCAGTATTTCATTGGTTTTAGGACTTTTTCTTTTAAAAGAATTTTGCTTTTAATATAAATGAGTAATTGTTTTACAATTTGAGAAGAATAATAATGACATTGTGTTGCATTCTAGATAGTTCGGAATTTAGGAATGCGACTTTTATTTTAAGGTTGCATGGGATCTCCCAGAGGCATTTCACTTTTGACCTTTAGATGAAATAAATGGATGTTCGCTTTTTTGTAGAATGGACAGAGCCTGCTGGTGGAGTGTAAAGGCATTTCTTATTTAGCACAAAGTCAAGCTTTATGTGGAGAATTAGATATACAGATTAGCAACAGTACTAAAATGAAGTAATGCCAATATAATGCCAATCTTGTTCTCACCCTAAATAAGTTTACATCCTTGGACTCAAGCTGCAGATCTGTGTTATTAGCTCTTTAAGCCTTTAGTTTCTGTGCTTCTAATTTTCTGTTCATAATTTCCCGGCAGTAGAGATGCCTGTTTGTGTATGTATGTGTTAAGGGCTGGGCTTTATTTCTTCAGAAGTCTCGGGTGCCTGCCATGTGCGTCACACACACTTCTGTTAGCAGATCTACCTCATTTTCACGGTAGGGTGGTTTTAGTTGCAATTAATGGGAAATAGATGCCAAGATTATGACTTCTGTATTACATATACCTCAATTTGTGTCTTCCTAGTACTATGGAATTTGCAACGCATGAATGCTTCCAGCTGTTTTTCATGAAGCTGTATGCACTTTTGTGAGGTTTTAAGTAAAGTCCTTGTGCTATAGATGGATTATCTACCACATTAGAGAAAGCCAAGTAAAAAACCGCTAACCACTGAAGCAGAGGATGGGGAGATTTACTGCAATGCTCTGTGATTCCCGTGGCAGCGCATCCCTAGCTGTCACCAAACCTGTTTTAAGTGCAGCCAGAGAAGACTTGCTGTGGGGTTGTCTGGCTTCCCAGCTGTGGTTACACCATCAAGAGGTGGTGAAGGTTGCTTTCAGTTGCTTCACACTGCATGCAGTCTCTGGTCGGAGCCTGTCCTGAGAAAGGCTGTAAGCCCACCAGTGCTACCCGGGTCTGTGGCATCATCCTGGCCCATTTGGTTGTGCTCAAACGGTGTGTACCGCAAGGAGGAAGCACCAACCTTGTTTCCAGTTATTTACTGTGCATAGAAAGTAGGTGTTAGAGCATCAGTTCATTTTTCAGGCACTTGTTTTAAGTGTAACAATGATAAAACTTTGCAGCTCTCTTCCTCTCCATCACCTCCTTTCACTGGATCCATGTGGTTTGGGGGAAAAGTCAAGAAAAGTTAGAGAAAGCACTGATCACTGTCCTGTAAATGGTAACTTCGAATCACAGGTGGGATGGGACAGAACATGGCACCTGCACACAGAAATAGCTATCAATAGTTTCCAGTATTTAAATGGTGCATTGCTCTGATGAAGTCTTTTTATAAACTTGGGTCCAAACTGAATCTTGCATAGGCCTCCTCACATGGAGAAGCAGTCTGTTTGGGCCTGCCAGGAATTTGACAAAAGCCAGGTCTTTTGAAGAACAGCTGCTTCTAAACCTCTGAGAAGACTGAGCCCTGAGTGGGCTGAATTACGTGCACATGAGTGCTTTGCTTCGCTGGACCTCCTCACCTCTGTAGCTTGAGCCCCTCTTTGTACTGAGATGAAAGGACTGCAGAGAAAGTTAAAACTTAGAG
Organism: Lagopus muta; assembly: GCF_023343835.1. Taxonomy (NCBI): domain Eukaryota; kingdom Metazoa; phylum Chordata; class Aves; order Galliformes; family Phasianidae; genus Lagopus; species Lagopus muta. The sequence goes on along the minus strand of NC_064433.1, from coordinate 137,823,356 downwards.
GCTGCAGTAGTGCCTGTGGAGTTGCTTTTGTAGGTGAGAGATGGCTCCAGCTGATCAGAAGAGAAAATAAGTTGCCTTTGTGCAGGCCTGGGTCTTTGCTGTTTTCCTCAGACTGTTTTATAGATGCACTTAGTGCAAGGGGTTGTCTGTATTGCTCCACTGTTGTGAATGTAAAGGATTCTTAGCAATCTGGCATCACTGATGGTATCAGATGTAGAAACAAGGGGGAGAGGGGCACGTCCTTTCCTCATCTCCTTCTCAGCACTGGAAATGAGAGATGAGGAGCACCCAGCATGGCAGCTGTGTCTGCTCAGCAAGCCTGGCTGGGTTGTGCTTCCGTTCTTCCCTGGTAAGGATGCAGAAAGAGGTCTTTGTCCTGTTTATTTGTCCTGTGAGCTTGTACTAGTGTGCATGTTTCTGTCTGACGGCCAGGACTTTTTGATTTTGAAAAGCTGTGGGGATACTTCTGTGCAACTTTTCAGTCTGCTTTTGGCTTATGGGAAAGTAGAAGATGGAATATGCATATGCAAGCAACAAAATTTTCACCAACCTTTTTTAAAATATAAGCATATCAATCTGGGGAGTATTCTTAGTGTGCTCAAATAACCAGGTGGAAACAGCAGTCATAGGGCTTCCTGTTGCCTGCATGCTGGGGGGAGCCAGGGGAACGAACCATGACCTCCCAGAGGTGATGGTGTGAATCAGATGCACCCGAAATACAATTTCCTGTTTGATAGAGGCAGCGAGTTCAGCGACTGCCCTCTGTGTTGGCTGCAGAGAAAACATTCCCAAGCTCTTCCGAGTATTTAACCCATTGTCCAGTTACAGCTGTGAAAAATACAAAAAGCTCAGAGTCCATAAAAGGAGATAATTTGAAGTTAATAGAGGCAGTGCTATGTAGCGCATAAATGGAATGTGGGTGGTTGTGTGTTTTACCCTTGTATTCTGCTCTATTAAATTACTCTAATTTGCCAGTTTAATTCCTGTCTGTGCTAAACAAAACTTCACATGACATAACAGAAAAGAGCTTGTGTGTCTGCCTTGTTGCCTTGGCTCTTTCATAATACTGCAGCTTTCTGCAAGCCGGATGACAGCAGGATGAGCCTCAGCATGGGCTGAAATGTGGCATATTGAATAGCTGGAACTCAAGGGCTGTATAAAGGCTTGCTAAAATGCCAGCCCTTTCTGCTGTGCTCCCTGATACATATTAACCTAAATTGGTTAAATATACAACTTGATTTATGAAGCACAAAATTTCTTCAACAATGGAAAGCTACCAAAGCCTGTAGATATAGGATATTTCATCACCCTGCTTTTGTTTTTCCTGTTAATAAGTTAGGATGTTAGTTACTGAGCTTAATACAGAATGCAGTAAATGAAACTGTCCATCTGAGTATGTCTGATGAGGTGATAACATCATAATCAAGTGGGTGATGATTATCCCTAATGTTCAGTGTTCAATGCTGATGGATTCTACAGAAGAAAACTTCTCATGTGAAAAATAATATCTTCAAAATTTGAAACAGAGAGAAAACAGCTGTGCGCAGGTGGCTGTAGGCTGAGGCATTAGGGTTCCCATCAGAATCTGAAGGCCTTGGTGCTCTCCTCCCTCCTCCATATTGCCTAGAATTAAGCAAATGGAAGGCAGTAGGGCCCCTGTCTGCTTATTGATAAACCCATTTCTGTTCGGTTGGCTGCCATATTTCTGACATCAAAGATGAGTGATAAGGAACAGAAGTAGGCCTCTGCCATGCCCTATTGTCCCCTCGGAAATCAGCTTATTGCTGGTGTGGGGAAGAAGGTGGCAGCTGGGGCACAGAGGAAGGAGGGAAGGTGATAGCAATACATTATAGTACATTAGGTTTTCTAAAATATAGTATTTCCAGCCTTGTGCTGGTCCACTGTGACTAATGCTTGAAAGACTGATGGTCAGATGCCATCACTGATCTGTTAATTGAAGATGGCTTTTGCCTTAATCTCCTATATTGCAATGTTTGAGATATGCATCATTAAGTGGTTACTGTTGAAGATTACTGATGTTCTCCAAGACTGCCTGGTGTATTGCTCCGTTCTGTAGGCACAATCGTTCCGCTGTGAATTTTAGAAGCATATATTCAGGAATATGTGTGTATCTTTCGTTGTCCACAAGTGCAGCTGCTAGCAGAAACTTCAGAAACTTGGTACTATCTCTTACTGGAGGGAAAAAGCAAAGAACGTGCTGTATCCATGTATGAGTCATGATTCATTTATTTTCAATGAGAAATTTTAAATGCTGTATTGCATGACCTTTGTCATCTTTGTGTACCGTGGAAAAAATATACCAAGCCAGGAATATCAGTGAAGATCTTCTCAATAACCAAAAACAGGCAAATATGTTTCCACTGGACCATTTTTTAATTTATTTTTTTTTTTTAACCAAATGGATACTTACTGTGGAACAAATGATGGTGACTGCCTGAGAATTTACAAGCTAAATAAGCTTTGAGATCATACTGTCTCCTTGACTAACCAAAAGAATAAACATCAAAGGAATAGGGATTTTTTGGTTGGCAAACTAAGATTGAAGCAAACATGTCTGGCTTGGGTTTTAAATTAATTGAAAGCATTGTTTATTTTATGTATCCATTATTTGTTGGTATGTATAATGTGCTAATTGTGAGTGGTGGCTTTAGCTATGGCTTGGTGCATTACTAACACAGAGTGAAAGATAGTAATGAAAAAATCAAAAAACCTCCTCAGCTAGGCCTGCAGTGCTGCTAGACCATCCATGATAAGGTGCATGTCCCAGCTTCTTCCCCTTTGTGGTTCAAATCTTGTTACTATCCAGTGAACTGTGTAATGCAACAAACATTTCTCACCCGCCTCCTTCCCCCCAGAATCTCAGATTCTTTTTTGAGAGTTAATGTTTGGCTTGGTGCTAACCTAGCAGCTTACTGCAGCTTGCTCTGTGGAACCAAACAGATTGCATACATGTCCTTTGAATAAGAGTGGTAGTGTGATTGCTGTCCCGTATTATTTCTGGGGGTGGTAGAGAAATCAGAATGGGCGGACAATAAAATATTCTTTCATTCATGCCATATTATTTTTGAAGCTTAATAGCATTGTTTTTCTTCAGTGTGTGTTTCACAAGTCTGTCTTCTTGTACTAGGTTGTTTTTTTGTTGGTTTTTTTTTTTTTTGTAGCATTTGTCATAGTAAAATAGGAAATTCAGAGCAACTTTTTAATCCAAAAAAGGGTTAAGCATCAGGGAACTGTTTTGATGACATTTTTATCATAGATGTGTCTTTCACATCTAGAGAGAAACTGGTAGAGAGAATGAAAATGGTGATGAGTTTTGAATTGTGATTAATGATGATTGCAAATTGCAGTTTTCATATCTCCTGGAAGGAAAGAAGTGGAAAATAGTTGATAGAATAAATTTAAAGAAGATTCTCTTCCATAGACCCAGGGATGCTTGAATAGCATCATACTCTATGCAAAATTAAGCAATCAAAGAAAATGTGTGATGCCTTTAAGAAAGAGAACCAGCATAAACTATACAGCCGCAATAGAAAAGAAAACAGAGAGCATAATAGGAGATAAAAGGTGAGCATCAGTTAAGAGGTTGAATAAGTTGAAGTAGTTCCTTAGACAATGTCAGTGAGGGCAAATGACTAAGGATCACTGTTAGTGAGTAGCATGGGCATGTAGAGGCAGACTTAGTAAGGTCAGAATGAGATAAAATGAACAGGGGGCACTACCAGTGAAATGACTCCAGTATGCTTGCAAACAGTAAGAAAAAAACACGGGCAGGAAGTAGTCTGTTAGTAATTGGAGATGAAAACCCCCTGTTGAGTGAGGCATATATGTTCATGTGGTTAACCCATCACCAGGAATTTGAACTATCCTAGGGAAGGAGCAGGCTGGAAGCTACCTAAATTAGATGGATATTTTAATATTATTCGACCCTCATGACTCAGGCTTATAGCAATGTGCACAGTTATATTTTTAGGCTGCAGTGCCATTAGACAAAGCTGTCTTGCTTTCTCCTGCCCCAGCCCAGCCCCAAGAGCTTACTCCCACTCTTGAACTCTGCCCGTTCCTCTGCTACCATGGGAATTCATGCAGTTCCATGGTAGGGCAGTGGTTGGCTCAATAATTGTGATGTTTTAAAAATCCTTTGCTATGTTAATTTTTTGGAAAATGAGTTGCACCAGCCTGCAGTCTGCTGCTGAGGCTGATATGAGAGGATAAGTGGTATGTCTGCTTTTGGTGGCTGTACAACATCAAGAGTTGCTGTACTTACAGTCTCATGAACTTAGGGCTGGACTTGGAGCTTATAAGAAGTATCAAGGTATAGTTTTCTCTTAGACGAATGAGAAAAAGCACAGGTCTTGGTGTACACCAAAAGTTGTTGAGACATGATAAGAAATCTATTCTGTAGGAAAGAGGAGTCCTTTATTTGCCAGGAGGACTCAGGTTGGCCATTAAATGAATAAGTTTTCAGACAAGGACCGAGGAACAGATGTAGTTGATCCTTCCTTGTGACAGCAGCCTTAAGAGCTTCTTGGGTTTTCTTTTCAGGTATTATTTTCAGTTTTTTGTTTAGCTTACAGAGGAAATGTGACGCTTAACTGCTAAAGCCCAGCAGCAGAAATTCTGCATGTAGACACATGATATTCTCAGAGAAGCTTTATTTGGCTTCAGAGGAACTGAAGAACTGCTAGTGTCTTGTCCTATAGTTGTCTCAAACACTGGCAATCAAACTCAATTGCATTGTGTATCAATGAGCACTTGGAAAATGAATCAGAGCTATTCAGATGTTATATTCATAATGTTTTTTTGCTTTCCATCTCTCCTTCTGTAGGATGCAAGAGAGAAGTTCTTTTCAAACATTCCTTTTTGCTTTTACCTTATTCTTTTTCTTTTTTCCCCCCAGAAGACAGCTTTTGGAGATGGCTTTAAGTGATTTGGGGTGAGATTTCAGATTCAAGAAACAATTTTCTATCACTTCAGATCCTGTTTGATTTCATTTGGTCTTGTTTTGGAGTAACGATACTCAGGGAAATAGAACAATGGCTTTGTTTGAGCATACCTCAAACTGAGTGAAAAATACGTGTGAGGAAGGTTTAGAGGATCCTTAGTTCTTTATTTTAGGGTTGTGGACCAGATGTAGGGCCCAGCTGCCTGTTCCTCCTGACCCTTAGTTTACTTTATTTTTTTTAATCTCATGAAAGAAAAGCACGCATGCACACACAGTCTAATTAAAGAAGAACCATTAGAGAGGATTTGCTTTCATCAGGGAATCTGGAAGTTTTTAAAAAGGGCTGCACAGAAAGACCCTGTCTCTGTATGATGCTATTCTTTTTTCTTTTTTTTTTTTTTATTTAAGCTATTTTTACCATTCTCCCAATCTCTCCTTATTGTCTGAAATGGAGTTAATAATTGTTTTGAGAGTTAATGTGCATGGCAGTTACAAGGGGGTTGTTAAAGATTTCAGTGAGTTCCACTGAGCTGTGTGAGCACCTGCTTTGGGGCACAGAGGAACTGGACAGCCCTTGAGAGATGTGTGAGATTTCAGTGTTTCTTAGAATCACAGAATCATAGATCAATCAGGTTGGAAAAGACCTTAAAGATCATGGAGTCCAACCACAAGCTAACCATCCTACCCTAACTCTAACAACCCTCCGCTAAATCATGTCCCTGAGCACCACATCCAAACGGATTTTAAACACATCCAGGGATGGTGACTCCACCACCTCCCTGGGGAGCCAATTCCAGTGCTTAACAACCCTTTCTGTAAAGAAGTTTCTCCTGATATCCACCCTAAACTTATCTGGTGCAATTTGAGGCCATTTCCCCTCATCCTGTCACCAGTGAGAAGAGACCAACCCTGCTCTCACTGTAAGCACCTTTCAGATATTGGAAGAGAGCAATGAGGTTTCCCCTCAGCCTCCTTTTCTCTTTTTAAGGAAAAAGATGTGTAGTTATGTGGTGTTAACATACTGGTCAGTGTATAAGAAAACTCCAGTGTCTTCTTTAAAATGGCCCTTTCTTCACCCCTCTTGTCTGCCCTCCCACATAAAACAGTTTCTCAGTGCAGCTCTTTTGATTATTATTACTTATACATAAAACATATGTCCTGGGGCAGTTAGTGAAGAGGATAGAGTCAATATAGTGTTCTCTTAATTTACTTAGCATATGACCTTGCACATATCTGTGGCTTACATTAAATTGCATGAGCCATGGATTTAGTATTTCTGGGCATTTTTTAAGCAATGTATTTTTATAAAGATAAGGCTTTCACTAGTGGGAAAAGGAAGGCCTTATTGTTACAGCGACATGTCTTTGTAACTTGAGATGATTTATTTCTATTCAGAGCCTAGGCTTTATGTGTGTAATTAGAATAGTAAAAAAAACCCACAGATCTTTGATACTCTAAGCTGCAGGTAAACACGGTTCAGTAGAGGAATGAAAACAGTTATTTAATTTTTAGTGGTTTCTCTTACTAAGAATCAAAAAAAAGATGAAATGTGATCTAATATTCCTCCTTACTTATGATTTACAAGTATCTGAAGTGCTGATTCATGAATGTACATCAGCCTGCTAAGGGTTTTGGATAGCAAAAGAAAGTCAAAAACTGAAGGTTAGATTTGAGTGGCAGCCCTGTGCATGTCCACACAGCCAGATTAGAAGGTCCTGAGATGAGAAGAGAGACTTCCCTACAGTTTGTCCTTGCCTTGTAGTCCACTGACTGGAGTAGTTTCAGTTCCATGCTGGAACATCTGCTCACAGCTTTTTCCCTATGAATCATATTCCTTCACATTCTCCATTTCCCCATGTCTGGTCTCAAACCTCTGTGCAGCCTCTGCAACACTAGGCTCTCCTGGCTCCCATGCTGGTACCTCTGTTGCTCCATCTGGTCTTCACCTTCCCCTAGACACTGGTCTTCACCTTCCCCTAGGTCCCAAAGGATAATGCTTCTGTCCTGACAGCCTCTTCAGTCCATCCCCTTATCTGGCCCTTTTTTGTGGAGAAAATCTGTTTCCCTCTGGCTTTGTGCATTTTATGCCCTCCTAATCTCCCAGTATAGGAAACCTGCCCAGTTTTCTGGTTGCATGCCCCCCTTCCCACTCCATTTTGCCTTTCCCCCAGTCAAAATAGTTCCTGGCATCTGGTCCTGCATCCTCAAATCCCAAACCAGGGCACTAGCTGATGTTCTTGAAGGAGTTAAAACTCCAAAGCAAAACAGGAGTCACCACCTGCAACTCACAGCTTCTCCTAATGCTAAGTACAAGTGCTCATGAATTATCATGTGGAAAGTGAGGTTTATTGTCTGGGCATTGGCTACCTTCCTTCTATGTTAACTCTCCCCTTTGTCACATGCAACATCCTTCTGGGGGCACATTTGCTATGCTGGACCAATATGTATAATGAAGATTCACACAAGTACAAACTTTTGCCTAAAATTAAATCCTTCATTAGCTTGAACATCTTGCTGGTCAACCAAAATCCTAGCCTCCTGAATAAAGAGAGGACGTGAATAATTATTTTTCTAATCCTGATTTCTAAATTTGTTATTATTCCTTCAGTAATGAAATAAAAATGTGCCATGGCTTGGATGGATGATACGTATCTGCTCTTGTGTGCCATAACCTGGTGATGACTTCAGTGTAAACAGTGTTTCTCTTGCAGCTCTCCTAGGGTTCAAATCAAAAAGCTATGTAGGGAAATGGTGACTGATTATGCTTAAGAAAATTTCAGTGCCATTTGAACCAATGGTTAGTACTGTGTCAGAGTTTACAACATTTCCTGTTTCCAGTGCTTTGTAATTGTAATCTAATCTCTTCTGGTTTGGAGAGGAGATTAAATCATAGCCAGGGACTAAGTTTTGAAAACTGAAAGTACATGAAAAGTCAGCTGGTTTTACTTGAAAGTGAAAATATAAAATGAAGTAGAATAGGCTCCTTATTTGAAGTGAAATTATACTGACAACTGCTGCATTATTCAGTGCAGTCATTTAAGAACGTTTATTTAACACACACCTCTAAAATGTTCTTTGCTTCTACAAAGACTGTAGACAATCAATTTTTGTAGCAAGCCATTTCACTTCTCAAATACAATTAGTACTGCTTTATAAGCCATAGAAGTACCTTTCAAGAATTCTTACACTAGTGCATAGCCTACATTTATTTTTCTATTCCCATTCTATTATGGGATATGCACTTCTAGGAGTTAATATAAACAAAATAGGATATTTGATATCCAAACATCTAGCATAGCCACCACTTATTAAAAATAAACAGATAATGTTTACAATTAAGTATGATAATCCTTCATTAAAATAGCATGTGACCCTGCTTCAGTGTGCACAAAGCTGCTCTTCTAACTTGTCCTGACTTTGCTTTAGATACCTCATCATATTCCTACGAAGGCTGCCTTTTCTATATTTGATAGATGTTGGAAATCCTACATCTTGGAGTGTAAAGGTGGCTAATCTTGAAGAAAAAGTTCAAAATCCTGCTCTTGTGAAAGCCAGCCTGGGAAGGAATTTTGTAGTCAGTCTTAGGGACTCCTGCTCTACCTTCCCTCTCAAGTTGGTTCTCTAGCCATGCAGGTGTTTATTGCTAATAGGGCATACCAACAAAGAGAGAAATGAAGTAATACCTACATGCACTGCACGGAGTTACAGAGCAGTTTCTGTATCTGCTTGCAGTGGCTGCCTGCAGGAGGGCACTGCTTTGTGCACTGGCTGAAGCCATGCAGGATTTCCACACAGGGATCATGGAATCATCGAACCATAGAATGGTCTGGGTTGAAAAGGAACACAGTGATCATCTAGTTTCAACCCCCTGCTATGTGCAGGGTCGCCAACCACCAGACCAGGCTGCCCAGAGCCACATCCAGCCTGGCCTTGAATGCCTCCAGGGATGGGGCATCCACAACCTCCTTGGGCAACCAGTTCCAGTGCATCAGCACGCCCTGTAGGAAAAAAATCCTAATATCTAACCTAAATCTCCCCTGTCTTAGCTTAAAATCATTTCCCCTTGTCCTATCACTATCCACCCTTGTAAACAGCCGCTCCCCCTCCTAATTATATACTCCCTTCAAATATTGAAAGGCCACAGTGAGGTCTCCCCAGAGGCTTCTCCAATCAGTGGTTGAGAATTGGAGGATCTTTCTCCACTTCTTCTGAAGGGCAGTTTTTGAACCTGGAGCTTATCATAGAACAGTCTGCTGCAGTAACTCTGCTACCTGAAACCTTAGGAGTGTGCTGCTAACCCATTGATTTATAAATTACATCTTTTAGATGCATTCATATGTTATACTGCAAATCACTTTAAGAATGAGCAAACAATCTAAAGTAGGCTTGGGAATTCCCTATGCATTATTCAGAAGAACCATCATGTTGAGGTCAAAGAATCTAACCTGATGACTCTTCTGAGAAGAGCAGCTTAAACTATTGTCTGACAGCTTGGCTGCTCCTTAAACTCTCCACTGCCAACAACACCTTTAGGTCAGCTTGCTACTGCTAGTCTGTCTTCTGGTCAGAGATGATCAAAAGCTTCCTGTGCCTTTGCACGTTTTTATTAGAGCTCATTTGAAGTTTGCTTGTGGTTCAAGTGTTTAAAAACTTTCAGAGCAGGCTGGGCATATATTAGAAGTAGCACTGGAAACAGAAAAGGCCAAAAAGAATTTACAAGAAGGGAAAAAGTCAAGGTTCCCTCTGACTTGTTCACTAGAATGAACGCTTCCATGTGGTATTTCAAGTTAGTCACCATCGTTAAGAAAAATACACTTTTTTTTTTGGATAAGAATTAAATATTACAATACCTATAATTTTTTTTTTTCTTTTTTTTTGTGTGTGTGTTTCATTACTCCTCCACAATGACTGAAAAATTCTGGAAAAATACAGAAAGAGCAGTTAGAGGTTTCGCAACGATAAGATTCACATGCTTTCTTTTTTACAAAATGGTGACACATAGTCATCTAAAAGGAAGGAAGGATGTAAAAAATAAGACCAAAGGAAGAAGGCTGCTGTCTAATGAGTATAACAGAATCTTGGTACTAATTCCCTTATGTTTCCATCTTCCTACGGAAGCTATTTTTGTATAGCGTTTTTCCATGGGATGAAATGGTGATTCCATGATCTAAAAAGTGATATGGCTTACATTAGGCCTTGATTTGGGAAGTGCAAATAATAAGTGGCCATTTCAAAAAGACTATTTCTGTACACTCTGTAGAGCTAGAAACAATTTTTAAATATTTTTTTCTCTTGATATTGCTGTTTTCACCCTAGTTAGCCTTAAGTTTGGAATTTTGGATATCCAAATCTGAATGAATAACAAGATTTATCAAAGTTGCTGATCATCTTGCTAGGTCATGCTGTGGGTCCAGCAGTCCATAGAAAGAATCTGCTGCAAGGATTTGGATCTGCACTGCAATTTTCAGAGTTATGAAGCTTTGTACCTCTGTGTTTGTCAGTCAGAACTCCTAATCCCCCATCTCAGTAGCTCTTCCTCTTCTTTCTCTACTCCTAGAGTGCTCTCTGTTGTGCAAGTCTAGGATGATGCTCGAGAGATCATGCAGGAGAAAGAAATGAGGGAAGAGCTGGCCCCACGATTGGGTCCTGTAGATGGGAGCTGTTTTGCTCCACACGTTTCCTGGACTCTCAGTTTTGCTCGTGAGTGATGACAGGGCTGTAAACTTCAATTTCTGATGATTCTGAGAACTACAGCAAGCTCCAGAGCTTCATTATTAAAATTCTTTTCAATAAAGTAACTTTTTTCTGTTGCTATATACAACTTAGATGAATCTTTACCTTAATAGGGTCCTTTTCAAGCCTGAATTATTTTACTTGAAGATCAAATAAACTGTTAGAGATATGGAACAATAAATACTATAAATCATAATATAAATAAATATCTCCTTCAAAGCAAGCACCAGTGAAATTAAGAGACTAAATTCCTTGCAAAATTTATGCTTATATTAACTTTGGTTAAAATGACTTTATCAAACATACCAAATCTGCCCTAAGAGCTTCAATTCTTTCACATTTGTTTCAACTGCTGAATTACATCAGTGAGATAAATGATCCATGAGCAAATCTGATAGAAGTTACCATTATCCACATGCAAGAAATGCAAGCTGGGCCCAAGGTGTGATTTTATTTTAAAAGGAATGTTTGTTTATTTATTTTTTAATAATTACCCTCTGGTTTCTCAGTAGGTTGCAGATTTCCAACCTGTAAGACAGTCAAAGGGGAATGACAGTTTTTAATTATTAAAAAGAAATAAAAATCTACAAGTTTTTCATAAACTCACATAACTACAAGCCTGAGTAAGAGTATCAAAACCCAAAGGATCTTTGGTAGTTATGAATATTTGCTACTTATCTGTAAAGAGCTGGTATGGTTTATAGTGTTATATGGGGGCGGCACAGACAGCCTTTCTGTTAATGAGGCAGTTTTAATAGGTGGATGTAGTGCTTTTAAGAATTATGTGTTGTTTTTAACTCTTCACGCAGCATAAATGGGATTATTTTTTTGTTAAGTGTTATTTAGAAGTGTGGTTAAAAGTGTTGTCTGTTCTAGGGAATGATTTGGGAATACATCTGGCGCATAAAGGATGTTACCATGAGAATGACATGTTCTGAACTTTGAGTTTTAATACAACTTCTGCAGATGTGCTGGCATTGAAGGCGGTCTCGTGATGTGACTTTGGGTGGTTTTGCTTACATTTATCACTTTTATTCCTGTTTTTTTGAGGACACTTGTTACTCAGAATTGTCAATGTTTGCATTTCTTGCAGTAAACTGAATATTTTTCAATTAGTGAATCTAGTCAGAATGTTCTGAAACAGCTAGACTAATTTATAGCTTGTGAACAGCTTTACATCTGGCACTGAAATGTCAGTGAAATGCTTGTCAATTAGGACTTAGCCTTCACATTTCATGTGTGCATCACTCAAGGTGATTTTTCATTATCTGAGGATAATAATAGGGAACTTATGGCACATTTCATGAACATATACTGTAAGATACAGAATCCATTTTTTTGCTATTAGAAATTTATCTTTTCTTTAGCAAAACTACAAACTCTGCATACTGCTAGTTCCGTCTGTGACATCAACCAGAGCTGTTCACAGGCTGGGAATGCTCTAGCAAAGAGCACTGGGAAATTCCTTTTCAACACCTGTCTGAGTGCCTGGAAATTTGCAAATTATGGTATGAATCCATGTTGATAGTGCCACAAGGTATGATCGTTTTTCACAAACTAGAAGCCAGTCTAAGCTAGCATTACAATTGACTGCTGTAATCAATTCAGTTCTTTGCAAATTAAATGAAGTCAACCTGTTCTAGAAAAAAAAAAAAAAAAAGAGAGCACCATGTGTAACAAACTAATGTTAGGCTCCCAGTAAACCAATAAAAATGGGGGTATCTTAGATAGTGGTAGTTACGGTCTTGGAAAAAGCAGAATGATCAATAGCAAATGATAAGTGCCTCAGGTAATTGCAGTACTTGAGAAGCTTGTCAGTTTGACATCTCTCACATTAGACCGACAGAAAGTACAGGCCCTCAGTGGATCAGCCTCTGGTTTTTCTTGCATCATTTTCTTGATTGACTCAAACATCATTTTAGTTTGAGAAGCTAAAATTGGCTGTTAAGAACATGGTGGGAAAAAATGTCGCCCTATTAAAGTCCTCATATAATTTAGTTCTTGAATGGGTTTGATGCATGCCAGTGGTAATGCAATAGCAGGGCTAGGCCTGCAGGAAGGAGAGGGCAAACCTGCAGCAGGTCCCCCCAAGACTGTGCTCACCTGTTATGAGCTGTGGGGGTGGAGGAGCCATACTTGTGTCCTACATGCTGCCCTTTGGGTGCATTGAGCCTCTTAATGGGAGGATATTTTTTGGAAGAGCTCTATTCCCTACCTTCTCTACCATTTGCTATATTAACTCATGTGTATTCATTTCAGAAAATGTAAGGTTGTTTTTTTTTCTTTTTTTTTTTCCAAAGAATATGATGTTCAGTGTTTAGTATGGAGCTTTTACTGGATGGATGAGCTTACTGTGCTCCAGTTGGTTTTTAATTCTAAATAACATACATGTCTGTTGAAGCCTACTTGTGTCTGCTTGCTTGTCACTAATAAGTAGAAGCAGTCTTGTAGCTGAACATTACCTGGCTGCTTCTTACTGTCTTGAAATAAACAACTCACAAAATATTTTCAGCTAAATATCAATTTTCATCAGTGTTTGCATTTCTGCTGGCCTTTACCTGTGGAATGCAGGTTAGGCAAATATTTCATTTTGCTCAGCTATGGCTTCTCAGGAAGTTGCCAAAGAAAAGAATGGATTTTCTTTAAAATCACATTATTTCCGTTTCTGCAGCAAGAGCTACTTACTTTTAGTTTTGTACTCAATTAGTTCAGCATTTTTGTAAGCTGTCACATATGAAATACTTTCCTGGATGCTCGTGAGGCAGTTTTTATTTATTGAATGCAGTCAGAGGCTGAAATGTTACAATAAAAATTACGTTGTATGTTTTACAAGGACAAAAGAAAAAAACCCAACAATTTTTGTCAACTTCCTGTCTAGTCAACAAAGAAACATAAAAGAAAGAGAAGTCTGACAAGTTTGTTTCCTTTTGCGTCTGACAAATGTTGCACACTAAAATAATATTTCCTGTCACTATTTTGTTCTATTGTGGTCATGTTCCAACATTTAAATTTTTAATAAAAACGTGGTTTTGAGAAAATTGTTTCTGTTTTCCATTTGGATCAGACAAGTACACGTGGGTAATGCATATTTTCCCTTGTGGCTATGTTTTAAAAATGCTGAAAGAATCCAATTGACTAGCCACATTGCAAAAATTGATTTGAAGGGCAGAAAAAGAAAATTAAACTCTTTGAAAAATGTTCTGGATAGTTGTTAGTTCCTCATTTTGAGACAAATTTGTGTTTAATGGACATACTTACAGTATTTACAGTTTATCGTGCATCTGGAATTTCACAATCAAATTGCAAGTGAGAACCTGATTTGTGTAGGAAGAGCTGGCATTATAGTCTGTCCCAATATGCATGTTCTTTATGTGCCTTTATGTAAGTGATGAATTCAGCTCGAGTTAGCAGATTAAGATTAGGATTGGGATTTTCCCTGTTCATTGCAGAGGGGTTGGACTAGGTGACTTTTGTAGGCCACTTCCAACTCAAATGGTTATATGTCTCTAACTTTAGGACAATTGGGCAATAAAAGCTACACTGATCATTTTAATACCTTTCTGTGAACTTCTGCGTGCCCTAAGGCTCATAAGTAAGAACTGGATCAAGTGGGAGCTGAAACCTACTGAAGTATGGAATTTCATGCGAAAAAGTGTGTGATGTAGACTATCTGATCTTCACCTTGGGTAGAATTTCTTCCTTCCCATGTAAGTTTGCTGCTTATGGGATAAATGAGATCACCAATGTCCCTAAAGGCATCCAACCCACTCAGTCTTACAAGCATAATGCTCACTAGTAACTTGAGTTTTTGCATTTTAACAGTGCAGCAGTAATACTGCTTGTTGGGAAGCAGGTGACATGACCTCTTCCCTGTAGCTCCTAATCCTTTTAGGAGCTTTGCAATCCACAGTTAAGGCTGTTCATCCTCATTCTTTTTGTTGAAGTCAGATACAAGAAAGTCAAATCACAGGTGCACAAGAATGCTTGTGAAAGAGAGAGGCTGTTGATCTCTGAGGAGATTTTCCTACTTTTCACATCTGTGGAGGATGTAGAGCAAGTGCATTTTTATGAATATGAGGTTCTGCTTCAGTCATAGGGCATCATAAAGTCCTTGAGAACTGGATTTGTGAAGTGAAGCAGTGGTTTGGTGGTTGATTCTCAACTATCTGTCCTGGTAGTAAGATTTGAAGTTGATTTGGGGGTTGAATTCTCTTTTTCTCATTGTTATGTTTTGTTTTCCTTTTGCTTTTTTAAATCTGCTTGTTTCTTCTCCCCAAACCCTTTCCAAAAAGACAATACCACTTGGACAAAGTATTACTTGGTACCCCTGAGTGTTTATCAGGTGCTTCTCAGAGAGAAAAGAAGAGGCCTTTGGGACTGTTTGCAAGAACAGACAAAAACAGTTGGTTCCCCTCCCCACCTCCATACCACCTTTGTTTTGTTTTC
Source organism: Lagopus muta (assembly GCF_023343835.1). Lineage (NCBI taxonomy): Eukaryota > Metazoa > Chordata > Aves > Galliformes > Phasianidae > Lagopus > Lagopus muta. The sequence goes on along the minus strand of NC_064433.1, from coordinate 137,808,214 downwards.
TTTGTGCTTCTGACCAGTAGAGTATTTACTTCTTTACTGATAGAGGATTTTTGTAAAACCATGAGCTTTGCATTTAAGATTTATATTTTTTGCAAGTTGAGGCTCTTCAACAGCCATAGTCATGTCCATGTGGTGTCTTTATGGAGCAGTGTCCTTTGAAATGAGACTGGAAATGAAAGAAGTTTCTGGAGTGTGTGGTCTTTAGCAGAAAAGATACTGATGTGTCTTGAAGAGAAAGCAGTACAAAGTCAATGTTATCCTTGCTGGCCTGCTCAAAAAAAGCAATGCTTCCAATGCTTCCTTTTTAGGAGTCTAAAGAGGAATCTGGCTTTTGTCAATTTGTTGCAAAAATTATTAATTTAAGTGAACTGAAGTTATATCTCTGAGCATGAGAGAGGATGCCCAGGTAGGTTGTTGACTGTTGATTTGTTAGAATATTTGAGAAGAATGCATGCAAATAAACACCTGTTCCTGCTTGCAGTCCAAAATGAATGATGAGACTATAACACAAACAGTCCTAAAACAGTTTTCACTTAAGGAAATATTGTTCCAATTTTAGGTTTGCCTGTGATTTTATAGGTTTTCGGACTGTCTGTCTGCAACAGCGGGCTAGAATCTTTCACTGCAGCAATTAAGTATGACTTTTTATTGTTGCGGTTTTCCTGTAGGACGAAGCTGTTTTGTAGAGGCTTGAGATCTATGTGGAAGGAAAGTGGGTTTATAAAATGAAACATTTTGTATGTGTGTATATTTTGACTGGCTGCTAAGCAGACTAAACATGCTGCATGCACATTAAATCCAGTGTTTGACAAGGATGTTGAACTGCTGTGGTTACTGCTGCTGTTTCCAGAATATCTTACAGTTTTTAAAAGGTATTAATTATTCATTAACTATCTTATGATTCTTTGTTGAGTCTGCTGACCAGAACGAGGCTATCACTATCTAGCCTATCTCTTCTTCCCAATGTTATTGAGGAGATTAGGGAGCTAACATCTTATCCAGAAGAAAAGCTTATGTGAAGTGACCATGTTTTTAATTCAAGAAATCTTTTAGATAGAATCATACAATAAAAATTGCATGAAGTCTAGTAAAATTTGATAGGTTTTAAATATTCCAGCTGAGGGACTCCTACTGCAAGGATTTTAATAGCGAGTGATGTACTTCTCAATATGCCATGGAGGTTGTTGGAGATTTCCCTCAAGGCTTTCTTTGTAGAAGCTGTGGCATTTCACAAGCAGGGGCAAATCTTTGTGTAAACAGGATGCTGCAGCTCTTGTGAGATGGGGTTGTGTACTGTGGAGGTACAGCCACTGTTTCAGAGAGTAACTGAAGGATTCACAAGGGTCATCAAGTCCAGCTCCTGGCTCCACACAGGATTGCCCAAGTCATCTGCTTCAGTAGCAGCCTGTCTGTCATGAGGAACAGGTACAGGGCTCTTACTGCAGGCACTGCACATGCCTTTATGGACGGGTACATAAACCTAAATCTTTTTGCACATCATATGGAGCCAGGTTTTTCATAAGTCATTCTCAGAATCTGATCAGGAAGGACTAAGGCATAAGGAACCAGTGATGGAGAACAGAGGACTGGGAAGGAGCAAATGAATGCCATTCATGTATTTTATGGGATATGGAGGCTGGATACCTCCTGGGCAAGATCAGGACCAGGGTAGCATTGGTTCATAACTTCCTCCTCTGGTGGAAATTGGAGTTATGTAAGTTAAAGCGCAGTACTGAGAGCCCACAAAAAGGAAAGCTGTGCAGAGGCCATGTGATTTGTTTAAAACGCAGCTGTCCTCATCTGTGCTGGACTGAATGTCACCTGGGTTTATCCTCAGAGCCATGGCCTAAAGGTCCAGGAATTTATTTTTTTTTTCCTGGGCTTTTCTCCCATTGTTCAGTGCGTGTCCCCACCAAGAGGATTTCACCTCCTTGTTTATTTAGTCTAGGCAACCGGTGGCCAAGGGAGAAGCCCTCCACTTCCCAGGGCTGTACTGTTTTTTACTTTCAAATCTGTTTGTTTATGTTGACATCCATGTTCATCAGCTAACGGAAGGGAAAAGCATGGCTCACCAACTTGCTGTAAACATTTGCAAAATTGCTCCACTGGTTTCCTGCACATCCCCCTGAGGCATTTCCTTGGCCTTGAGGTTTACAGAAAGGCCTGGGGATGGGTTGGAGCACTGAGGCAGTGTCTCTCCTACATACTTGCTTTTCTCTGCCGTCCTGATGTATTAGGGCCTTGTAGGTGCCAAGTACCAGTTATAAAAGTGAAAGGCTGGCAAAGGCCCTGGGCACGTGGCTCAAGGGAAATTGCCTTTCTCTCAGGGTAGCAGCCAAGAGGGTGGCAGGCTGCACAGGATGAGGAGCAGCACCCACCTCACCAGAGGGGCCACTGTGCACATTGTTTCATCTTTGTGCAGGACCTCTACCAACCATATAGATGTGTGTGGACACAGGCTCTGAGGGTCTGTCTATGTCCTGCAAACCATGGTGACCAATGAAACCATGAGAGAGGATGCAGGATGGTTACGTGGCCTTTAAGAAGGATACTTTTTCCCAATTTGAGAAAGTGCCCCGCCATAAAGGAGCTTGGCTTGCTGCCATTTTGCTGCAAAAGTGGCTGTTCTATAGGATGGTTTTCAGTCCTTCTCAACCAGACCTTGATTCATTCCAGAGTTTCCTGTAAAGAATTTTAGTTAGAGGAAACGCTATAGATGTCAATTTTTGTCCAAATATGGACCAACAGGAATAACTTCATATTTCCTGTGAACTAACTGGAAGCTCCCAGGTTTTGCATTGCTTTGTGAAAATGATGTTCAAACAATTGACAGGAAAGTTGTGTTTGCAGAACAGCTTTCAGGGAACTCCCATGACCCCACATCCAGGACAGACCCATAGGGAGTTTAGAAAAGAATTTCAGAGATCTTTACAATAAAACATTTAATCTCCAGCAATCTGGGTCTCATTTGACTAAGAAGAGGTGACTGTTGTTTTTTTTATTACAACTTTTTTTTCTTTTTTTAACTGAAGTACTTCCATCAATGCTAATTAAAAAAGATGTATATAGATTTTTTTCTGAAATAATTAACATTAAGCATAAAAAATTGAACTAGTGTTGCTGTGAGTGGCCAGAATACGCTGGAGATCTCTGACAAGGATCTGCGGTCTGTCTGCAGTTTTTGTATAAACATCCTGTAAGATTCTGGTAATAATAAAAACAACAACAACAAAACAAATACATCTCCCAGCCAAACAGAACAGAAATCTGCCAAAACCTACAGACAACTCTGCATGTCCTAAGAGCCATAAAAAAAATAGTTCCAGCTTAGAATGTTGTTATTTATTTGTGCAGAATCAGTTAACTGTCTAAAACTTGTACAATTATTATAAATAAAATCCAAGTTGAATCATTGTAATCAGTTCAGATTTCATCATGAACGGTGGTATTTCATGCAATAAATTGCTATTTCATCTTAACTGTGTGTTAATTTGAGTGAGATTTGCTTAAAGTATCCCTCATTAATAGAGATACCTGATGCACTGATGCATTAGTATCTGACATTCCAGTTTTCCACTGTGTAGGTTTGATAGAGGAAATTTCTCATCTGGTCTAAAGTGATCTCTAAAAGATATATTAAAACTTTACATTAACATATATAAAATAAATATATAAAGCTTTACATTAACAGGGAATATGCGGGGACCACTTGTGCTTCCTTCTGTCCCACACCTGTACATCAGCTTGCATCCCATAGAGGTCTTCAGCAGAATGAGTATTTTCATTCATCTTATCCATACAGGATTTAATGAGCCTTTGGAGATTACTGGGTAGTACTCATTTTCATTGCTTAAACCTAGGCACCCAGTGCCATTTGGAATATTTATTAGGCATGGCAGATATGAACTAAGACCTAGAGGAAAGCTGTTTCCACCTGGCCTGGCAGCTGGAGACAGGTGGGATACCATGGGATATCTTGAATGGAACTGTTCTTCTGTGCTTGGTGAATACCAGATCTTCAGAAAATGGAAATGACACAACCAAGGGTCTTAAATAGCTGCTACATGATGGAAACTTTCAGTTAATGCTCACCAGAGCCAAGCTTGGAGACTCAGAGGCTGAAAAACCAATAAGCTACCCCTTGGTTCAAGGAATTCCCAATACAGTGATAAGTGTAACCTGGCAATAATTTCCTGGGAAACAAAAAAATGAAGATAAGTGGCCAACTTTTTTTTCTTTTATTGGAGGATAAAGAGGATTATGGAGACAAGGAAAGACTGGAACTTGCTGGCATTATAAAATCATATGATATTCTTTATATATTTCCTCCATCATTTAACTTTCTTTAGACATCTGAAATTGATGGTTTTACAATTGAAATGAGAGCTGTGCTTGATTTCTTTTCTCTGCATTAAGTCCTGAAAATGAAAGCATGGTAGATGTTCCTTTTCCTGAACAGTTTTGTAGGTTGAAGTTCATCTGTCAGTCCAGGATGGTTAGCTTTGTATTGACTACTAAGAGTCAATTGATTCTTACATTTAAGAAACTTTAAGCAAATCTCACTCAAATTAACATACAGGTAAGATGAAATGGCAAATTACTGCCTGAAATACCATGCAAGATTAAACCTTGTTTAGATATTTGATTACAGCCAGTCCTATTGTACAGACATCACCAAAGAGAAGTTACTCTCCTTACAGCAGAGGTTATGGGAGTAACCTCTATGAGCAGCTATGTACCAGAGCACTCTTCTCTCACTTTATCACTTTTAATAAAGCTTGTAGCCCTTCTAAAGCCCTTGTAGGCACAGCAGATGTCTGCTGCTTCCTTACAGTACTTGTGCAAATGCTTGTGCCAAGGTTCCCAGTGATTAAATGCACTTGGAGCGAGAAGTCACACTGATACCATTCTAACTATCAATGGGAGCTAATTGTCTTCAAACTAATAGTTTCTGTGATTCACTTCAATCTAGCTATAATAGTTGATTCATTTTGAAGTGATGTTTTCTGCTTAGGTGCTACACTTAAACTGACTTTCTCTGATGACAAGAGAGAATACATTGCACTTACACTGTAACAATTGCTGCAGTTCAAATACTAATGAAGGAGAAGTGCAACCTTCAAAAATGAATAGGTCGTAGATTTTGATCAGGAATCGGTGAATTTGTCAGCAGATTAGCAATTTGATTAAAAAGAAGTTTCTAAAACTGTTGAAATACAAATGTTACCCATATTCAAAGAATAAAATATTAAGAATAATAAATACAATTGTTAAAAAAAATCAGAAATATTTTTAATGAATGCTTCAGTAGTGCAGTGGGGCTTGTTTGATTTTTCTTCATTCATTATGATCAAAGGAAATGCATGTGGACTTATGAAGGAGTTGCTTTTTCCTAATGGCCATTTCCTTGAATTTTAAAGCTGCCATGTTCAGTGCAGTCAGCAAGTTTTGACTCCACTCTTCAGCTCATGGTTGATCTATTTTTTGGTTGACGAGATGTTTTGGTTTTTATTTTTGCAAACAACATTTATCTTTTTGTTTAAATACGGTGTTGCCATATATAGAAATAACAAAACTTTTCATACTGCTGTATTTATTTAAGGAAAAAAAAAAAAGATTTCACTTTTCTATTTTTTTTCTATTTTTTCTTTTTTTTTTCTTTTTTCTTTTTTTCCAGTGTAGCCACATGTGTCCATAATCTAAAATAAACCTAATATAACAGAAGCAAATAAGACAATCTTTAAAAGAAAAATTTTTGATCTAGCTAGCTATAAATCAGAAATTGTAGCAACATCATTTTTTTTCAAGCTGTTAATGGACTGCAACATCAGTTAAGAAATATTTTGACTAAGTGTTGCAGTTAACTGAAAAATAGCAGTGGTTTCCTCTGGTGATATTTTACACAAAAGGAGAGTTCAGGTAACCCAGTACAGCCCTATCTAAAGAGTAAACGTAGGGGAATAGTAATGCAGCTAGGCAGCTATTTTGACATTCTGAGGAGAGAAGAAAATATGAGAGGAATTTGAGATAAGTATCCTGCAGTTGGCACCACCTCCCTATTCCCGTATTTGGTGTGATGTGAAACTGGAGACATGGATTGATCCAGCTCTTTTGTTGGCTTTATGAGTTGTATAAGTGCGTGAACAGGTGGAAGTGCAGCCTTTGCTACGCACAGATCAATCTCCACCGTGGGAAAGTTTGTGCAGGGAGGGAAGGACTGTGTGAAGGCAGGAGATTCAGCTGTCACTTAGAACTGCCTGTGTGACAGGGACATCCCATGAGCGTAACCAAAATTGGTGTTTGAACTGGGAATTGGTATCAGAATTCAGTCCAGATTGGAATATGAACAAAAGCAGCACAGGGTGCGAAATCTTCACAGTTCTCAGAAAACGTGACCAGTTTAAGTATGTCTAAACAGAAAATATTATTTCATAATTAATGAATTATGAGATGAAATCCTAAGTATTTTTTACTCGCTGAAGCATTTCAGCTATGAATTAGAATTCTATTATCAGTGCTGATCTCATTGGTTACCTGTTTACAAGATTTTCAGTCACTTGAAGAGCATCGTATTCCCTGGAATGAGATTTTCAACATCATCTGCCTTAAGTAAACAGTGAGAATATTATCAGATTTTCCTTATGCCTGCGTTCTACAGTGTAAGATTTGAGCTAGAGTGAAGCCTATGCAGTCTTGCTGCTTAAGCTAGTAGGAAACCTGGCAGCTGAAACTCAGCCAAAGAAGGCTGATTGATGCTGTGGGAAGGTGAACTACATTGTGTCTCGAAAAATACACTTCTGTCAGAGAGGTGAGTGCCCAGGAACTGGCTCTGACTGGTGTTCTTTTGGTGCTATCTGTGGTTTCCAGAAATGGTGCATTTCCAAATATGGCTGCTGTCTCCCTCGCAGGCTGCTAATCTGGCTGTTTGTATTGTTCCTGTATGTGTTCCAATGGCTCTCAACTGCCAGGAAAGTAGCTGGACGTGGAAAAACAGAGCAGAATGCAGAAGTCTGTAGCTGAGGTTTGACAGATGTGCTAGAAGCTGAACTGCAAAGCAGAGTTTCTTCCATCAGCAGCCTTTTCAGCATGTCACTGGGGCTGAGCACCCCGAGGCCTGGGATTCGTGGCCTGTGTGTGCTGGCTTGGGAGATCCATTCATCAGCAGCACGCTTTTAGGACTTTTTGTTAATAAATGAATTGCTCTCTTGTAGGCAAATATTTGGTCTGCATAGCACACTCATTTGTGTGATGTTAAAGAGACATAATCTTTTTTTCTTGTTTGATACTGACTTGCTAGCATGATTCACTAAACTTATCAGTTGCAGACAGTCTGGGAGAAAGAAACAGAACGGAAATGCTTGTCACAAAATGAAGCAATTCATTCTGCTAAATTGAGCTTCTGCTTCTGGGCTGATGTTTCGTGGGAGGAGGAAGAAAAATGCATGCCACCAAATATATAACAGGCTGGCCAGCAATGTGAGGGAGCTGTGGCTGCTTGAAAGCTGCAAACTTGACTGTATGGAGGTGAAGTATCATGGTACATCTGGCAAGGGTCATCGTATTAATCTGTAGCTGGTTCCTATGCAAGTGATAAAGAGCTTTCCTCTTCAGAGTCTCCTCCCATGTTGCACTTCCTGCATAGCACCATTCCTTCTCTGTTTTTGCACTTGGAGGACAGCAGAGATTGCTTTGAGATCCATGCGGTTCCTGGAAAATATACTGTTTCAGAGAGAATGTCTAGGAGATAGAACAAAGCTATGTATCTCATCTTTAGGCTTGTATGATGGGAAGTCATAATCTAAGTTCATTTCCTAAGATTTATTTAAAATCAGAACAATTTAAAGTAAGCAATAATTTGCATAGTTTCAGCTCACTTACATTGAGGTGACGGTAATTTTTCCATCAGGATAAAGTTTCCCATTGAGGACTCTGATTCCCTATGTACATCTTTTTCTCTCGGTTTTCCCCCTTGTTCACGTACATAGCCCATACTACTTTCTGCCTGTCTCTCCTACTTGTTCATCTAAGGTGTGATTCATCTACATGGAAAGCAAACATCCAAAATAGAATCACAGAATCATAGAATCATAGAATCACCAAGGTTGGAAAAGACCTAAAAGATCATCCAGTCCAACCGTTCACCATTACCAATAGCTCCCACTAAACCATGTCCCTCAACACAACATCCAGCCTTTCCTTGAACACCCCCAGGCTCGGTGACTCCACCACCTCCCTGGGCAGTCCATTCCAGTGCCTGACCACCCTTTCCGAAAAGTAATAGATTAGGTGAATCTCAGCCCAGAATTGCCTGTTTCTTGCCATTGAATAAAGGGTGACTGCAGTGAAGTGATATGGATGTTTGTACAGGCGCTAGGTCAGATGAACAAAAATCTTAATTACTGTACCTGTTGTAACCATCTTCCTCTCTCCAAATTTCCCACCTCATTACGTAAATGACACTTTGACCTCCTTAAAGTGACCTTTGATCCATAAGCTTTTTCTAGTCTGGCCTTCTCATCTTCCCCAAAGACCGAGAGAAAAAAGCTCAGACTTCTTCCTAGCATACGCATAGCCTTATCACATCCTTCAGATTTAAAAATAGGTTTTCATAGCTGCAGATAATGTTATCCAGTAGAGGCTGTCATTGTTGGCCGATCGTCCATCCGCTTACAAATGTTGCAGCCAGAAACAGTAGGAGGTGATGCAGCTATAAAACAAACAGAAAGTATTAGTAATACAGGTGGTCTGCTTTGGCATAGCAGGCCACAGCTCTTGTCTGCAAAACGGCATCTTATGCAGCTGTGCTGCCTGATGCTTCATACCTTCTTACCTTCCTTGCCTTTGGTTATTCTAAACTAAGGCTTAAGAAACAGGAAAAACAGAACATAATAGCATCTGTTTTGGAAGTACAAAAGGAGATGTGAAAGCACAAGTCTATTCTTCTGGCCATGCCAGATTTTAGAACAAAACCCAACTGAAAATAAATAGCAACATACCTTTTTCTAAAAGGGTCTATGTTAAATAACAGGCTTAAGGAAATATGAGGGGATTAACTTGAAAACAGATGTTTATAATGATTCAATGACGTGTTTTAATTACATTCCCAGATGCAATTAAAACAGACTTCTGAATTTAAGGGATGTGTTGATAAAACTGATAACATTCTACATGATGCTGGAGGAGGAAGTATGAGCTTCAGGCATGCGTCCTCCAGCTGTGATCTCATCAGGTCTGAAAAGCTAGAAGAGGCTGTACTTGTTCAGTTCTTGAAACAGGAGTTTCAAGTGTTTTTTTAGGCAAAGTGAAGTTTCTAGTGTAAGAAGTGAAGCTGATTATTCAGAGGGTACCATTTTTCTGTCCTGGTCAGTATTGAGTTGGCATTGTAGCATGTGTTGGTGTTGTTTCCAGGTCTAATTCTCTTTCTGTAGCATAATGTAAGAAGAAAAAAAAAGAATGTTTTTGCTTTGTGTGAATGTGGAGAAAGCTTGACATCAAACAACAAAATCAGTGTCTCTACTTATAAAAAAATAAGATCTCATCAAAAGCAACAGTTGCCTCAGGTGTTGTTGTTTTAGTTTTATTGGACAGCCTTAAGTAATTCCTTTTGCAGCATTAAAGCCCATGTTCACTTTGATTCTTTGGTTTAAAATAAAATATACTTTAAAAGTGTTAATGTATTATTTAGCTTCCCTGAGTGATGTTGTCTTTTAGTTTCTATTGAGTTTTCCAAATTCAAAACAGTAGCATTTGCTTTGGCTTCTCAGCTGCACTGATGTCTCCATAGATTGTGGAGCCTATAGATTTGGAGGAATGGGTGCTTGGAATCCTTGATGAAACCTCATTCCAGAGAAGCGCTGCCCATGAATGCTCTGAGATAATGGCCTGTTGTGGCTGGTGAAGGACCTTGCGTGCATTGGTGGATTATTCAGAGATTTGCTTGTTTGCCTCCGAGTTTTTTTCTGAGAGGTATGATAATTAACAAGAGCAATGGACTTACCTGAGTTAGTTACAAGTGTCTTCATGGAGGCAGTGAGGAGGAGAAGGGAGGAGTAGCCTACATGCACTTGAGTATTCAGGAACACTATGAAACCATAAGCTTTTTCTTGATCATCAGTTAATCTGACTTCTCTCATCTGTTTTCTGATTTCATGTTCTGCAAAGAAAATGAGAGGCTCTTCATGATGAAGTGATAAATACCTCAATACTTTGATTACTGATGACTGTTAGCCAGGAAGTAATCATTGCCTGTCCAGTAGACATTAACAATTGTCTCTACGTCTCGTAAGAGGAGTAGCTTGCCTTCTTGGAGACTGGTTTGGTTTGATTTTGTAAAATATGTACAGATCTACTTGTTTAAATACTTTACTGTGGTAATTATGACAGTATTTTAATTTCCTTGCAAAACAGTTATCAGCAGACTGCTAATTACTGATTAAAAACATTGAGAAGATCAGTATTGAGAAACTTCAGGTAAAGATCTGGAGAGTGTTGAGTAGACAATATTTTGTGTCTACAAAAAAGAAACATAGACAGTATTCTTCATGTCTGCTGTTTTTCTTCTTAAATCCAGAAGTCATTAAATGCTGTTTTACCATCCCTTTCTCCTCAAAGCAATGGCACGTATTTATAGAGGTTAAATATTATGTAGAATGCAAGCCATATATTAATGATCTGGTACTAAAGAGATGCTTCTAAGAAGGGATTGATTATATTTTTAAAATATCTGTTGGGCTTTGAATGTATAAATATTGAATAGATGGAAGGTCATGTTTTGAATTGTCTTTCATATTGCTATATGGAGAATGCTTGTGTATAATGATGAATTGTGTTTAAAATGGTAGCCAAAAATACAATAATTTTGAAGTAATGTAGTGTTACAATGTTACAAAATCATCTTTTACTGGACTGGGACTGAGAATGTACATCTGTATAAGGATAACAAAGCGTTGCATGGGCTGAAGTGGGCATTCCCTGTGCTGTCTTACCCTGCTGACATTCCTGACATGTTTTGGTAGGTTCTGTCTGTTACCTAGGTCAGATGATTAATCCCTGCTTTCTGTTTTATTTTCAGGGTTGTTCTTCTAGTTGTGGAAAATGTGACTGCAGTGGAGTAAAAGGACAAAAGGTGAGTATATCAGCTGTCTCTACTTCATTTTCTCTCTCACTTGAACTACATGGTGTATAATCTATTGATTTCAGTGGAAGCTTGCACCACTATAGGGCATTTCCAATACCAAGTCCTTCAAGGAGGGTTTTCAAAATGCAGCCATCTCAGTACCAGCAGTGCCAGAGGGCTGAAGGGATAGGGATGGGAAATAGTATAATGCCATCACTATATGCTGAAGCCCCCATGGCTTGCCCATACCCTCCCCATGTCCCCACTGAATGGGATGCTAGCCCATCAGCCTCTTCTTTCCCATGCCTCACCTGCAGATTCCTCAGAAGGCAGTGCAGATCTTGACTTGATATCCTGACCACCTCTGGAACAGACATGAGCACCTCCATTCAGAAATGCTCCCCTTCAGTTCTTTTCAGGAAAGGCTGTAATACATCATAAGCAACGTAGTGCTGACTAGGGTTAACCCCAGGAGGCAATGACCTACAATAGCAAGAAGGAGGTCAATAATAAACTCAAATATAGCAAAATGTTTCAGTTCAGGAAAAAAAATCTTAATTTTTTTTACAGACCCTTGCAAATCCATTCCCATTCAACTGTCCAAATTAGTTCCATGTATGGAAGAAAAAAAAAAAGCATATTAAAGGATTCTTGTGAAGCAATAGCAGTGAAGGAAAAATCCAGTGTACTTAAACATTCCATGAATTCTCTCTGCAAATTACCCACTTTGTAAATACTGTAGACACTGAATCACTCTCCTTATCTTTTTCAATTTTGCTGTAGAGATTTTAATCTACACTATCTTTGGTTGTGCATGCACACGTACTGTATATGTACTACAGTTATAAATGAGTGTAAATTAAAGGCTTTTTCGTCCAGTGGGATCATTTTTCAAGGTAAGTTGTTCAGATCACCCAATAAAATAGTCTGAAGAGTGTTTTGTTTTTGTTTTTTTTTTTAAATTATTGTTTGTTTACTTAAAAAAAAATATACAGCTAGTCTTCTGCATTTTCTCACATGCGATAGCTACATACTTACAGATTAGGATATTAAGAATGCTTGTTGGTGGTTGTTGTTTAATGCTTTCCAAAACAGAGGAATGTAAATAGCTTAACTGGAGATTGAAGCAAAGATAATTTTATGTGTAGCAAAACATAGATTAATTTGTGAGAAAGATGAAAAGTGCCTATTTCCAAAACATCTTTGAGGTGGAGTTTCATTTTTTAATGACAGAGTTAGTATCTGTGTAATAAAAGTCAGCTGTCTATTAAAAACAAATAAAGCAAAGATTTGTAAAAGGCCTGGAAATCAGAATTTTTCCCTTGATATCTTGATCTTATTTTTCAGTTGTGAGTGCAAATGAATCATTGTAGAGCAAGATGAATATTGTGTTGTAACTCGCTTGTTGAAAGCCATTATTTTCAGTTCATGGCACATGCCAGCATCTTGTAACTAGATCATTTTAAAAAATGATAGTTTGGGGAAAGAAAATCTTGTAAAACTTATGCTTCATTTATTTAAGGCTTTGGACCTGACTTAGCTAGAGCTTCCCTTTCTGACATTTCCTATTTGCAGTTTAGAGTCTGAGTCCTATTTCTCAAAGAAGAACAAGCGCCTGCCTGATACAACCAGAGCCAAAACTACCTCAACTTAATGTGGATCATTTAAAAATGTAGGAGAGGTAATAATATCAGTATGTAGCAACAGAAGTCATTGTAAATTCAAAATTTCATGCTCTTTACCAAGAGAATGATGAGGTGCTGGAGCAGGCTGCTCCAAGAGGTTGTGGATGCTCCATCCCTGGAGGTGTTCAAGGCCAGGTTGGATGGGGCCCTGGGCAACCTAGTCTGATATGGAGGTTGTTGGCCCTGCATGCAGCAGAGGGGTTGGAACTTGGTGATCCTTGAGGTCCCTTCCAACCCAAGCCATTCTATGTCTTGTTCAGCAAGTCTTACGCAGAACTTTTTGAGTCCCATCACAAACTTCTCTATTTTAAATGTGTATTGTGAAATATTGACATGCTTTCAAACCTTAAATTTAAATAATTCAATTACTGACTTTTGAGACCTTTGAACAAGTGAATGAATAGTTATGCCTAGAAGACTATGCTCAAGAAAAGCATTTTAAACTATTTTGGAATACATTTAAAAATAACTTAATTCAGATCATTATCTATCAATGCTTGTTCATTATATTAACCCTATGAGACTTTCAAATGTGTACTTGGCTGTTTGAGCAGAAAACTGAGTTTTTGCTTAAAACACGTCCCCAAGCTTTAGTCAAACTTTTTTTTATATCAGGTGCCTGTGCAGAACAAGAACAGACTGCTACTCAGTCCCAGGCCCAAAAAAGAGAAGTTGGTCAGGGAAAGCAAGAGAAGCATTCTCCCCAATTGCCTTGAAACGGTCTCTCCAAACAGCACATTTGGATTTGAAACATGACTCTTAAAAACGGTTCCCATTGATGTTCACAGTATTCAAGGCATCTGTTACTTCAGAGATCCATTTGCAGATCATTTGATTGGAGAAAAACTATTGAGAAGGGCTGCTCCAGGCCAGGATCCAGGCTATGATAGGGCTGCCATTCTAAGCCTGTTCTTTCTGGTACCCAAGAATATGTTGGAAAACATCTGCTTTTCACTCCTCACGTAGCCTCCTGTGTGGGAAGTACATAACCATTCTGCCCAGCACCATGCTCAGCCAACATGTTGCCTGTGCTGGAAGCCCTTTTGATCTGGCTCCTATGTTATGCAGAAGTGCATAAATACTGAAAGGCCCTTTCCAATCCACCCACACTCTTTAGCACTGTAACCACAGTATTTTACTGCCATGGGAGCCGCAGCAGCTGCGGAAGTGGGTACTGGGTTTACCCTTTAATGCCTTAATTATTAACATCTGGAGGTAAATTTCTTACCATAGTGTGGGAAGAAGTTCCAGGCCCTAGGATCTGTGGTTGGGGAGTGGAGGATAATTAACATATATTTGGTGAAATAATCTTATTAATGATCTCACCAGAAAAAGTGCTGAAAATAGTATTTGACTAAAAAGCTGTGGAATGCCCGAAGAGTATTTCTTAACAGCATTACGGACATGGAAGAGTGCATTATACTGCAGTGTTACTGTCTTCCATTTGAGAATCTTTTTATCAATAAGACCATTTGGATGACCATTTTCAATGTGTTCTCTCATTAGACTGTTTCCATGAGAATTGCATTTGCATGCCAAACGCCTTTGAGATGACTCATACTTTATCAAGGGCGTGTAATCGATGAAGTCTAAGGTTTTTCATCCCTTTCAGAAAATCTGAGAAAGTGAGTGTAATTGCAGCAGATGGTTCTTATCCTATAAAGCCTTTATTATTACACTGAGCATCAAACTGTTATTTTAAGCTATATAAAGTCAAGCATCTAGTATCTGCAGAACAGAAGGTGCAGAAATTCTAGAATAACATAGTGTTACTAAAATAATGAAGTAATAAATAATACCTTACTCTTCTCCATTTAATAGATTAGCTTGAAACATCTTCATTTGTCTCCTCTTGCACTTTTTATTTGTCTGTCTGCATTATAACTGACTGTTCTTTCTAACCTCACTGAAGTGTGAGATCCATTTAAACTGATTACACTCCTCAGTGCTTGCCTACTTTTTACTGGGTCACTCAGAATCAGGCAGAAGATGTATTTTCTCTTTTATCTATCTAGATTTTGAGAACAATTTCAAGCAGCTGTGAAGGTAAGAAATGCTAGCCATTAGCATGTAAAGAAAAAGCAGGTTAAGCATTTAATTGCTGTTTTAAACAAAGTCTGCATAGGGCAGAATAAAATTCCTCTGACTTTTTTTCAAGAATGTTAATTCTCTCATTCGTGACCATTTACGTTTGTTGGCACTTTTTTCCTGCCTAATTCAGAGAATGTGCATGTTCTATTATACGTACACAAATTACTTCTCTGTTTCTCTCTGAGGTTTATCATCCCTGCATGGGTTGCAGAAATGCGCACCCTGGCTTTGCTTCATCCCTTTCAGGTCTGGAAGTCAGGCAGATGTCTTAGACAGATGGGCAGTGATGGCAGCAACTCTGTATCCTCCCAGTTCAAAGCCGCAGTGACTGGGCTTTTCTCTCTTGTAGCCGTGTTGTACAGTCTAGAAAGTCACCCATACTTTTGCTATCTGCAGATGGTTGGGCTTTTTTATTTACTATGGATATTGAAAAGCTAACTGTGTCCAGTTGACTGAATTTCTGTGTTTTTATTTTATTTTATTTTATTATTATCAATATTAAGGCCACCCAGACTGGGAGGGCCTTCAAGGCTTTTCCTTCTGTCTTAGGTAGCAAAAGATAGAGAAAAAATATTTGTGGTATTAATTAGTTAAAACAATGCAAAGGTCCCTACTGGAGAGAAAGTCAGGCTGTCATTGGGCAGATAGTTAACAGTTCTGTAGTTAATAGTTCTGATAGTTAATAGTTCTAAATAGTTCTGGGTTTCCTTTACAAAATAGCACATGGCAGCAGGTCCATTCCTTTAGTGCAGCAAGTTGGAAGTCAAATATCTGTACTTTTCATATTGAACCTATTTTAACAGCATGAAGACTTTTTTTTTTTTTTTTTTTAATCAAGGCTTGGTCTTTTTAAACTTCTAATTGTTTCCTTGGTACTGTCTCTTGTAAATGTTTGGTATTTGGTTTTAATTACTTTCTCTGTAGTTTTGCTCAGTATTTCTGCCTAGTAGCTGCTGTTGGAATGTACCTCACTGACAGCACCTGCTCATGCCCGAGTTGGAAAGACCATGAATTCAGGACACTAAGGAAAGCAAAGCTAAATTATATATCCTGCAAAGGGCCATCAAGTTGACAAGAAGGATGAAAGGCAATGTTTGAGGAAAGAATGCAGTCTGGAAAAGACTAATATATTGCTTGAAATTGTCTAATAATTCTTGAAAAGGGGAAATTGAAAGACTGTAACAAGATAAGCAAAAATATTGTTCAGTTCCAGATCTGATACTCTTCAAGGTGACTTGTAGTTCAGAAATATTTCTGAAAATCAGGTCATTGTCCCAGTGTTTGTGTCAATTCTGCAGTGCTAGTAGTGTATTTTTATTTATTTACCCTTTCTCGGAGAAAAATAATCAGAGAAAAGCATCTATGTTTCATAAAGAGAACAAATGAACAAAGCTCCTATTCTTGGAAAGAACAAGATGTCAGAAGGCTAAATAATATTGAGTGAGTTATAGTAAGTATTGAAAGTTTTCCACAGTCTCTCAATTGGCAGGCCAAACTTTTAAGTGACATTTGAAGCCATTCGATTTTCATACTTGGAAATTGTCAGTGGAAGCATTTGTCCATTTGCCCAAGTGGAACTGAATTTCTCTGGCAAAGTTTTCTATGTTGAGGTATATAGTGGACTCAGTACAGTAGATATCTGAAATGAACACAAACTAGCTGATTACCCGATGAATTTATATCTCTGGAAAGAGTGCAGTAAAGCGAATATTCCAGTACCACTGTGTGGTGGGGTGTGCTCATACTTTGTTTTCAGAGATGAGTTCAAAAGGTTTTCACATGGTTGTATTTCAGCTGACATAACTTTTTCAACATCTGTTGCCAGATGCATATTTTTGCTTGTAAAGAGATTATTATAACAATCTCAGGCATTTAATCATGGAAGAAAACATGCTCTATAGCTTCACAGTGTTTGATTTTACACTTGTACAACTGCTGTTACTGTATGTCTTTATTCTGGTTCCTTAAAGGATTACCGGATGTTATTTTCATCTGAATCATATAAGCTTCCTATGAAGTCAGTGAAGTTTCCCAACTGAGACATTAATGTAAGATCAGAGAACACCTATAAAATCCACGCTTCTCTGAAAGAAGAGCCACCCAGTGCCTCAGCAATAGCCAAATACCAGTTGGAATCATCTCAACTTGTAACTGTTGTCTATGCCAACAGAGTCATGTTCCCTGTGTCTAAAGACTACACAGTGGCTATAACAATTTTGAATCAACATGCAGTTGTTTTGGAAACCGGTCACACATGACTACACCTGCAGTCTGCTTCTGCTTAGTGTGTGTTCTTCTTACTGCCTGTAACACAAACACCCCATCCTGATGACTGCATTCTGTGGGCCTGAGACTGCATATGCCTGGGGAGCAACATTACCTACATTTTGTAATTTACCTCTCAGGATTCTTCAAATTATTCTTCCATTTAATTTAAATTGTGTTTGCTGGGGATCTCAGACCAAGCCAGCTATTTTAATTGACGGTTCTGTGACACTTCTTCAACAGAAGAGTTTAATGATGCTTAATGTATTTAACAATCTGTCTCTGCCTACATTTTCTCTGTAGCAGTATTGACTGCATGCAATCTTGTATATGCATGTAATTGTTCCCAGGGAACCACAGTAATATGGTAATCTCTGTAAGTCACTTTCTGGTCTTCCTGGCTAAGAGCAGAAAGTGGTTTGGGGTTTGGTTTTGTGGTTTATTTTTATCTCCTGTTGGTGGTAGTTAATTGTTTGGTTCTATTAGCTCAGCTAACCTCCTACTTCAGACTGTAGATTTATGTTTTCAGTGAGAGGTCATCATAATTCAGATTAGTCATTGAAAAGAGCCAGCCACGTGGTGTTGGCTTTCCAAAAAGGAAATGTAAATTGCCTTAAAGTTTGGATTTTATTAAGGAAGGGGATAAAGCCAAATTTCATACAGAATTCTCAAACCTACTTCCAACAGGAGCAATAGCAAAAACAAATATGTAACCATATATGTTTTGAGGGAGACAGAGCAGGAAGAACCATCATGAATGTGGGATTTCCAAAGAGGAAGTTTAAAGTAGCTGCTAAAAAAGTGATAGTAAAGTAATTTATCACTCAAGCAAATTCCTAGCCAGCTGGAGAACATCTTTAGTTTAACCACAGAAGAAGCCTTGTGCCACAGAAAGAGCAGCTGAGAACAGCTGAGAAAGCATTTTCAAGAGATGCTGAAGAGATGTCCATTTTCTTTCAGGTGTGGGTCACACCTGAGAAAGTTCAAGGAGCAAGAAGTAAACTGAGTCATAGAGAAAGCAGGAAAGAAAGTTAACCTAAATGATGACAGTAATTATTAGAGTTCAGACAGGGGGAAAGCAACTTAGATTCTTGCCTGGAAAATCATATTTTTATTCCTTGAAATATTTCAAGAGTAAGTAGAATGGCAAAATGTACCCATAAATTTTGTTGCTCTTAAAGAAAGCATGTGACAACTTCCACTGGAGTTCAGCTGGAACATTTTTAAATGTTTTGATAGGCCAACAAAAATAATTCTCACTGAGGTTTGTGTCAGAGATCACTGCACACAGTTAAAGTAAATACTGAGTTGAGTGAGTGAGCGAGCACAGACACTGGCATCACACTGAATGTCTTCTTGATCTTCTCTCATTTGACACAGTTACTGACTTTTAACTGATACAACAAGAATAGCTTGTGGCTAGTTCACAGAATATGAAAAGCTTTGGTGCTTTTGAGAACCCTTGATTTTGTTGGAACAGTTTGATCAACTGCCAAGCAAAGCCTGAAAGACTGCAGAACTGCTGAACAAGTGGGTGTAAGGAGCAGTAATGGGGAGGGACGGTAGGGCAGGAGGGGAGTCTGAAGTGTGCTCTGATGCTAAAATCAGAACTTAGGGGAAAAAAAAATAAAAGAATACCAAAGGCTTGTATAGGATGGCAGCGAACAGAGAAGTCAGTGTTGTCCAGAAGTGCT
This sequence comes from Lagopus muta, assembly GCF_023343835.1. NCBI lineage: Eukaryota > Metazoa > Chordata > Aves > Galliformes > Phasianidae > Lagopus > Lagopus muta. Next base: position 137,789,363 of record NC_064433.1, on the reverse strand, counting down.
GCTGCCAGCTGTATGCAGCACTGTTAATGAGATTTGCATGCAAGTACGAATCTGCGACTCAGATTTCTTGTCTGTTTGATATGGGTACAGAAGTTGGGAGTATAACAAGAACACATGCAGCCTTGTAAAGCTCATGCAAAGACAATCCTTTAGGATATTCTAAATATTAAAATATTCCAAGTATTAAATTTACACATGTCCCTCAACTGTAAGTTGTACTCAGCCAAAACTTTTTACCACAGAAAAAAAATGAAAAAGGACAGTGCCCAGAAAAAGCAAGACTTTCCAAAGCTATGTAAGGTACAAACCTTTGGTTGCAAAATTTTCTTTGAGCACTGCCTGTCACTGGGTACAATTGGATTTGAGGAAGGAGCAGAGAATATCAGCATCGTCAGTGTGAGTGGTATCAAAGGAGAAGAGCTGATCTGCCTGATGGATCCACCTGAGTCTCACAGCCTCAAACCATCTCTCACTAGGACAGAACCCCATTCAAGGCTGTGTCTCTTTCCTGTGAGCTCCTCTGGGTGGCAGTCATATACCACAGATTTTTGTGTATCCAGCCATCCTGTTTTACGCAGCTTTCTCTTTTTGTCAGGCACCTAAGCAGTAATCCAACTTCTGGTCAGTGTTTGCTGACAAGGAGCTACTGACTAATTATTCTCATATCTTTCACAGCCTCAAAAAGAGGAAAGTATCTGTTTTCCATTATTGGTGGGTTTTGCATCTTTCGTAGCTTAATTGGCTTAGATTGAATTATTCTGAAGGTGCTACAGAAATTACACTGTGGTATCTGTTCTCTAATGCTTCTCACTGAGTCAGGAGACTATAGATTAAATTGAAGAAACCCTGATTGACACTTTAGAGGCATGGTGTTATCTGCCTTATCTGGGTATTTCATGATTAAAAAATGATCTCAATCATAGAATCATAGAATCACTAAGGTTGGAAAAGACCTAAAAGATCACCCAGTCCAACCGTTCACCTATTCCCAATAGCTCCTACTAAACCATGTCCCTCAACACAACATCCAGTCTTTCCTTCCTTTGGCTTTTTTTGGAAGGATTTTTTAATTCTATGCAACTTTTTAAATGTTTAAAACTTTTGAAATGCCATTTCAGACCTAACTGAAAAAGCAGCTAAAATAGTGCTGTCTAGAATAGCACTGTCTGTCATGTACTCCTTAAGATACGAGCTACTTCATTATGAGAACTTTATTGCAGTCTGTACTGTCTAGGACCAGCTGCCCATGTTTTTACTATTTATGGAAGAGATTATTTTTGTAAATATGTCCATAAAAAAAATTGGCAAGAGAATAAAACTTGCATGTAACGTCACAGGTTTAGGATGTGAACAAAAATAAATGAGAAAAACCTGAAAAGTTTAAGATTTTTTTTTTTTTTTCTGCTGTTTCATCTTTGAATGCGAGCCTTTAAACAATGCCAAATGCAAACAAGTGCTAAATAATTTTCACTAATGAAGAAGGAAGGGTGGGGAGCATTTTTACCCCTTATTTTTTTGGACCCTCAGCACTGGAAGTGACTTAACACAATATGCAATAAAACAAAGGAAGAGTTACTCAGACCTAATGAGTTCAACAGATGATTAGAAGGGGTGGGAAACACAGCACCCTTTCGACTCAACCTGTCTCCAGGTGATAGAATTTCCTTTTTTTTTTTTCTTTTTTTTTTTTTCTTTTTTTTTTTTCTTTTTTTTTTTCTTTTTTTTCTTCCTTTTTTTCTACAGATGCATTTGTCCATCTACATCCTCTTCTCTCATGGCTCTTTGAGGTTGTTCTGTTCCCCAGGGTGGCTCTGAGTCTGGTCTGATTGAAAAAAAAAAAAGTTTGGAAATAAGCCATGCACACCTTTGGTGAAAGGTTTGCGTGACTTCCTCCTGAAACATCATGAGATGTGCTTTTTAGAGAAATCAAGGAAAGTTTAAACATAAAGACAGTGAACCACTTAGTTTGGTGTAAAACGCACAAGCATTGTGCAGACAGACCTTTATGATCAGTGAATGAAGCTCACATGCTGTTGGCTTCTGCTCTCTGCTAGTCTTACCTTCATACTTCTGTCCTTTCATGCTCTCCATTATACTTGGAGATAAACTACTCCTGGCTTGTAAAATGGTCACGTTAGGGGTTATACATGTTTTCTTTCATAAGTAAGTGGAAGGTGCAATGATTCTTTCCCTCCTTTTTTATTGAAGACAAATCTAAGTGGTAGTTTGCTGTAAATAAAAATCCCTTCCTTCTGAACATCCTTCCTACTTCTGTATCTGCAACACTCATTGCACTGGAGTCGAATACAGTGCAAAATATACAATGGCAAAATACATGCAAATGCAAAGAATTGAGAGTTTAAGTTTTAAGAGTGTGTTTGGCTCAATGAGTCCTAGAAAGTGAAATTTAGGTACCTTTGTTGAAAAAAATAAAAAGTGCAGCATTTGGAAAATGAGGAATAACTTTGTGATGAGCAAGAAGAATGACATGAAGCAGGCAAATTAAGTAGGGAGGAGCCATTATTAGAGCTAATTGAACAGAACTTGTAAGGTGGCGATGGACAACCAATTGCTTGACATTAGTTAAATAGAAGCTGAAGTTGTAGCCATGGCTTCCAAATATTAATTTATCTTCACTCAGCTTATTTTATTTCTTCTTCAGCTACTAAAACAAATTCAGACATACCACGTACCCACCCACTTACTTGCATACATACTAAGCACGTCAGTACTGATACGTAGAGGAAAGGATACATGCAGATTGTTATTTCTGGTTTCATACTCTCGGGAAGCACTTAGCAGCTTCTTGAGGAATGCTCCTTGCAGCCTTGGGGTGACACTGAGATATGCTTCCTGCCTATATATGCTCCTGTATTTGGAAGGCAATGAGAGTGACCCTCCTGTATCTTTGTGTATACAAGTCTGCATGATATTAGGCTTTGTACCATAAGTGAATGCTTTTCAGTATTTCCATCCCTAAAAGCAGAGTGAGTGCTGAAGGAGTATGATGGGTGAAGGGAGGGGCCCAAGAGAGAAGATGGCAGATCCAGCATTGCGATAGACAGGGCATGACTGCTGGATGCTGTTTGCCAACAGCTACTGGGATAGGGTAGCTCTTCGCATTTGTATCTGCGTGTAGTGTAGAGCAACCTTGGCAATGCCTGCAGTTGTGGAGGGGACTCAGCCAACCCGCAGCCAGCCCAACTGGGGAACTGTGCAGGTGATGTAAAACTGTTGTGGCTGCTCCTGCTCTTAGTCAAGCCAAAAATGCTGGATTTGTGTCTCTATGTGAGTGATTTTTCTCAGTTTCCTCCTGGCAGTGCAAGAATCCGGATTTTGCTGACTCTCCCTCCTTCCTCCCCTCCTCTCTTTCCCTTCTACTGTCAGCCCCAAAACTTTTGGGACAGTCAAGATATTTACAGAGCTCCTACACAGATTCTTCACATGTCTTTGCAGTTATGTTTCTGTAATTAATTCCTTGTTAGTTGTATGGCTCCAGAATTGTATAGCTATAGCGCAGATAGATTCTAGCACTGAAGAATGCACAGTGGGAATTCTGTAATGCTAAACATCCTTAGTGCATTTAAGGACTCCTGTGCTGTGAGCATATAGCACTAACTCTGTTTGAATGATATCCACTTCATAGTTCCAATGAAATACTGAAAATGGTAAGTGCAGCTGAGGACAAACAGCTGATGCTTAACGTACATGTGATTTTAATCCTGCAAGATATTTGGGACTGGTGCTCCCTCTGGTGGTTAAAAGTACTATTTTAGTAAAGGATTGACTTCCTCACCACTGTTTCTCCACTAAATCAACTCTGAGCCAATTATGGTTCTGTAAAACAAGTTTAAAAGAGTGTGGAGAAAAACACAGTCAAGAGTGCTACTTAGATCCCACAATAGTGTTTCCCACTGTGTAGTGTAATTATGGGTCTGACACCTCAAAGCCAATTCCTTTGCGTGCTCACAGTTATATCAGCTGAAGGAGCAAATACAGAGCTGATATTCACCTCTCATGTGGTTTGGGTTAGTCTGTCTAGAAACCTGTAGGTCACTGTAAGGCTGTTGTGCATTCCTGTTGATTTTCTAAGGTCACACTGGAGCACAGAGGTGTGATGAGAGCTTCAGGCTTCATCTGTTTTTTGTTGTTGTTTTTGTTAACAGTTGCATCTAGAACTCATACTAATCTCTATCGAAAGCAACGTTTGAGAGTATTTCTAACATCAGACTGAGAAAAGAAAAAAAAAAGGAAGAATGCTGAGATGTCAGGCCCTTTTTCTCTCTTTTTGGAAAAGCTCATCCCCAGTCTCATTTGAAAATGTTACGTTTCTTTGCTGTCTGTGTGCTTGGTAGTGTTTCAGTTCAATGAATATGAGCTTTGGAAAATGGAATGTGTATGTTTATGAGAGAGGAAGCTTGAGCTTTGAACGGATGTTGGGTTCAGCATTGACACTGGACTGGAAATGGCTGTCCTGCACGTTCAAGCATTTGTTGGCCCTGAGCTCAGTTCCTCTTGCAACAGAGGCACAGCTGAGGAGCTGTGGTAGATGAACTCCATCCAGCCTCACCATGCCAATGTGAGAAGCTGCTGCTGTAGCCTCACTGCCTTGTGTGGCTGCATCCTCCCATGAGCTCTGGCAGCTGCCTGGCTGCCTGGTGGGTTTCTCAGCTTATTGAGGCCAAAGCAAGCTTACCCACCAAGGGAAAGTGAGGGCATTTAGTGAGTTGATGTGGCGCAGTGATGCTGGGGGGGAACCATCAAAGTTGCTGTAAGAAAGGGTGATGGTGCACCATCCACCTCAGTGGAGTGGAGGAGCCACCTTAGCTGGTTAGGCTGGCTAAACTACCTTTTGGCATCTCACCCTAAAAATGAGTTTTACACATTTTCAGTGGAAGGGCAGGCACATGTCTGTCCCTCCATCTCTACCATGGGATGATCTTTGGCAGAGGCAAACCAAACAGGAGGAGCTGGCTGTGTGATAATCAATTAAATGATTCCAGAAGGCTCTGTACGTTGTTGTTCACCACATGCCTGAGTCTCTGGAGAGCTGGAGAATGTAGCATATGTACGGGCCCTGCCTTTGCATAGAGCCCGCAGTTCTGCAGGCATTTGATTTATATCCATGTTATCAGTCTCTCAAGACTAACATCTCCCTGTCCAGCAGTCCCTAGACAAAATAATAGGGGAAATAATTTATAATGTGGTGCTGGTTGTTTCCTCCCCCTCAGAATTTGATTTATTACTAAGCTAACTCTTCTAAAACTACTTGCTTCATGTGACTCTTGCACTGCCATCTGCAGTTGTTCCATGTGTGAAAATGAAACAGTATTTCATGGCTAATTTGGAAGGATGGTTGCCAGCAAAAAAGTCAGTCTCTCAGGCTATGCTATTAATGAGTTCATCTCATTTTAGAAGTCCATTCTCAAACAATCTAGTGTGAGGGCATTTCACAAATGTCAGACTACAACAGGCATCTTGCTGATCAAATAGGTGGAACAGTGAGCGAGCACTTGCTGTCTTTCTGTGTCTCCACATTTTCAACAGCAGCTGAGTGGCAGGATATTCATCTTTGTGAGCTGAATAATGAATTCCTCTTTGTGTTTTCTGACAGCTTGTGTTGAATCAGTGGAGGTACGGAAGATTTGGTTACATCTGTTTTAATTTCTGAGTCTCATGAATTGATTTGTAAGAAGCAGAAGCTCTTTCAGTGTTACTTGCCAAGGTTTCGCAGCTGTGAATATTGGAACATGAACAATATGTAGCCCTTACAGTCAGAGTCTCATGCTGTTCTCGCACTGCAGCTAGAAATCCTAGTGTTGAGAAAAAATAAGTGGGGTAGCAGCAGTGGTCTAGTGCTTGCCAATTAGTATAGTGTGGATGCTTAATGAGTTGCAACATAAACATAGTGCAAACATTATTGGGCTTTTTGTCTGAAACATTAAGTAAACAAAGGAGCTGGGTAGGCAAGAAAGAAAGGGATGCTGCTCAAGTATTTCCTTGCAATTCAGGGCATCCTCAGGACATGCTTATGTCTCTGCTGCAGAATGTAGTAGGTGATATCTTCTTCTGACCTTGCAGTTGTAAATAAGACAATTGGGGCAGGAAAGATGCAGTATAAATACTGCTACCCAGGAATTTCTGTGAGTTAATTTCAGTTAATGTAGGACGTGTGGAGCTCAGCACTGACATGACGTTAGTGCTTCTGATCGTGGAGTTTCTGTACTTTCTTATTCAATGTAGATATTTTGAGCCTGATAGACTTTTACTGTAATTTAGTGCATTTTCACTGATGCCAAAGATGCCATAAAACACATCATATGGTGTAAGTTGGTAATATCCGAATCACTGAAGTATTGAAGTTAGATCTTTGTTCACTAGTGAATGCTGGAAGAGCATTGTATTTCTTTACAAGTTCTGGCACACTGGTTCTTTAAAACTGATATATGAAGAAGTAATCTGACACATGGACTAAAGAAAGGACCTAGAAAGTAGGATACATCCCTAGGTCTTGCTGGAATAGGTTTTCCTAACTTCTGTGAGTTTCATGGATGGTGTGGAGGATGGTGTGGAGGATGAATGCCCACAAATTTAGTCTACTTACCCAATACTTTGCTGTGAAATTAGATGGGAAAGCAAAAAAGAGTGGATTGTAAGCAGTGTGTAAGTCCGTGCCCCCTGTTAGAATAAATAACTGAGGTGGCAGCTCAAAGATTCTGTTGCTTGCATTCCCTCAGAACTGATTCAACCAGTTTTATGTTTCCTTACTCCCTTCTGACAAATCACAGGCAAAAACATGAGCTCAGTTTTGTGTGAGAAACCATGAGTCTGCAGTACTTGGTACGGGACAGCTCTCCACACTCTCAGGAGTTTGCTGAAGGCCTCTGGGTGTCTGGTAGCTTGCCTGGATGTCCAGAATAACAAGTTCCTCCTTTTGTCCTAACAGCTAATGCCAGTTAAAAGCAATGTTCCTGTGGAAACCTGGACGTATGTAATCTCAAAGTGACCGTGAGCAGCTCTTGCCGCTATGCTTTACCTTTCAGGGACAGCAACCTGGGAGGCTGGAGATGGCCTTGCAGCATTGATGGTGGTTGTCTTGCAAGCCCAAGTTGTTATTTTTGTTAAGCTTTGAGTGAACTTCTTTGGCAAGATGAAGTGGTCGTTACTTTAGTGAGTGATTTACAGGCACAGTAAAGGCCTTTTACAGTGCCAGAACAGTCTTCAGGGAGCCTTCAAATAAATTAAAATCAGATCTGTAAACCCCAGTTTTATTTTTCTGTAAGAATGGCAGAATGAGTACTTTACTGTGTTGCAGAGTCCAGTGACTGAAATTGTGTTGAAATTCTCAGGATGACAGAACTGAATGCAGGAAGCATTATTAGCTGTGCTACATATGACTCATGCTTCTATGTAGGTGTCATAATAATCTTGTTTTCTTCTCATTTGCACATATTGTACTTTCCTTCAGTAATGGAAAACCTTGCTTTTTGTACTTTAGTGTCTTCTGTCTTCTTAATAGATCTCCCAGCAGGTCACAAAAGCAAGTGGCCACAGTTTAGTGTAAAATTCTGTTCTGAAGTGATTACTTCAGAATTCAGACTTTGCACTGACCTGGAAATATGTTTTTTCGTCTGTTCCTCTATTTGCTTTGTTTTGCAGTGTTTTGTGATAACACCCCACACTGCCTTGGATTTTATAACTAGAAAATATTATTATCAAAGTCTGACAATGAATGCTGAGGGGTAAACTAGAATGCTGTTTTGGTGCTTCAAGAAAAAAAAAAAACTGTTTATTTCCCTTAGAAGGTGACTTTTAATTGAATTTTTTTTTTTTTTTCCTGTGAGGAGATTCGATATGAGAATTTTTCCTGGCAGAAGATTTTAATAAACGAGTATTATTTTGAATTTAGAAATGCCATTCCCCCAGTTTGCATGGCCAGGGACTGCCATGACAGCCAGTCCAGTAAACATACCATAAAGAGGTGAGTGGACACCTTGCACCTCAAACTTCTGCTCATTGTAGAGTTCTCCTCATTGCACTCCACAACTTCCTGAAGGGAGATTGAGATGAGGAAGGATTTGGCATCTTCTCCCAAGCAACAAACAGGATGTGAAGAATTGGCCACAAGTTGTAGCAGACGAGGTTTAGATTGGACATAAGGAAGAAGTTTTCCTCTCAAAGGGTGGTCAGGCACTGCAATGGCTGCCCAGGGAGGTGGTGGAGTCGCCGTCCCTGGCAGTGTTCAAGAGGCGCCTGGATGAGGAGCTGCGAGAGATGGTTTAGTGCTTGTGGTAGCAAGGGTAACGGGACGACGGTTGGACTAGATGGTCTTGCAGGTCTTTTCCAGCCTTGTGATTCTATGATTCTATGCTCCATCAGCAACCCATGCAGAAGCATTACAAACAAGTTATGGTGTTATTAGACCAAAACACTTCTCACAGTCAGCTTTGTGTTGGACCCAGTTTTATATATATATACTTTTTTCCATGGCAGCAGTCCTGTTTTCTGAGCACTGATTTGGAGGGAAATGTTAAGGGTAGGGCTGAAAGGGATGCAGTGAGGCATTTTCAGACATACTCCTCCTCTAACCCATTCCATTTTTTCTTCTTCCATTTTTTCTTCTTCTCAGCAATGTGCAGGACTGGCTGCATAATTTTTGATGGGACTGGTTGTTACTCTGACACTCAGCTCACACTACATGCCATGTAGCAAGGGCTGTAATGCTGGGTGTGTTTCTGGGTCCCTTTCTTTGAGACTTGAAATACAGTGGAAGTTTCAGCCCAAACCTGCAGAAACTCGGGCCAGCAGAAGCAACTTCAGCAAAAGCACTGAGTACAGCTAGTGCCAGTAGATTTCTTTTATTTCCCCTAAAGTCATTTCTTTGTGCTAAGTTGTTATTTTGCTTTCATTTCCTCTCTCTTTTCTCATGCTCTTATAATCTCCATCATGGTTTACTTTGTTCCTTCCTGCCTGGCCCTGTTTTTCTTACCTATCAGTCATCTCTGGACTCCTTGGTTCCTTCATCTCAACAAAATCCTACCCAAGGGACTAAACACCACTGTCAACCCAGTCACTCCACAACTTCCAACCCCTGCCATCTTCAGGAACCATCTCCGGGAATCATGAACTAGCACCATGTCTGTGAGTCATTGCACTGCTTCCTCTGCCTGCTTATCACAATGTTTTCTTTGCAAGATACCCATTTTACCATCTCTCCAAGACACAGATGATGTTCTTCTCTTGTATGCTCAGTCCTGACCCCATACCAAGTACCAGAATGTTGCTGATCATCTTTATCCTGAGCAAATAGGGAAATTCCTAAGATCCCACTAGCAAATCATTTGTTAATTGCAAATAGCAATTGACTTTTGATTTGCTTAATTTGCTGTTTGCAGGCTTTGACATGTGGATGTGTCTTTTTTTCCCCTCTTTCCGTCTTTATTTGGACAGTGTTCCTCTTGGTTTCATGGTAAAAAGTGAAAGTGCAATGGTAGCAGAGTTGATCGAGAGTGTAGATGGATTTCGTTTTCTGCCTCTAAGTTTATCTGTTTTAAATACATTTGGGTTAATAAGGAGAGCACAGAAAACACATATGTCCTATATAGCTATAAAGAAACTAAAGGATGGCAGACACAATCTCCGAGATCAGCTTCTTCGGATGATCCTATATAATGAAACACTGGCTCTGAATCACCTGAAACTGAAGACTGAGAAGCCTATTCTCCAAAATCCACTGTTGTGAATGATGCTTAAAAGAAGAGAAGTCGTAGTGGCTATTCATACAGTAGTGACTGAGCAGTGATATTTGCAGTTTTCAGAGACATAACTGCTGGTTTGTGGTGTTAGATTTACTACCAGGATATAGTAGTATCTGTATATGGTAAGATAGATCTTATTAAAAAGAAAGAGGCCTTCCTGGTCCCAGGGGTATAAATATACTATGAAAAGTTCTGTCCAGGGAGACAGAAATGAATTTTCTGTTTAAATTCAAAGAATGTTTTCTATCATGCCACGCTTACCCTTTGCCAGCCTGTTATCAAACATAAATATTTCTTTATTTATAATAGCCCTTCACTGAAAGACCAGCACAAACTGTTGTCTGTCACATCTAACTTCATACTCCCTGGCAGATTTTTTTTGAGCACAGAAACAGGGGATATGTGGGTTGCTAGAAAAAGCAATTTAAGTTGTGTTGTTGCTAATGGGTTTTCTTCTTCCCACAGGGAGAAAGAGGCCTTCCGGGAATACAGGGTGTGATTGGGTTTCCTGGAATGCAAGGACCTGAAGGTCCCCCTGGGCCACCAGGGCTTAAGGTAAGAATTAAATTTTATTATTTAAAACACTCAGATTTCCCTAAATTGTTGTCCCTGGGAAAGACAGAGATCTCTCTTTTCCTTTACAGGGTGATACTGGAGAACCAGGACTGCCAGGAACAAAAGGAACAAGAGTGAGTTCTAACTTACATTTTTGCATTTCTAAAGACAGTAGGCTTATGTATCTTTCAGACTTCATGTTTGCTTTCAAGTGGGCACTTTGAGTCAATCAATGGCATCCCCTTGTGCTGCACAGTAATTTCAAGACTCTTGCTCTTGCCTTTGAAGTTCATTGTGCAGTCAGGTTTATTCTTCCATTTGTATTTTCACCTGTTGCTTGCCACTTTATCAACAGCTCTGGTTTTGATATTCCTTTGATATCTTTCTGAGTTACTGAGAACCTCTATTCTAACTTGAATATGAAACATCCTACCTCCTTGAAGCACCCAATTGGATAAGCTGATATACCCTTGAAAGCACAGACATGTTTAAAATGTGCACAGCATGCAGAAACAAATTGAAGCTGGGGCAAAGATCCTCTGTCTTTTTCAGTACTAAGGGAGACTCTAAACATGCCTATAACTTTCCTATTGTAATTTCTGTTTAATGTGGTACTCTTATAACATATAATTAGCACACTATACTAACCAAGGCCAGGTCTTTTGGGGTTTTGCCAGATATTAAGCTCATTCTGAGCTTTCCCTCACTTTACAATGTGCCAGTGAAGGAGAATTTGAGTGACTTGATGAGCATTGATACTTTTGAGATATGCCATCTTGCCCACAGATCTTCAAAATACCATCTTGATTCAGTTCTCCATTTGGCTGCGGTGGCTGCAACACTTGGAATTTATAAAATCAGTTGCAGTGTCTAAGCTGTTACAGGGAGATGTTCTGCTAGATCAAGAAATCCTTATTTAAATCCATGATGTTCATGATATCCTGCATATTAACATAAATTAGAATCTCCTGGCAAATAGTAGATTGTACTTTAGCAATGAAAAAGGTTAGGGAGATGCAAATATGCTGTTTCAACTTCTGGAATCTCATACATCTTTTCTGCTTTGCAATATATGTATTAAGTAGTATTGCATGTATAAATAAACTGGTATGATGAAAATGATGTGCCAGGTTGCACTCTTGATCCATTACACTTAGAAGGCTCTTCAAAGGAGAAAAACTCACTTGTTTTTTTTTTTTTTTTTTTTAATGATAAAATGAAATTGAGGCTGGTGAAAGATGGAGAATTGTCTTTACACTGTGCTAGCATTCTCTTCTACTATGAAGAGCTGCCTACAGTAAATTTCATGTTGCAAACCATGGATGTGAGAAGACAGAATCTGCATTCCTTTTTACACATGCATAAGACTCTGATCCAGTTCCTAAACAATAATATATATATTGCTGCTTAAAAAGTTACAGAAATATAAAAAAATTGTTTTCTGTTATCAATTACTAGAGTATCATAATTGGGAGGTTTGAAGATTAGGAATAGTATGTCAAGAGAGTTTTTAAAAAGTTTTTATCATTTTCATTTTCTGTCACCATAGGCAAAGAGGCTGGGGTTGGAGTTTGTCATTGGTGTTTCGTGCTTTTGTCATTTCAGATTTCCAAGTTCAGTATGTTTTTTGTCAATTGCAGGGCCCACCAGGACCATCAGGATTTCCAGGAAACCCAGGCATCCCTGTACGTGTGAAGTATATATATTTTTAAAAGAACATCAGAAGTGGACTTCAGGTGACATCTGGCCTGGATTAATGCTGTGTTGCTAATTTCTGTACTTCCTTTTCATGCAGGGCATTCCTGGACAAGATGGCCCTCCTGGTCCACCTGGGATTCCAGGATGTAATGGCACAAAGGTGACACTTCCATATCCCTGTGTTGAAATAAGAACATCCCTCAAGCATACATTCTCTAAACAAAACCAATTTCTCTGTTCCCTGTAGGGTGAAAGAGGTCCAGTAGGTCCCCCAGGTTTACCAGGACTGACTGGGAGCATAGTAAGTAGATTCTTCATGCTTCATTCACTTGCTTCAACTCTGATTCTTGAAATATAGACAGTATTCTATGGAGCTATATAGATTATGAAATATAAAATACACAATACTGAAGAGTAAGGTCCAGGGCAACCTGATCTTGCTGTGGATGTCCCTGTTCATTAAGGGGAGTTGGACTAAATTGCCTCCAGAGGTGTCTTCCAACTCTAAGGATTTTTTGGTTCTGTAAAGAAAATAACATCAAATATGTCTTTTTTCACAGGGACCCCCAGGACCTCCTGGAATTAAGGTACATTTTGTCCTAAATGTGTCCATATCTTCTTTGTAGCAGCCAGAATTAGGATGAAATCAACACCTTGTGAGACCATCAGTCCTTCTTTAATGTCTGAAAAGTTGTACCAGGATTCTTCACTTTGTACTCGGCTCCTTAGTGCCCCTAAGTAAAGACAGTGGAAAACCATCCAGTTCATTACAATTGAATGCATGAGTTGTTCCAGACAGGTTTTAAGAATGTAGTAATTAGATGGAATACGATAGGGAAAAGTAGCACAAATTGTTAACGATGTGTAAGTAGTATAGTGGCCACTAAGTTATGCATAAAAATTTGGATAAGTTTTACTGTTCCAAAATTTGTTTTGATACTAACATTTCATTTATGCAAACCACTCCACATACAGAAAATTTTGGGGGAAATGGCCCACAAAAACATTGAATTTTTTTACTGGAAAGCAGGAAACAATGAGATCTTTTGTTATTAGAAAAAAAAAGGATATAAAAAAGTGGATAACAATTGGAATAGTTTTCCAGAGGGTTCATTTTTCGAAGGAAAAGGATTCTATGAATGACTTTGATTTCCAAATTAGGTATAAGGATAAATGATTTGGTACTGGAATCTCCTTAGATGGTTGTAAAGGACATTTGATATTTGCGATCCTTTCTTAACTTTTACTAAATAACTGATGCTATTTTTCAGTTGAATTTGTGAGGTGACTTTTTTTAAAGTGAACCTTTCAAATTTTGCATAGCTCTAACTTTCTTCTCAATGTTTTTGAATGTATTTGAGTGGATGTTGAAGTACTGTTCTTTTTGTTTTCTAACTATAGGGAGATCCAGGTGAAGTGATTGGTCTTCTACCTCCTAGTGTGCTAAAAGGTGATAAAGGCTTTCCTGGCCAACCTGGACTACCTGTAAGTCTAAATCATGTTTGAATAGCTGTGAGCTTAAATTAAAATTAAATAAATATCACAACACTGAAAAATATGTATCACTTTTTAATTTTACCTTTTTATTTTTTATAGGGTCCACCTGGAACTCCAGGGTTTCAGGGACCAATGGGGCCACCAGGGATTCCAGGAGAACCAGTAAGTTTCTCTTCTAATGACTCACTTAAAGAACTCTATTACAGGAAAATCCTGCAAGGTGTTTGTTAGATATGGGTAAGACAACCTGCCTTTCCAGGCTTCATGTTTAGTCTTCTGAACTCTACTGTGACAAGATTGAGAAGGTACATGGTTTTCAATAGCAGCTGCTCCTAGTGTCCTCTTCTTGCAGATTTGGAGTTTTCTTTGGTAGGAATGGAGTTGTAATAGTTATTCTTCCTTTTTTTCTCTTTTTCCACGTAGTTTATGGAAAATAAACCACAAAATAGCAGCCAGATCTAAATAAAATATTTGCTGAGATTTTTCTTATGGGCAGTCTAGTAAGAAGTACGGTGGAAAGCAAAGGCAGTACCAACTGCCTGTCATTTGGACGATTGCCAAATGTTTAAGACACTTTAACTACTTGAAATATTGTCAGGTCTGGTGACTATCTTCTCTTCCTGTGATGGCTGCAGGTAACGTTAGCAGAGATCAGTTATTTCCATCTCATGGAAGTCCACTCAGTATTTCTGGCTATTGAAGTGAACACCTGTGTTAGAATACTTATCCTGTTGTAAAGGACATACAGTTTAGTAAGCATTTGCACTTGCTGAGGTAAAAAAAAACAAGTTTAATGAAAGATGAGCATTAGTATTTACCACAGGTAGTCAGTAGTGCACAAAATTGGGGGAAAAAAATCAGCAATAAAGTTATTTTGCAGTACAGCACCATATATTAATCGTATGTAATATGTAATTGTCTCTTGCATACGTACTGAATAGATCCAGCACACCTAACTGAAAAGAAAAGTCTGATGACAGACCTTTGACAGTTTCTGTTTGTATATATTATGTAGGCTAAGTTAGGAGCTACAGGCAGTAGCAGAAAAATACTTTTTATCTTGACTTAATGGAAAGATCTGCATTTTTGCTGTAATAATGGAATATGGAATTGTTCCACCTAATATAACATATACACATCTGCTAAAAAATTACTGTCTTGTAGGGTCGCCCCGGGCCGCCAGGACCACCAGGCGAGAAGGTAAGTTATTTGTGTTAAAAAGATTGTCTACTTGTTACCCCCAAATTTGGAAACTAATGATCATAAAGGAATGTTGTTTTTTTTACAATTCGAGATCAATTGTTATTTCTTAATGGGGGGCATCACATAGAGATATTTTTAACTTTTGGTTTGTTTGGTCTCTAATCCCAGCTGATCAAGTTAGTAGTAATTACAACATTCTGTGGTTATTTGGGCTTATTTTAAAATGTCAAAATTTATCAGTAAAATGTTTTTAAAAAGACCATACTGGCATTAAAATGATCTGTAAATTTTGTTCTATATAATTTTTCACACATTGTTGTGACACCAGAAAGATTAGGATGTGATTTCTTTGTTTCACATATGCCTTTGAAAGACATTTAATGTCTTTTATACCTTCCTTTGACTTCAGTTATGTACAAAATACATTGATATGTGTGTATGTATGCACATATTCACACCTGATAAAAATGTACTTAATATCTGTAATTTTTATTTTCAGGGCTACATGGGCTTGGGCTTTCAAGGTCCCAAAGGTGAAAAGGTATGTTTTTGTTGAAGACTGAGTGGACAGCTGCCAGAAATACTCTGGAGACTGTATTTGTTTTAAATAAATAAACTCTTGTAATTAACCTGTGGAGAAAATCAGTACACTGGCACTGTGGATTTGGGGCAACTGAGTAAATCAAATCTGTAACTCATAACTAAGTGAATAGAATTCATGAGCAGTTATAGAGTTTGGATATGATGATATCAGCACTGCCAGGTTATTCATAAAAATGGTGAATATCCCATCACACAGCATGGCACTTCATGCTGTCCAACTCCAAGCCCTTTGCTGCAGTCATACCAAACAAATGACCTTTCTTATTTTTGTCCTGTTTTACACAGTGATACTGCTTTCCTGGCTGCTCCATGCCTCTTTCAGCATTGATGTGTTGCTGGGTTACCATGTATTAGCTTTGGTAACTGATCCTGTGCATTCTCTTTGCCTTGGCCCATCAAGTGGGAAGTAACACTTATGAAGATTAGGGTTATCTTTCTCAACAGGCTCTAGGCTGAAGTGTTTTATGTTGCACAGTCAGAAGCCAAGAAATGCTTGGCAGTCATTGGTTTTTGGGTAAACTTATTGTGTCTGAGACCTTCTTAGGGCTCAGCTTCTCTTGAGTGTCATTGGCAAAGGCCTTTTGGAGTATAAGTAAAATACATTACAAAAGTGTTTCTTTTTTTTTTTTTTTTTTTTTAATCCACTGTCTTATTTATGTACTTTGAAACACAGTTTTCCCGTTGAATAGGCTTTCTCATGAGATGGTACATCACTGAAATTAACTTATTATAATAACATTGCTTGAAAATTTTTGACAACAGCAGTATGTGGAGATTGCTTGGATATGTTAGCTTTATGTGTAAAAAATAAGTGGTATTGATATGTGTTATTACTTGGCAGAAATGCATCCATCCTTTATGAGGGGCTTTTACTGTCCTTCTGCATTATATAAGCAGATGAAGTTCTTACCCTGCTGTTGATCTATAAATACCAAAACAGAGTATGACCTACTTTTGTCTTCCCAAGGTTGGCCTCAGTACTGTTTCTAATGGAATATCCCAAATTTGGTGTTGACAGGGAGAACAAGGGATCCAGGGTCCCCCAGGGCCACCAGGACCAACACCACACATGAAAGAAAAAGGAAGCGAAATCATAAAGGGAGAAAAGGTGAGACTTTAGATGACTGATCTTGTTGTACTCATCACAGTTTAAGCATTAGAACTAGCAAGAAAGATAAAAGAGAAGGAAGAAAATATTGAGTCACCTACATCTTACTTTTTAAAATTGTTTTATTTTATGTAATGAATCTTGATGGTATTTTTAGAATTTTCTCATAAAAACATGATGATAAATGCATAAATGATTGCATAAATAAGTAATGCATATAACCATAGACTGAAGACTTTCTGAAGAAAGAGGATTGATAAACATAGTCCTGTGAACCTCAAATTTTATAAAAAATTCTATTAAATAGCTTATGCTGGGCTTCTCATGTACAGAATCACCTCAATAAAATCTGATGCTAATTGATTTTTCAATTATTGAATAAGACCCTTTAAGCAATATATACTAGCATAACAATTTAGCTTAATGGATTTAATTTTTGTGTTTTGTCCAATTTCTTTTTGTACATCCTGCTATTAGGCATAGTTCTTGGAGAGGAGAACAGAATTAATCATGCTGTCTGACATGAAGAAATAAATGATTAAAACCCTAAATGAGTTATGGGTAAAATTCTGCATGCTAATCTGCATTTTTTGTCATTTCTTTAGGGTGAGCCAGGTGAAAAGGGTGAGCAGGGAGTCCCAGTAAGTACTGTGCTTTTTTTTTTTTTTAAATTGCAATAAAAATATTGAAGAATCTAATGATGGTCCTGAATTTCTTTATGCTTACTTGATAAAAGAAAACTTACTTTTGAATTTGACAGCGTTATTAATCTGGTGTACATTTATTTTCCAGGGATTGCCAGGCTCAGGTTACAGAGGAGAAAAAGGTGAACCTGGGAAGCCTGGTCCACGGGTAAGTATGCTCATGTTTATCAGTAACATAATTACAGTCACTGTATTGTTTTCATAAGCCAATTAAGCTTAGAAACAATTAGTGAAACAATAAATTTGCTTTATATCAAACAACTAAGGGCCAGAGGTACAATTCAAGATAGTAATAACACCCAGTTAAAAAATAACATGCTTTCAAATAGCTAAAAACCCCATGACAATGGCTGCAGTGCTGAAGGCAGAGGCAAGACTCCCATTGATCCCAGCTGAAGCAAAATTAGGTCATTCCTTCACAAAAGTAAATGCAAAGTAAGGCAAAGCAGTAGTCAGTCAAAAATTTCTTGTGTTATACCCTTTTGTGTTATACATTGTTAGCTGTGTTACGACTCTAACAAATACATTACAGTATGATTGTTTTGTTCTACTGTATCACTCACTGTATTTAGAAATTTTGTACCTGTAGTTGTACGTTTAAGCAGAGTGGAATTTGGCTGTTTTACAGGGAAAGCCTGGAAAAGATGGTGAACCAGGACCAAAAGGAGAAGCCGTATGTATTTCACCAGATTTCCAATACTATTTTGAGCATTGTCCGTATGTCTGTGTGTTATAAGTGGCTGAAATTTTCTAGTCTTCCAAGTTGTTCACTTAAAATTGTGTTCAGCCAGTTTAACTTTGATGCTGCCAGAACTAATATGCAATTGTATTTGTCTTTTCTGGTGCCACCATCTTTTACTTGCAGGGCTTGCCTGGAGGGTTTGGGATTCCAGGACGGCCTGGGGAACCTGGTGCTAAGGTAAGTCACTGCCTTCTCACAGTGACAAGAGAAGAGCTTGGCCAGGTCATCACACTGAAACAACACATGCATGCAGAGCAGTATTAAATGGATATTGCTGTGTTGTTAAGTCATTTCTCAGACTAGAAAAAGTAAAAATCAACATTGCTTAGGTATCCCTGGTTTAGGTCTCTTGTGTGAATTGATTAATGCAGGCTTTATTTTTACAAGCTCTTTGCTTAGCCACTGAATGTACAAATGTGTGTTTCTAAAAATCCCAGTTTCTCTTTATACAGTGTAAAGCTGAGCAGGTCTTACTAGCTAATTGATTATTGCTTATAGCATGCCAAGTGCTTAGCACCTTGAATTTGTATGAATCTGTATCAAAGTGTTTCATTTGCTAAGGAAATTCTGTTTTAAGGTGAAGAACATCTGATTTGGATTTATAACATAACTTGTATTTTGATCTAGGGTGAAAAAGGTGATCAAGGTCCTCAAGGGCCTCCAGGAAGAGTAAGTAAAATAAACTGTTTTATTTTAAAATTAACTGAAGATGTACATTTTAAGAAAGTCAAAGCACTCAAACATTGAGGGAAAAAAAAGAGACTATGCATATTCTGATCTCATTCAAATTAATCATGTTCTCAGTTTTTCTCAGTGGTAACAAAAGTTGGAAGCCTTATTTTTAAGTATATTTGAAATTTGGGAAAGGAGCTCTCCAACCATATAAATTTTGAATGTTTTTGACTACAAAACTCTTAATCCATACAAACTATCCAAAAGAGAGTTCCAAAGAATATATGTCAGCTTTGTAGTCTATAATATTTTTTATACAGCAAATGAAAAATGTGGCTAATCAGCAGCAGATACATGATTGATGTTGCTGCTTTCTCGGCAAGTGAGAAAATTCCCAACATCTGATAATTTGTATTGAAAGAAAGCACATGCTTCTTGAGTGTTGCGCTGCAGATGTGAGTATGCTGTATGTATAACTCAAATTAACAGCAGAGATTTCCAGAATAGTGTATTTTAAGATGAAAAGTAATACTAACCTAATGGATCAGTGCTGAGAATATGCTGAGGTTTCTTTACATCATCTTCATTCGGAAAGGTGCTACCAACCTCTCCGCTTAACTATTGATATGAAAAAGTTTTGGTAGAGTAGGAAATCCTTATTTTCTCAGCGACTACAACACTCTCACAACAGTTGTTACCTATCACTGAGGTTGGCGATATGACCAAAACTTCTCAAAGCTGTTATCACAAAACAAAGTGGCTTCTGTACTGTCATGATGGAATGGATGTGATAAAACTGGAGCACAGTTGCATGTTTCTAATGTCTTTGTCTTTGTCCTGTGATTTAGATTATAGATGCTGGACCAATAGATACTTTTGGTGAAAAGGGAGACCCTGGCGTTTCAGGTTTGCCTGGACTAAAAGGTCAAAAAGGTGAAAAAGGTACGTATTTTGACTTGTCTTTTTGACTGCTTTTCCTTTCGTGTTAAAGGAAATTAAAATCCCGCTGTCTGTAAGCTTAGGGGCTCTATATAATAGCAGAATTTTCCAATCATTTATCTAGTCTTTTTCCAAGCTATTACATTTTGCCATAGTTTCTGTCATGCTTCTTCTCATTGTAAATAAAACTGCACTTGATTAACAGTTTGGACGAGGTTAACATGGCGTCTGGGTTTATGGAGGTTAAATAAACCAGAGTGATTATTTAACAAATACAGAAATCAATACAAGCACAAGGATTTCTGTAATAGATTTTCGTCTTAAAATTGATTTGCATAATTTGCAATATTCCTCAGTAGATAGGGAAAAATTGAGCATTCCTATTTTTTTCACACAACCTTTTCACTAAGTGTTCTGTTTGGAGACGTCTGTGGGTTATTTAACTTAGCCTTTGATTCAGAGAGCACACATTACTTAAATAATATATGCTGGAAGTTCACTTATGTTGGCATTGCTGACTTGATTGCCTAATTGAAAATGTCTCTTTTTAAAGGTTTCCCTGGTGCACAAGGGATCCCAGGAATTCCAGGTATGAATATATGGCCACTGATTCGTTCACTTTTTTCTTGTCCTTCTTGGGTGGAGAGTTCTGAAAGGCGGTCTTCTCAGCTGCCTCCAGCATGACTTACGTGGTACCCAGGTCACAGCCCTTCTGAGGGCCTAATCTCACCCTAGACTTTTTCCTTGGATTGCTTTTCTGGTATGTCTGAAGTGATACAGCCTCGCTCTTTTTGTAGGGCTCTGGCAACTCTTAGTAGTGACATAAGTATGAAATTCTTGTGAAGCAGGGTTGGATAGTTGCCAAAATTCCTCACAGTTTAGGGAAGAGATGCTATATACCATAGGCTGTAGTAATCCCTAAAGAAAAATGGTGGCTCTTCATCTGTCATTACCCTTTTGAAGTTAAGATTTACATTCATATAGATCTATATATAGATTAGTATATCACCCTGCATTGTAGCGGAAGATTAAAAATAGTTTTGTAGTCAAGTCTAATGATCAGTTGCTAATAAACTCATTAAAGTAGAAAGACCTGTGTGTCTGTACAATTTTTTTCTGTCTGTTTAGCTGCTTGCCTTTTTTGGCTGCTGTTTATTTATTATTCCTACATGCAGTTTTGGTTTTAGCACTCCTGAAAATCTGCTAGCCTGATTATTTATTTACCGAAATTCTTACAGATGATGTCCACTTCCAGATGTGTTCAAGATTTGAGTTATTATGGGATAAGGAAGAATTTAATGGTTTCTAAATGTAATAACTAAATGAATTCCTTTATCAGCACCTTTTCCCAGCCATCAAAAAACGGTTAATCTCAGAAAGTCGCTTTTTCCATTGTTTGCTCAGGAACTTAATGGAAGGGAATTATTTTTTGTATGCCCTGAATTTTTTATAAATCATCAAATGTAAAAGTACAGCACCACTTTATTTTGCACTAGGATTTTTCCATTTCTCTCTGAAACCCAATGGAAGCTAATGTGTTGATCGTGTTATTCTTTTTACTTGCAACTTCTTTCACCTGTATTTTACTTTGCTCAAAGGTCGTCCAGTTCCAGACATGGTAGGATCACCTGGTGTCCCTGGCCAGAGAGGTGAAAAAGGTGAAAAGGGCTCTCCGGGATTCCCTATACCTGGACCTCCTGGAAGAGATGGTTTCCCAGGCCCGCCCGGGTTGCCCGGCCCACCAGGTCCTCCAGGTGTAACAGGTAAATAAAGTGCTCAGCTGCTTTTCATTGTGAAGTCTCAGTAATGCACACTGCCTGGTCATGATAAAGGAGAAAAGATTATAAAAGCTATAATTGGGATGCATTTATATCTTGGAAGAAGCATGTATGAGTTGTTAATGGATTGAGTAAAAAAAAAAAAAGAAAACCAGATAATAATGTTGTTCTTAGCATAAAAGATGCTGATCATATATCACGGTTTACAAGTCTGCAGTACCAATATATGTAACACAGTCTGAACACATACAAGGACTTCATACTGAAGTCCACAATCTTTTCAACTTCTTAGAAGTTTTCATTGTAAAATGAAATTATCTTACAAGAGAATGAGGTTAACACTTACCTTATAGTGGTAAATGAAGTGCTAGTAATGATGGGACAAATATATACAAATAGTACTTATAGTAATGACAGCATGTTATATAGCTATGTGTAATTAGCTGATTAATTTAGTTGATAAAGCATTTTTAGATGGGAAGATAAAGTATTTAACTAAACTAGACATTGCACAAGAAGTCCATTTTTGATAGTACGTATCAGTCAACGTCAAACGTAATTCAAATAAAGAAGAATGTATGTTAGGGTTACTTGTTATGCACAGTTATATTAATAGTTTATTTAGCAAATACCAGATTTAGATGTTTCCAGTTTCTTCTTAGTTTTGTGTTTTATGATTCTATTACTGTATTTGTCATGAATGTACTTTCTGTGAACCCTAGGCCATCTGTGCCTTTAAAGAGTATTGCAAACAAATTGTTTCAACACAAAACATTTATATTTAACCATTTATATGTTTTTTGGTTCCTCACAATGTTCATTTGGATTTTGTATTGTGTAATTGTAAATTGAAGTGTTTCAAGTTAAACACTTAACTAACTTAACTAGTTTAACTAACTAACTAACAACTTAACTAGAGAGCAATAACGTAGAAATGACAGGAGAACTAAGACAGATAATAGAAAATAGAAAATATTAAAAGTAATACTCTGTACAGTTTTAGGTAAATGCTACAAATTAACTTTTCTATGTTGTTTGGGTGTAAATCTTAACATAAGAATTACCTTTTTTACACACACAATGAGAAGAAAAGTAGTGTTTTACTTACAATTCTCTAGCAGATTACAAAATATCTACAGATGACAGGGGTCAGGTGAAACTTTAAATGGTGTGTGCAGATGGCATGTTTATTTTATGCAGCCTTTGATTCCTTTGTGTAACATCCAATAGATTTTATTAGAAAGTTGAAAGCTACATAGTGCCTTTCCAAAATTGTGATTTTGGTAAATTTTTTAAAGGTTAAATATGAAATAGAAGATGATAACCCCATTACAGTAGATTAAACAATCTTAAACTGTTGAAAAAAACATTATTCTTCATGGAATTCCTAGACCAGAAGTGTCTGCCAATGAACCAGTACAAAATGCAACTCTTAATGTAGGGAATTAAATAGCAAATTCTCACCTTGTCCCTTATATTAACAAGAACAATTCCCATTTTTTTATTAAACATATTTCTCTCATTGCTTAATTTTGCTTCTTCCCCAGACACTTCTTCAGCTTTCTTCAGATGTGTAATGGGAAAAAATAATTTCTTCCTTGCATCTAGCTGTTGTTTCCCAAACTTCACTCAAACTTTTTGTCTACTTAATTTGGGCAAAATGACGTTAGTTTTTGTTAGGCCAGAACCTATGTCATAACATCAAATAGAATAAGCTCCATTTGTATTCCTATATCATTTGCTAAATCTTCTCATTTTTTACCTATTTCAGTTCCTAGTATACTTAGTTTCACATTTTCAGAAGGATTTTTCAGTGTAAAGAATTAAACAAATGTTAACAATCTGCTCTTGACCTAGAAAGTTTACTGTATTTCTAGGTTAGATATAAAATTCTTACATAAAATCATTCTTCAGAACACCAACATTCTTCATTTCCTTCAAGGCTAAAAGATAATTTTTTTCACCCAAAGCACTTCTCATAGCCAAGCTTACAATAAAAATACGTTTTCTGTAAAATTTGGTTTTGACCTTGTTATGGCAGAACCATCTTTTATTTCTGTAATTCGATGGGTTTCTTAAGTGGTCTGTCTGGAATCAGAAGAAAGAATTCCAGTTAGTTTTTCAAATTAGAAGACAGAAACAGAAAAGTGAAAGGCTATCCTGATTTATGACTTCTCACAGATACGTTTAACTGAGGCATTCATAACTGCAGCCCTATAATAGAAACTTGCATTTGCCAAACAGTTGTCTCTATTGCATTTCAATTACAGATGGAATTGATCAATGTCAGCAGGGGCAACCTGGTGCACCGGGTATACCTGGACCTCCAGGGCAACATGGATTTCCAGGAGAGATGGGAGAGAAAGGTAATATTATTTCAAGTGAAAGTACAGTTTCTTCCTATTGCTTTGTATGCTGTGACTTGGATATGTCAAGGTGTTGATCGACTCAACGTGATTCAGGGAAGCAGTACTTAATTTAGGTACAGAAACAGTCCATGAATGTGCATGGTGCTGGGTGGGTCTCTGGTGAGTAAAAGAAAGACATTCTCTACTGAGTTGGTTGACACAGACTTCACTTATGTTTCACTTAGCCTACACATTGCTAGGAAGAAAAAAAGGTTGAGTACAGACTCATTAAGTACAAATTGAGCTGTTCACAGCAATTTGAAGTATGGCTTCTGAAGAAGAATTTGAGAAGGGAAGATGAGCTGGCAAAGGAAATGGTTTATGAATCATTACCTTGGCTATAATTGAATCTAAAATTGCTACACTTGTAGGACTACTGTCAACTATGTGTTTTAGCAGTATCAACTAAATGGACATGTACAATAAGTGAGCTACGATCATTTACATAATGGTTCCTAATTTAATTCTGCAGACTTTTTTTTCTAAAACTGCAAAATTCCAGTGGCTGTAGTTTCTTCTTTTTCCACTTTAGTTTTTTCCTATCTTCTATACCTTGTATATTTATATTCCTTTTGATCCTCTTCAGTTTGGTCCCTTCTAACTTTCCTGTTAAATATTATCTATAGGATAATATGTAAGCTGATTTTCATTCTATTCCTTCAAGAGTTTTAAAGGCTTTTGAATACCAGTTTACTGATAAATTCTCTTCGAAGAGAATTCGAAAAGTAGTTAGAAATAGCACATTTGTTTTTATTCTTCCAACACATAGTGTATTAAATTGACATTTGCCACTGGATTCTGCCTGCTGCAGCTGCCGTAAATCTTGTCATTGTTATTCATTACTTTTTTTTTTTTTTTTTTCAGGTGAAAAAGGTGAAACCTGTGCCTTGTGTGATAAAGTAGGACCTCCTGGACTTCCAGGACCACAAGGACTACCAGGTCCAGCAGGTAAAAAAACATTGACTACCTGAAAATTAACTGCCAAGACTAAAATCTGAAAGCGTAGTGTATATTATGATTGATTATTTTTTCTCCTGTTAATCAAACTGCTTGTGAAACTAATGGGAAAACAACAACAACAACAAAAAAGGAATATTCTTATTTTTGGCCTGATTCTTAACTCCCACTGAAATTGACAAGAGCTACTGAGGAAGCAGAAGCTGCCCACAGTGGAGCATCTTTGCAAACTGTGATCCAAATTGTGAAAGTGAAAAATATGGGAAACACTTGCTCTATATACTCAGGCATGGCAGTAGCTCACACATAAAGTTCCCAATTCTAGCATCAAATAGTGTAGCCAAAAAGATATGAATTATCAGCTACCATATCAGAGAAATGCCACGTATTGAAGATATGGAGATATTGAAGAGGACAGGCTCCAGCACTGACCCCTGGAGAACACCACTCATGACCAGTCGCCAGCTGGATTGAACTCCATTCACCACCACTCTCTGGGCCCGGCTCTCCAGTCAATTCCTTATCCAGCCAAGAGTGTACCTGTCCAAGCCATGGGCTGCCAGCTTCTGCAGAATACTGTGGAAGACAGTGTCAAAGGCTTTGCTGAAGTCTAAGTAGACTACATCAACAGCCTTTCCCTCATCCGCCATACTGGTCACTAGATCATAGAAGGAGATCAGGTTGGTCAAGCAGGACCTGCCCTTCGTGAACCCATGCTGGCTAGGTCTGATCTCCCGGTTGTCCTGCACATGCCATGTGATATCCTTCAAGACAATCTGCTCCATAACCTTCCGTGGCACCGAGGTCAGGCTAACAGGCCTGTAGATCCCCGGGTCCTCCTTACAACCCTTCTTGTAGATGGGAGTCGCGCTGGCAAGCCTCCAGTCTGAAGTTTGCCCGGTAGGTCAGATGACCCATCAACTTCTGAGCGTGTGAATGAAGACACATGGAACATATTAGCACATGAACATGGACAACTTCACTGACTTTAGCAGAGTTCCATTTGTTAATTAGACACTTTGTAAGAGTCAGAAAGGTTTCACATTCAACAAGTAAAAGAATGTCATAAATGGAATTCTATTTTTCTGTCTTTGATAAGGTTTTCCGGGGCAGTCAGGTTTCAAGGGAGACAGAGGCTTACCTGGACTTGATGGCCTTCCAGGCGTGCCTGTAAGTAACACCTTAGCAAATGCTATTTCTGTATTTTCTATTGTACGATCAAGAATATTCAGTATTTGTGTAATAGTTCTGTTTAAAAATAGACCAGGACAGTGATATAATAAAATGAAGGAACTGGATATACCTAGCAAAATAAACTAAGAAGCAGTGCTGTCTAGCTGTGAGAAGAAAAAACAGCTATCAGAAATGGGTTAAATTTCTGTGCTTACCCATCAGATAATCTCTGCAGTGTAGCTGGGTAAAAAGTAGGATTTCATATGAACTAGCTGCATGTCTTCACAGACCTTCCCTTGTAGCAGTGTATCTATCCAGTAACTCTTTGCTATTGTGTGCATAATATATTGAGGGAGTGCCATCTAGTGTAGTATAAGCAGTTAGTCAATGTTAGCATGCAGTATACTTCAATAGTTTGTGTGTTCTATGTGCCATGTATTCTATGAAACCTAGTTAATGAGACTACAATTTTGTTGATGCAGCCTAACAAAGCTCTCTGTGGATTAGGCTGGATATCAGAATCAGAACAGTTCATAGCACATGCCTAAAAAAGCAGCACTCTTAGATGAACAGTGTACTAGCAAATAATATTTGATCTTGTCAGAGTTCATTTGAGATTCCCTGCATACACTGTGATATGCTGTGAAGACCAACTTAAGCGTACATGCTCCACTAGCATAAGTTAGATTTTGACACCATTCCTAATGTAAGTAGACTGAGTTTTCCAGAGTCTTTGAAGATTTATTTTTTTTCCCCCAAAAGCTGTTTTCTTGTTCCATTTTGGCAACATATGAGTAGCTTCTCAGTGACTTTCACATGCACTAACTTTAACGCACACTGGAATTAACCAAGCTTCCTCTCTGTCACTAGTGGGGAGAGATATGTACCTTAATAAAGATAAATCAAACCTCATGTACAAATTCCTTGCTCAGGGAATCTGTTTCTTGCTCTTAAGTATGAATAAATGCTAGATACCTGTATTTAGATAGCAGCAGTTAACTGGATGGATTCTGTTCTCTGTTTCCATCATGATAAACGGGATGGAAGTACTCAGAGACTGAATTTACTATAATGTAAATAGGCCCATGAAAGAAAGAGGTGAGAAAAATAAAAGAAGCAAAATATGCAAGAGACAAACAATAAAAGGTACCTTAGTATATTTAAACTTCTTTTATGTCTTGCATTTGTTCTCAGCACATATTTACCATATCTTTACATATTCCTTTTCTTGCCTCTGAAGTTCTGTGAATGTCTTTCATCAGAAATGGACTGGTTATATTTCTGAATGCCTTTAAGCTTGTTTTGGTCTGCAAAATTCAGTCAGATGGTGATCCAGTGTACAGTTTGTCTGAGAAAAACTATTACACAGAGACCAGCATTGCTAGCTCACATTGTTCAAATCCATGGCAGAGCATCAGTGTCTGATTCTGGAACCACTGAACCTAATGGAAAGATTATCTTTGACTTTATTCTAGTTCAGGCTTAAGTGGAAGGTACACATAAGACATAAAGTCTGGGTTTAACACTTGTTCTGTTTCACTTAGAAACAGAATGTTCCAGTGAAAAAAGTGCATACAAGTCCTAGACTATATGTAGTGAAAGACTGAAATTCTGGAAATCATATATGTGTATTTCTGTATAGATAATTTTTTTCCCTGGAGTGCTTGCAAAACTTCTTCTGAACATGTGCATAGTATTCTAAACCCCAGCAAACATGGATGTCAATTGTACACAATAAATGAATGCTGGTAATCATGTGAAATGTGTATTTTCATCAGTTAAGTGTCATAAAGGGCTTTCAGTCTTGTTAGTCTTAGCTCTTCTGCAAATAGCACTTGAATTTTATACAGATATTCTCATTTGACCTCTTTGGTTGAGAACCAAATTGTTTTTTTTTTATTTGTATCTACTCTTTAATTTCTGAAGGTCTGTTTTCTTTTTTATCACTTGAAGAGTTGATAGGCAACTGATGACGTTTGAATTTACGAAATTTCAGGGGCCTCCAGGCGCTCCAGGACTCATAGGTCGCCCTGGCGCCAAAGGAGAACCAGGAGATTTTACATACGATTCCATCCTGAAAGGTGAGAAGGGAGATCCTGGTTTTCCAGGACAACCAGGTATACCTGGAAGAGAAGGAACACCAGGAAAAGACGGATTGCCAGGTCCTCAAGGTCCAAAAGGCGCATCGGTATGTGTGTTTTTCTATGCTTACACATCCTTACACGTGTCCTGCTGCATGATTCTTTATTTTTGCATCCTGTCCTATATATGTTTTATGTTTGTTGGCCTTATGCTTTGTTCCATGTCTTGTCTTTCACTCGAGTATTTCATTCCTCCTTGAAAGATTCTGTTCTCCCTAGAGCTGGCAAAGAATAGGGCCCTTCAACAACAGAGTATTTTAGAGTTTGATTTTGACCTCTCTCTGAATATGTCATACAAGTATGTAATCCAGCTCAGACATACCCAAATTATTTGACTTCCTGTTTTCTGGACTAAGAGCAGGGTTAATTCCCTCACAAAGTTGTGGGTGTAAGCAGTACTTTTGTCCCTTTCCCTCTTTGTCATAGCTTTATGAGAAGTAGTTGGAATGATTTAACTCATATCTGGACAATATTGAAGGAATGCACTTGTCCAAGTAGTGATCATTAATACAAGATTCAGCTCTGTTGCAGCATACTTATCTTTTGTAGAAACTAATATTTTTAAGTCTTTCCGTGCTAGAGAGCTGGCATGGATGTGGATCTGCAGCTCAGATTTGTTCCAAGATCCACAATTAAGAAAGCAGCCTAAATGGTCCATTTATCTGCACTGCACACTAGGGGTGATTTCCATGTGCTGGTAACATGAACCCAGTTATTTTCCATGGTGTTCAGTGATAAAGAATTGACCTTCTTTGGTGTTACAGATAAGGATGCTGTGCTAAAGCCAAGTTAAAAAATATTAACACAGATAGAAGAATGTATTCTACCTTGCCAGTTAGGCAAAACCTTCATTTATACTTTCCAAAAATTAGGGTACAGCTGGCTTGAAAGGAGAACGTGGTCCCCCTGGCCAACCTGGATTCCCTGGAGTACGTGGCGAAAGAGGTTTACCTGGCCCTCCTGGGATAGGCACTGCAGGGCTACCTGGTGACAAAGGAGACAGAGGTTTTGCTGGAACCCCAGGTTTACCTGGTCTTCCAGGTAATGCTATAGTATATTCTTTTAAAACAATTAATAATGTAAAAAAATGTCCTTTAAGTGAGCATTAATGAAATTTAAGATGGAAAACAAGCCTAATTTAGACCAATGGAACAGCATTTTATTTCAGCAGCTCACTTGTACATTTTTGAGTTCAGTTTTCTTTTTTTTTCAGCTAGGCCAAACAGGATGGTGTAAGCTCATCTTAAACCTAATTCATTGTAGTTTTCTATGAACTTCCTGTAATAAACTTGATAAAATGTTGTTTGTAATGGCATAGAGAGACTAACACTGCTAGCTAGATGGATTGAACTTCTCTATTTAGTTTAATCTCTTCCCATATTTAATATATGTCTTTACATTTACAGGAGCAAAGGGTGAAGCAGGACGAACTGTACCACTCCCTGGACCTCCTGGGGCAGATGGCCTTCCTGGACCACCTGGTTTCCCTGGACCCCAAGGTACAGCATCCTTTTAATCTTTGTCTGATTATTATAATGGTTTTGTTTTCGAGAAACTAACATTTGTATTAACATTTTTCTTGTTTACACTTCTGAAGGTGACAAAGGGAATCCTGGGCTTCCAGGGAGACCTGGCCTGCCAGGAGAAAAAGGTGCTGTTGGGCAGCCAGGTATAGGGTTTCCTGGACCTCCAGGACCCAAAGGTAAGACAAAGTTATCTATCTGTGATCTATCAGAGCTGGTGTAACTGCAGTGTGGACAGAGGACTGCAGTCATCCAGTCATGGCTACACAGAGGGATTTGGGAGGTGTAGCAGAAGAACTTCCCTTATGAAACTCCAGAATAACCACAATAAGGATATTTCAAGGCACACCTGCTTTGTGCAGTGATGTAGTGCACATACAAGCAGTGTCAACACTACTGCCAGAACAGAAAGCAATACAGTGCATGTTACAATGCAACACCTGAGGTTTCTGAGAGATGAGATGGCCTTTTTGAAAAAATGAGGCTCAGCTTAGTTTGGTAAAAAAGAAAACAAAACCAAACATGTTGACATAATAATGACTTTTTTGGAATCAGCACTAGCACCTCTGTCGCATCCCAGATGGATGTGAGTGACTTGGTCAAAATACAGGCATATCTA
Organism: Lagopus muta; assembly: GCF_023343835.1. Classification (NCBI taxonomy): domain Eukaryota; kingdom Metazoa; phylum Chordata; class Aves; order Galliformes; family Phasianidae; genus Lagopus; species Lagopus muta. The sequence goes on along the minus strand of NC_064433.1, from coordinate 137,759,285 downwards.
GATAAAATTAGGCTTCCTTGAATGGCCATTGTCAGGGTATGTGCATAGAATAGAGTCTAAATGTTTGTATTCTCATTTAGGATTTTCAGGAAATATATTTTATAATGCTGCAGCTCCTCATTCTGCTCTAGATGACTGATCTTTCAACAGACACCTCAACTCCTAGACCCTTTTGTCTTCATTATTATTCCATTTACTGAGATTCCCCACACAACAAACTCGGAGGGTCAGAAAGACTTTTAGAAAAGAAAAGGCAGATCTACCTGTGAAGACCTCTAGTTCATCCAAAACTGCCATGACATTGAACAGAAGAGTTTCATAGCATCCAGAAAAGAATTACTGCATGCTCTTCGATGCCAATGAGAATGAAATGATATGTAAAACACTCTTCTTTCAAATACTCTTCCTTCAATATTCTTCCTTCAATGCAACTCTGCCCCATGACTTTCCCTGGGGCTTGGCTTAAAGGTGGAATTTTGTATTCCCTCAGATCTTTAGGTAGGAAAGGAGCTTCAGTTCAATTTACTGAATGTGTGGTGGTATTGAGCAAGGATTACCTTTAAGTGATCTGCAGAATAGTGTCTGTATTCTTTCTGGCATTCAGAAGGCACAGCCCAGGAGCCAGCTGTGGCATAGAAACATGTATGACCCACAAAGATATGTGTAGGACATGTTAGGCTACATATACTGATCAGAAGGTGCTGACTCCAAGATGGCTTCTGGTGTGTATCCTTCAGTCTTAAATCTCACATATTGAGTCATTGTTCTGCTTACAGAGTAGCAAAATTGCTTCTGACAGGTTCTTGATGATACCAGACTAAGTATTCACAGGTAGGCCAATAGTTGTATTAAGAAAAAAGAATGGAACTCGTCCAGCTGGTGAAGGGGCTCTCTGGCTGTGCAGCACTTCTTTTAGGAAAGCAGCCTAGGTCCAAGAGATGCTCTCCCTTCAGTGGCTGGCCCTTATACAAGTCCAGGATGGCTCCACCCTGGGTCTTGTCATGCAGGGATTGCAGGTGCAAATAATATGCCTGTGTGGGCCAGCCACACTCCTTCACCAAGTGCTCAATCAACAGTTCAAGCTCTGACCGAACAGTTCCCCTACAGTTGCCCTCTCTGAGGAAGGCTTTTGGAATACGGCTTTTCAGATAGGATGTTTCTCAATAATGCTAACCCACAAGGGTTTAAGAGCACTTAGAATTTATTTCTTTGTGGCATGAAGCTCAGTGTTTAAATCTATGTTCACAGAATCACAGAGTGCCCTCTGTTGAGAACACTGATGTTTGGATGCTGGCATCCCTAGAAATTTGATATATAAGAGACTACACAGACCTCTTAAGCATGACCCTCCGAGGGCACGAGTAGTTCAGTTAGAGGTGTGAAGAAACAATAGGGAATGCTTACAGGGACAGGTAGTAATAATATGAGCTTTCTTTTGTAGGTTTTCCAGGTCAGCCTGGCTCACCTGGTCTGCCAGGAACTCCTGGAACCCCTGGCCTGGATGGTTTTCCAGGCACACCAGGTTTACAAGGACAAAAAGTAAGTGTCTGCTGCTGATGCTGTTTTCTGTGACTGTTCATATGAACAGGACTCTGAGCAAATATCCTGCTTTTTATTGAAAAAAAAAAAAAAAAAAAAAGTGTTGGCCAAACTGTCCTTTATCTTGTGTTTCTTCTCACTGTACAGGCAAAAGAGGAAAGTAGATAAATTCTTGATGTTAACTCAGAATGGCTTGTGTTTATCCCCTGAAGTCATGTGTAGTGTTATTTTTCTGAATAGTTTAAATGCATTCATTGAATCAGTTCTTGGTTTTTTATGTACTGATTCCTAATCTGTCGTGTTTTTATGGCTAGGGTGAACCTGGAGTGGGTCTCCCTGGTCCTAAAGGATTACCAGGCATCCCAGGCCCAGCTGGCATCCCTGGAGAAAAAGGAAATCCAGGGCTGCCTGGCTTACGAGGTGAACAAGGATTCCCGGGTGTACCTGGACAACAAGGATTCAGAGGTAATATTGTCAGAAAAATAAAATACAGTTCTGTCTTTCTTTTTCTTTTTTATAGTTACTCCTCTGTAGAAGCAGCAAAAAGCCACTTAAATCCTACTGGCTTCCCAAGGTGTTTTCATTTTTAGTTTCTCTCTCCTCCTTTTCACCTACCACAACTACTAGCAAATGGCAAGCACCAAAAAGCAACCCTTTCCCTGAGCCCAGGCAGAAGGTATTAAAGTCTGAAATTTGGCCAAGTTTTCCAATTTGGAAACTTGTTGGCCAAGTCCAGCATTCTGTCCAACATTCTCAGCAAACAAGGTCTCAAGGACTCTGGTCTCTGTCTCCCAACAGGAGATCCAGGCCTCCCTGGATTACAAGGCTTGCCAGGCCCCCAAGGCTCACCAGGAGTGGGCCCACCAGGATTGCCAGGGCCCGCTGGGCAGCCGGGACCCGAAGGACCACCAGGTAAGAGAAAAATGCTCCCATGCTGATGATCGGAAGAGCTTTTGTTTGTTTGTTTGTTTTGCGTAAATCAGTGTTGATATTTGACACTGCTTTGCAATGAACTGCTTTGCAATATAAGATCTGTGATGGGGCCACGAAGAGCATGGCAGAAGACCTCATCCATCTGCTCTATAAAGCAGAGCAAAGTCTGAAAAAATGCCTGTCATTTTGTTCAGTCTCCTCAAGTTGCTGTGGCTAATACATACAGGATTGAGGCTGCAGGCAGGAAACGAGCAGTATTTCTGTTCTTTTGATGTAAATAGAGAAACTGACTTCAACTCTTCATTCAGAAATTTCTGAGAACATTCTTGGGTATGCTTGTCAACTATGTTCCCTGTTTTCTTCTAAAGACTAATCCCATGTCATTTGTTTTTCATAGGATTTCCTGGAATAAAAGGAGAAAGGGGCTTCCCTGGTATCCCAGGTCTAGATAGACCAGGACCAAAAGGCGATAAAGGTAGCCAGGGCCAGCCTGGAGTACCAGGGTCTGTGGGGTTACCTGGCCTGCCAGGTCCACAAGGATCTGTTGGACTGAAAGGATCAGCAGGTAAACATATTTACTTCTGGGAAGTAATCTACCTTGGAAACTGGTGTCTTCAACAACTGTTTTATTAAGTCCTGTTAGCATGCCCCTTCCCTCAATTAGGAATTGATCCATCAAAGAACCTGAGCTTAGGGAAAACGTATGGGCTGCTATCGACAAAGTTTTTCTGTAGATGTGTAGCTTTAACCTCATATTGAAATCTTTTGGTGGATGAAATACAGCTATCTGCAGGAATGAGGCTTTAATCTGCAGTAATGAAAGATGATTAGTCAGTGATAGAATGTGGTTTTAATAAAGCTTTTGTTGATGACAACACTGTTTTACTATATTCAGAAGTTTTAACAATCTGTCAAGAACCTATTACAAATAGTTTTATTCTGGTTTTTGTAACACTATTTTACTGTTGCTTTCTCTGTCATGCTACTTTAGATTAGATCATCCTTTCTGCAGCATTTTTCCTTGAGTAATCCCTAATATAACTGGGAGTAAATCATTCCACTTCTTGTATTTCTTTACAGTGCTTGCTTTATTTCTGTTATTCACTCTTTCATTTTGATTTCAGGAGCCAAAGGAGAAATGGGAGTAATGGGAACTCCCGGGTTGCCAGGGACTCCTGGACCAATTGGAGATCGAGGGTTGCCTGGTGAAAAAGGTAAGACAGAGATTTTCTCAAAATTTTCTAGAATGTTTTAAAATCAACTTTTTTCTCTGAAGCTGAAGACAAGTCTGAAAATAACCAAATACAGGGGAACCTTGAGAGTTCACTCACGAGATGGCCGCCGCATGGCATGAAATTTTGCAAAGTTGTATGGGAGGGTCATTGGCATGGTGGGACCCTGATCAAGCTCTTGATCAACTCGATGCGAGGCCGGTGCAGCTGCTGTCTTGGGCTGCACCCTTGATGCCAAGCCACGACCTTTGTGGTGGTTGTTTTCAGTGCAATCCACACGGGTCTACACTTCCTGGGTCAAGATCTTAGCGATGTTACTTAGGAAGTCCTGATTGCTATTGTTACGTGCCCTAGGAATTCCACCCCGACTCTTGAAACCCTTCTATGATCAACTGAAGGTCGTGAGTTCGTTCCTCAACATGGGGCACCAATTGTTGTCCCCCATTTTGAAGGTTCAGTCCACCTAGGACTAACAAAAGGGCTATTGCGACACTGACACCAATATGAGGATGCAGCAAATGGCGTTTATTGCAACTACACAGTGGTTTATATGCCCTACCTGCTTCATCTACGCCCCTAAAGCATGTGTCATATATCCATCACAGAGCAGGGGAGGTCCTGATGCTTCACATCCTGATACCCCGTTTATGCCTACTACAGCATATGCTTGGCCTAAGGAATGTTTTATGTCATGTAACATCCCTGTAAGCTAGAAATGGTATAATCTAGAAAGCCATAACCTAGGAACAGTCATGTATTTGGGCACTGAGACAAGATTTCTGGTCTGTTCTTCAACAACATAAGGACTGGCTAGGTAAGAGCATGCTATGGGTATTTCTCCCAGAAAAATGCTGTGTTTTAAGTTATAAATAGCCAGCAGGAGGGACTTAATTCATATCAATTGGTACCCTATTTTTAAATTCTTAGCCATCTCTAGTGTTTGGCAACCCTGCACATAGTAGGGGGGTAAAAATTAGATGATCATTTTGGTCCTTTTCAATCCAGGCCATTCTATGATTCTATGATTCTTAAGCTTCTATTGCCACTGTTTTGAGAGAGTCTAAAACTAATGGCTGTGAAGTAGGAAAAAATACCACTTTTTTTCAGTAGAGATATTGTGTAGTCCTTGCATTAAAAAAATCTGTATCTGAGATAGGTGTTCCAGAGCATGTTAGCCCATGCTCAAGGTCTGAATAAATAGTTGTTCTTGTCTACTAAATACCTCTGCAAAATTTTATACTCCACTATAATGTTCTGTGCTTTACAGGTAGCCAAGGTTTGAAAGGCGTGGTTGGACCACAGGGTGATCCAGGTGTCAAAGGGGATAAAGGTGAAGCTGGTCTTCCGGGAATACCTGGAAGCATGGACACCATGGATATGGTTAGTCTCAAAGGCCAAAAAGGAGATCCTGGAGAAAAAGGTAACTTCTGTCTCTAATTAGGTACAGTTAGAGCAGTGGCACTTTGAGTTTAGTTGTATCTTAGCTTTAGATAACAGGTTTTAAAACAAGGTTTAAGAATTTCACACAGAAAATGCAAATCTTTTTCTAGCATCCTCAACTTCATAGAAATAAAGACTAAACACAGACAGAGTTTTGGTTGGATGGAAGAAACTAGAGCTTGTTTAAAGAGTAAAGCATGTCTTTCATGTAAATAATAGAAACAGCGTTGCTTTAAAGACCATCTGATAGCAACCTGAGAGATGGAAGGGAGCTACAGAGATAATGTAATCTTCCATTAAATCTTTAAAATTTCATCTTTTTTTTCTGAAGTAATTACAATTCTTACCCCTTCTGAATTCTTCCCAACTTCCAAGTTGCAGTGCACTGTGCTGAAACAACTGAAGTAATTCAACTCAGGTCCTGTTGGAAGGAAATTTACCTTATTTGATGCTTATTTGATTTAGTTGCTGACTTGGTTTGTGATTAGCTATAATCCTTAATCATTTTCTCCTTGACTACTACTTACCTTTTTGGAACACTCCTTGCAAAAAATGTAGTGTATTGCACTTTTTAAATTTCATGATGATTATTTCCTATCTGTTCTCCAACTCTTCAAAACCTTTTCACAGCTAATCCTCTCTTCTTTTCATGCCTATCCAGTGTGGTGAAATATACAGACTACCCTAATAAATTCTCTGTTGGGCTCAGGACAGAGCCCTTGAGACTCCTTTCCAGTTTCACAGTGAATAACTATACTTTGCTATATTTAAACTGTGAGTACGGGAGAGTTTCCCAGTCTAGCTATCTGTTCTCTCCATGTCTGTCTACTCATCAAAGTGAGACCTGGGCTCTTGTGTCCTGTCTGAGATTCAAAGAAACATAGGATGTGAACAGACAGCTTGAACAGCCTAGTGTCAGAAACTGCGAGGAAGGGCAGGGGCAAGTGTGGAGTGCATCTGCTTCTACACTGAGATGCAGCTTCTCACAGCATTTTTGTATTTGGTGAGGCTCTTAGCCTGTAACAGTTTCACTTGGGTATCTTTCTCTCATTTGCTCCTGATCTTGGTACAGTTGTTGGTTGTGAAAAACTAATTTTAAACGAATCTACATAGGTTGTTTTTTCATTACTTTCTTTTCTGCTGTAGGTCTGTAGGTTGATTGGTTGATAGTTTTATTTCCTTTCCAGAAATCAATATCAGACACAGTGGTTACATGTGTATAAAGAAGTTTATAACGTTAAAGGTGTTTTACCATTAGGCAGAACTAAGGAAACAGGACTTTTCTGCCTGTGAACTGGTTGCTCACAAATACCTGCTTAGACAGCAGAACAGCCAAATCAAGTAATTTTTGTTAATACCTTTTATTGTCTGGCACATAAAAAATAACTCATTAATTCTCTCAACAGTTTGCAGTCTTCTCTCAACACTGGTTTGACTGGAGAGTTGTGTTTTAATCAGGTGTGACTCTATTGTAGAATGTACATGATGCTTGAATACGTCCATTCCCTTGATCAGAAGAAAGAAGCAACAGTGACAAAAATTTACTAGAAGGACCATTATATGTCATGACATATTTGCTAAAAATCATCTGTTTGTCTTCTTGGTGTCTAGGGGACCTTGGGCTACCAGGAGAAAAAGGGTTACGTGGGGAATATGGAGAACCAGGAATTCCAGGAAGGGATGGTGAACCTGGTACTCCAGGACAACCAGGTATGGCTGAAGCTAGCAATAGATTGTTAAAGGTTGTTAAATAAAGTACTGTAAATGATGTTCACTAATGGAACTCTTAATTTCTCTGCTCTCCTTAGGACCAAAAGGAGATCAGGGTCCCCCAGGGTACCCAGGAGATCCAGGAATTCCAGGACAAAAAGGATCAGTTGGTGAAATGGGTTTGCCAGGTACTGACTGCTAAGAATTTTTTTTTTTCCTTAAGTTAATCTGGAACTTTATGAGAAGCCTATATAGAGTGTTAGTTGATGTGGATCTACTGAACAGAGAAAGTATTTGCAGTGCCTGAACTGTAGGCGCTGGAGATGTTGCTTTTTCAGTCCTCTTCTTGGCATACAAATAATTCTCATTCAGTAGCTTCTTAAGTTTCTATGTGTAAGTCCTTTAACTGGGTAGTAAGTGGTACTTTGTGCTCTGAAAAGAAAGGGCATATGGAGTATTTATGCTTTTGTTGCAAGTGGGCAGTTTTTCAAGTGGTATCTGTCTGTCTGTCTCTCTGTCTCTGCTAGCATGTGAACTGCTTTAAGCTTCTAGTGTATTTTCCCCCTTCTAAAAAGTTCAGTGAGTTCCAGTGTACTGAACACTATTTACAAACTGCAGTGCTTTGGGGTTGTCGTGGTGGAAAGGATTTGTAAAGAACAGAGTGAAGAATAAACTTGGTCTCAACAAGGAAACTTTATCTCCATTCAGATGGCCTTCTGCCTATCTAGGAAATCAAAGATAGAAAACAGAAATGGTGGAGGGACACAGGAAAATCTGCTACAGCAAAGTCTCTTTGTCACTCTTGTCCTGTTAGATATGAATCAAAGCAACACAAACTTTTTTTCAAATCATATTATTATCAATAGCTCTGTTTTCTACTAACCCAAGATTAGAACTTCTCTTATCAGGAGAGTTTATCTTTCCATAAAAAGTCCCCTTAAGGTGATGGATCTCAGAATTGAACTTACTAGCTACTGTAATTAGATATACTTCTTTTCTAGCTCTAAGTATTTTAGGCATAGCTGAAAAAGCCTTGTCAATACTGCTAAGGTGCCACTAACTCTCATACACGCATTTTTCCTTTTCTCTTGCTAGGAACACCTGGAGAAAAGGGTCTGCCTGGAATACCAGGTTCACCAGGCACACCAGGGTTCCCTGGGCAAAAAGGTGAAAAAGGAGACAAAGGAGCAGCAGGTTTTCCTGGAATTGGCTTTCCAGGATCTCCTGGTGAGAAGGTATTCACTTACACCCCTAAGGCTTCAATTATCTTGTTTCTGCTGACTAACTCATTTTAAAAGATGCCTTTGGCCTTTAAGCTATTTTGTTGTATGTTCTATTATGCTCATTTAAATACCTGATGAAAAACTTGAATATATGCAGATTTAGAGGAATTCTATTTGATGGGACCACTACTTTGAGAGTTTTCATTTATTCTATCTCTCCAGAATAAGCTAAATTTACATTGCTAGAAATGTGGAGGAGGGAAAGAACTTTTAAAAACACTGAGGAAATAAATTTTTAAAAGGCTTCTTACAGACAGATCAAATAGGGATGCTGAAGTATTTTTTCTGTACTTTTACAAAGATATTGGGAAGCTGAAAAAAGCTGTAAAAATGCTCAGATAATACAGAAAACAGCACTGTATTACTATAGTCTGTGAAGTTAATTGCACTTATAACAGTATTCTAATAGGATTCTCATTTGTTTCACCTTGCTTTTTCTAGTTACACAATGACAGTAATCCTGAATTTATAAGTAAAAATTGTAAAAATAAAGCTTACTAATCTGGCAGTAAATTTACTGAAGTCTTAAAAAAGACTTTTTTCTTTCTTTTTTTTTTTTTTTTTTTTAAGATGATTAAGTGTAATCAGCAAGTTATAAGGCTAATTTGGAAAAGCCTTTGTAAAATCCATCACAAAAATGCATGGAAGAGTGCTCGTATTCATGCGCAGCTATTAAGCAATTGCTAAAAAGTCAATGTTTCTGATAGTGGAATTTAATGCTCACTTTAATCTTATATTACTTTGTTTCTGAATGGAAAAAGAGTGAAATTGTTTTTAATCCAGTATCTAAGAGTGAGTGATGTCTACCACTGCGAGCAGAAAATGTTGTTTATGAATTAATGTGCGGTTTTTATAATGTTGCTACTTCTAGGGAGAACCAGGAAGAACAGGTAGTCCAGGCTTATCTGGAGACAAAGGTGAAAAGGGTAATGCAGGAATTCCAGGAATGCCGGGTTCTCCAGGTCCCAAAGGATCCCCTGGCATGGCAGGATTTCCAGGCAAGTTTTGAATGCTTTGATAAAACAGAAATTGCAGTGAAACAAATATTTTCAGTCTTAGTTTCAGCATATGAACCCACGTTTTCTTGCTTTCTTTAGGGAGCCCAGGCCTCCATGGAGCAAAGGGTGAAAAAGGACTTCCTGGCTTAAGTGGCATCCCAGGTTTAAAAGGAGAACCAGGTAGAGGAGAACTATAAAACATAAAATGCTCCTTAAAGTATTATTCACCTCCAAGCAGTAGCTAAACTAAATACTGTGGCCTTCTACGTTCATTCTGGCTCAGATATTTCCTGTTATATTTGTTCATTTCATGGAGGAATACACACGGTGCTATTTCCCAGGTATATGTGAGTCAGTGTAGCACATGGCTGTTAACACTGTTTGTGGAAAGGATTTTACTACCCTCTGCAAGACTAGTTATTGCTATAATCATTAGTTACATTTGTTTTGAGTGTATTTAAAAACAATAAATGGGCCCAAACCTGAATCACCGTGTTGAGCATCATTACAAAGACAAGGAGCATAACTTCATTGTTGTCAGAAGTGTAACAATGTTTTTGAACTTGGCGCCTACTGTTCTTAGTTTGGTGACCATAGGATACACCACCTCATGGAATGTGGGCCATGTGATTCACAAGTCTTTGCAGGACTTCCTACACAAAACTCTCTGGGATTCACTGAAATTATCTATGTGGAACTCAGAGTAGTTGAGCCCTGACTTGTGCTGGCTTAATTCAGAAATAACTTCAGAGAAAAGTTACACTTCAGTCATCATACGTTATCTCTGATCTTTGTGGGAAGAGAAGAATAAGTTAATCTTTCATTTAGAGAGAAAAGTGTGTAAAAACAAGTCTGATTCATAGGTAAAATGAAAATGGCAATGGTTTTTCAGGTGAACCTGGTGTTCCTGGTCCTGCTGGTGCCATTGGTCAGAAGGGTGAACCAGGCTATGATGGGATTCCAGGCACAGCTGGTGCAAAGGGTGAACAAGGTACTGTGATTGTCATGTTATGCTTATGTGTCACAAAAATGCTCAAACTGGCTAAGCAAGAGTAGCTGAGAGAAGAATATGCTGGTTTTGAGATACTTTATCCTTAACCTGGAACCTAGAAAAATGGAATTAGTATGAATTAGTACTGAAAACTACTGACTATCATTCCTCTGTAAAGCTGGTGATACAGATGAGCAACTGTGTTTAATTGGTGTAATTGTGAACGATTCTTTTTCACAAAAGCTAGCATTACTTTAAAAAATTTTTATGTTTTGGAATTAGTTTCCCTTTGCAAGTCAGCTGGGAAATAATGTATTGTCTTCCCTTAGAGTAGAATTTTCAGACAGGATCCATTGTGCTTGATGCACTCCAATCATGCAACAAAGATGGCCTATGCCCTGAAGAACTTTTGTATAAACTGTTTATTTAGATTTAATGTTTGTTGAATAGAGTTTTGTTCATTACAGCTCAAGTGTAATAGCTGTCCTATCTTCTCATCTTCTGCTGCCCCTGTATTCCAGGTGTTCCAGGTAGAGGACTTCCAGGATTTCCAGGTGCAAAGGGAGATAAAGGTAAAACACTTCTTTGAGCAAGTGGCCAACCTCCCTCCCAACTTTCTATAAACATAATTCTGTCATTCAGACATACTTGTTACTTCATTATTTTACATGCTATACCTTTTCAGAGCAGGCAGAAACTCAGAGGCTCAAATACTAATTTCTGTTACAGTGGCAGCATCTTGGACATGAGTTAGATATGCCCTAAAATAGGTAATTACTCATAGTGTGGAATTTACTGCAAGCTGTGCTGTGATGAGGTAATATAAATAACTCCTGTATTTGTGTGCTGTGTTTTTGATTCCAATTATTTCTGTTTTCCTACTAATTTTGTAAGAATTGAGGTCTGGTAAGAACCTTTGCACTAGACAGCTTAAGGTAACAGTTTGTGGTCAAGATACCACGGTCATTTATTTTCTTTGAGTCTGTTGTGCAGCCTTGATACAATCATATTTATTGCTAAAATAGATATTCTCTGTAGCTCAGTAGAGCACGTCTAAACTATGTACAGGAGCATGGTGCAGAGGTGCCAAAAATCAGAGACCAAATGAGGTCTTACTGAAAACTATCATTATCTGAACTCAAAGCTTACTACGTTGAGTATAGGCACGTCGTTACCACAATTTGAAGACCACTTCTGGTTTTCACAACATGTGTCAGTACATTGAGCTGCGAGATTGGCTCGATCAGTTTGAGTCCGTACTTGTTCAAAGTGTCTGTATGCACCATGTTCCACTTATGAAATAAGTACGTCCTAGAAACTAGACTGCAATAGATACAGTACTGAAACTCCATCAGACTGTCACTGATTAAGAAAAAGAGTTGAATACAATTAAAGGATTTTCAATTTTGAAAGTGCAGAAAATAAAAAAGATTCATCTAGTTTCCATCTATAAAATCTGTGTCATGACAGATTCAGGAGAATTCACATCAGCTTGAAACATCACTGTCTTATGTAATTCATCCTGTAAGTACAGGATACTTGTGTAGATAATCAATAGTGATGAACCATCACTTTAGAACATTGTATTTACCATCTTGGAGAATTAACAGTCACTCTGATTGCTCTTGCATTAGAGAATTATTTTAAAAAGCAAATTTTCTAGTCTCAGCTCAGTAAGGCATGTAAGATGCTAGACTATGAAATCACTTTTCCCATCCTGCCCATTTTGGGCATTTTGCCAACACAGGTCATTTAAAAACACCTAGTCTTAGAGTAAGTAGAAATCCAACTGTTATCATTTGTGTTCCAAAAGTATTGTATTTCCAAAAAGCAAGTCTCTCTTCTATTTAGGCAAGGAGCTGGGGAAGTATTCTTTATGCATTTTATTTCTCTTACTATAATGCTTTATACTAGCTATTCTATATCTTTTTCTTAAATTGTAATCTAAAATTCAACTAAATTGCAAATATTCAGTATTTGTACAATCTTGAAAGTAAGTACTAAGTTTTATCTGGGTCATAGTAAGCATACTCCCTTTCTCTCCAATAGCAAGTTCTTTAGTGCTTATTGAAGTAAAGCATTAATTACTTGCATGTGACAATAATAATTGTAATGAAATAAGGATTCAAGGGGTTTTCTTCCTCATGGAAGGGCTGACAGAGATATTAAAGGTTCATCTGTTTTTATAGTGAATGCAAATATCCCAGTGGTCAGTTTAGCTAACAAAAGATATTTTGGTTAACCTACTCTTTTTTCTCATTTCATGTCAATGATATAGAGAATAATACACTTTTCCTGAAGTTATGCATTTTTTATGCGAATATATAAAGGAAAGGTTAATATTTTCTTAAGAAATAAAGCTTATTATAAGAAGATAATAAAGGAGAACATTTCATTGACTGTGATCTTTTCTCTAATCAAATTTTGGGTTTCTATTCAACTTTTAGGTGCGAAAGGAGAAGTGGGTTTCCCAGGATCCCCAGGAATCCCAGGGATTCCAGGCTTAAAAGGAGAACAAGGGTATGCTGGCCCACCAGGCCCTAAAGGCAACCAAGGTCTTCCTGGACTACCAGGAAGTGCAATTGAGGGTCCTAAAGGAGACAGAGGACCCCAAGGCCAACCTGGCCTACCAGGTAATTCTTCGTCTTAATCTATTGCTGTTAATCAATTTTCCCACTAATTAATATTTTTTTTATCCTCTTCTCAGAAACCAAGGAACAGCTATCCTTCGTAAGCAGTTTGGGATTCTGTCATAGGACAGACAGATTTGATATCCTCAGGCTGTTAGCTTTTTCCAGAAATTCTTCTGACATTCAGAAGTTTGCCTCTCATTTCCGTCTGTTTCCCTCTAGGCTTTATTTACTCATTTGGGGCAGCCACAGCTGTATGTTCCTCTGTCCTGGAGTGTTAATCTTTTTAAAAATTGCCTGTGTGGCCTTACCATAACAAACACTCTGTGCTGGAGGTTAAGGAGGAGAGCAGAGTAGAGCTGAAATACATTTCTAGCACATTTATACCTGAGAATCTACAGTATGTTTTTCTGCTCATATAGAACTCTGTACATTATTGTCTATGAATCAGACATAACAGATGATAGGTGCCCAATCAGATGGATAATTGTGCACACCTCTGCAACAGATTCTCCTGCATATTTTCTTGAAATACTGTTGATGATTATTTTAATTCTACCTTTCTGCATTTTGAGCCAGCTCGAACTCCAGAAGGTACTGCCCTGTACTTGCTTGTACGGAGCAAATTTTGCCATTAAATATTTTCCTTTTCCTCTGGTCTGTAGGTTTACCAGGTCCAACAGGGCCACCAGGACCTCCAGGTCTGAAAGGGGCTAAAGGAGAGCAGGGGAGTGATGGCTGGCCTGGAACTCCTGGAGGTCCAGGAGATAAAGGCGATCCAGGTTTCCAGGGACTGCCAGTAAGTAACTTTCAGCACGCTATCCAGACTTGCAGAAACCTGGTTCTTATAATTAATGAGTATATTAATCACAGATGTCTCATGTTCATGATAATGATACTTTACGCTCAAAATGACTTTGGACTTAGTGCTGACAATGTAAAGTCAGTTTCAAAATGTGGGATCTTGGCTATTTGTCTTTGAGAGCATCATTTTATGATATGTGCTCTAAGCATAGTATATATCAAATTAGCATTCCAGTATACTTTTCCTTCAAACTGTTAAATTTGGGAATTCTAAAGTTTTTTGCAGTCTGATAATCCACTTCAAGACTGTTTTTTAAGAATGAGAAATGGCAAAGAATTTTGATTGCATGTCTTCGATCAGAACAAAATGCTTTAGTGTCCTTCAGCCACAATGCTCAGCATCAGTTCATCAGTCCAATTTGAAATGCACCAATGAGACTTATTTCAATACTAAACTTCCTCTTGTGGAGCTTAAGATGAGTTTCTGATGTCTTCATCCTTTTCCATGTGACTACCCAGATTAGGTATCAGATTAAATCACTTGTAGAGGTCTGCTCGTACTTGGAAACCCAAATTAAAGGTTTACTAAACTAAAGGAAATTAAGCTAAATAATGAGTGAGTGATACAACCAATCTGAAAAGTCTATCCAAAAAAAGGAAATGCAGAAGTCAGATCCTGAAATGCAAACCCCATTATAAATTAATCCATTTTACAATTGTAAACTAAACCAGAAGCTATTAAGAAGCTCCAAATTTTACTGAGAATGTCTGACTCTTGATTCACTGTCTTCTCAATGAATGGAAGCATTTCTGATTTGTGCTGCAGAAGTCTCTGTAATGATGCAAAGCAAGGGCCATTTCTTTAAAAAATTCTATATACTGTGGTTATATGGCTACAAGAAACCAGGTAACTTGGCATTATGAATGCCTCCCTTGCCACTCAAAGGGTAGGATTTCTTTCATTTAACTTAGGAATCCTTACTGTTGACATTCATTTTTGAGATAGTCATTTCTTCTTCCTTTATAGTCAGTGAAAACATTAGGGAACCATTTTTCTTACCTTAACATAAACATCTAACCTGCATTAGATGATGTGTATCTATTCTACTGCTATTGTGAAATGAGATGAATCAGTGTTATTTTTCACTGAGTACTTAAGTCACACCTCCAACTTCTGATTGGTAGTTTACTTAGGAAAGGGATTTTGTTTCTTTCCTCTACACGTGTTCTACATTATATTATAGAGGGGACTGTCATTACTGTGTTGCTTCAGGCTTGGGTTAGCAATTAGTTGGGGAAAAACTTTAAGCTGTATTTGAAAGCGTTTTGCAAGTGAGCTGCAATAGATGAAAGAAGCAAAGCATGTTGGCAGTTAGGTAAGTAGCTATTTACAGTATCTTCTGAAACACGGGCTTGGTTTTCCTTGAAGTGAAGCTGTTATGAACTTGTCATTAATTTCAGTGGGGCAGTTTGTAACAGTGAAGGCCGAAGGAAGATTTCATATTGTTTAAAAAGTTCTTTAGTGTTTTGGCCCTATTGAAAAGTGAAAACCTGAAAAGGTTTATAAATTTTTAAGTACATTTAATTTCATTCCATGCGTGGTTGTAGAAGTTTTTAAGTCTGCTCTAATCTGGAATTACCTTATTTGATTATCTGTCCACTGTCTGGTGGAGAACCACTGAAATTAGTGTCTCATTTGCTGATATTTGTGCTTGCTAATGTTTCTCATGATGGTGTGGTGTATGACTGAAGAATTATTTGTTAACTATATTGTTAATGAGATACCTTATTCTGATCTAGTATTTTGTGAGGCAAAAATAGCTTAATAAGGTACCAAACTTGTTCATGTAGGAGAAGCTTCTTCTGTGATCACTGCAGAGAATGATTCCATAAATGTAATGACTCTTCCCTCGTATTATTTTTTTCATAGGTTTCCAAAACTAAACAGGCTATTTCAAAGTCATGTCACAATAGTGTAAGATAACTCTACTTCACTTTCTCTCTTGTACAGGGTAGTCCTGGTTTGCCAGGAGGTGCTGGTGAAAAGGGTGATCTAGGGCCTCCAGGTGTCCCAGGTGTTCCAGGTGAGGAGAAACTTTGTCATGTTCCAAAAAAGCTGGATCAGTCTTTCAATTTCTTCCTCTCTCTCTCTCTCTCTCAAAAAAAAAAAAAACAAAAAACAAACAACCAAACAAAAACAACAGCAACAACAAAGCTTGGAGAGTGTTGACTTTGTTTACAGGACATTTGAAACAGAACATTGAAAGCTGCATCAAAAAGCAATCAAGAATATTGGGATTTTTTTTTAATTATTATTATTATTATTTTTTTTTTAAATCTTCTTAAATCCTGTTCTCTTTCTTGACCAATTTTAAGTGCAGGTGTTCTTTAGAAAATAGATGCAAATTCCATTGTTTGGACATCACCACTCAAGAATCTTTAGGATTTTCTTGAGTGGGAGAGGCAAGTGTTATGGCTGTATTGGAGGAAACATGGATTCAACATGTCTTCTAAATTGTTGTTCTGTCGTCATCACATACATGAGAACACTGTATGTAGAAAAAAATATAAAAAAAACCTACTAGTTTACAAAGAACATTAATTAAATAAAGAGAAACTTATATTCAGTCATCGATTCTTTAGTGACAGGGCATTTGGTACTTGCGTGAATAAAGTTGTGGTTCTTGGGATCATACCTGATTATTCTGAACCTATGCTTTCAAATAAAGGAACTATTGAGTATTCACATAAACATTCTCTTTGGCTTCAGGTCCAAAAGGATCTGCAGGCTTCCCAGGCCTCAAGGGTGAGCGAGGTGACCAAGGTCTTCCTGGATCTAAAGGTATGATGTGAAGACTAGCTGCTCCTTCTGTTATTTCCTTTGTTCACAGATTTTGTTATTAAAATGGTTATTTTCAACTAACCAATGCAATATCTCCACCCTGCTTTTATTAGGTATAAAAAAGGTAGAATATGAAAACAGATGCTGTGGTATCACTATCTACTTGTTCAGATTAGTTTTGAGTATCGAGTAGAGCTTTGGGTAGTTTGGAAGATCAATATTGAGGTTTTCATAGTATTAGATTCTTCAGATAGGAATATAAGGTAACTAATTAATTTTCTATTAATTTTCAGGTTTACAAGGCCCACCGGGCCCCCCAGGTGCTTTTCAGCTTATCAAAGGGGATCCTGGCTTACCTGGCCCAGTAGGACCAGTTGGTCTCAAAGGATTCCCAGGACTTCCAGGTCCCAAAGGACAGCAAGGTGAGAGATTTGTAACTTGCCAGTAGAGTTACCTTTTAAGTAATGCAAAAATGGGCCAGTGGTAGGCTAGATACTGGAAGATTTTTGGTGTACCGCTATCCGGTTTTTTATAAGCCACTCAAGTTTTGTTAGCCGAGAAGGAAGAGAGTACTTCTCTTCAAAGAGCTCTTCCAAAGCAGTGCCAGAAATAAACGCCTTCCTAGTGATTTTCTTCGGCTCTCTCTGTAGTCATCACACCCATATCTGAGATCAGTGGTAAACAAGATGACATGCAACACTTCCCAGGAGGTATTTGGTTGAGTGTCTTCTGTCTTAAGCCTTGAATCCAAACTTAATTGCTGTATATCTCCCTGTGAGGGCAAGCCTAAGGAAAAACACCTTGATCCTGGAGAGGAAAGGGCTCCCTGGGAAAATTTGTTACATGGTCCTCAACTTTCACTCTTAGCCCAAACACTGCAATTCCTGTAAAGAGAAGGTGAACTGCAAAAATAAAACACAATGGGAATAAGGGAGCAAAGGGCTAGACTACACAGGAGTATGTACCCTTCAGAGTGACAGGGCATGGAGAGTTGGAGCTCAGAAGCATTCTTCAGCTATTAAGATTTTAAGGGAAAGCTTTATTCCTGATCATTTTTTTAAGAAGAGGAAAAGGAATTATGGTGGAATACAGTGATACTTTTCCTTCTATTTAATACAGAAGAAAATATGTAAATTCGCTTTTGAAGGTAGGATCAAACTTTGTGACTACTGCCCCATTGCCATTTTGGGCCCCTCACTACAGGAAAGACATTGAGGCCCTGGAGCGTGTCCAGAGAAGGGCAACAAAACTGGTGAGGGGTCTGGAGCACAAGTCTGATGAGGAGCAGCTGAGGAAGCTGGGATTGTTCAGTCTGGAGAAGAGGAGGCTCAGGGGAGACCTCATTGCACTGTACAACTTCCTGAAGGGAGGCTGTGGTGAAGAGGGGTTTGGCCTCTTCTCCCAGGCAACGAACAGGACACGGGGTAATGGCCACAAGTTGTACCAGAGGAGGTTTAGGTTAGACATAAGGAAGAACTTTTTCTCTCAGAGAGTGGTCAGGCACTGGAATGGCTGCCCAGGGAGGTGGTGGAGTCGCCGTCCCTGGCAGTTTTTAAGAGGTGTCTGAATGAGGAAGTGTGAGAGATGGCTTAGTGCTTGTGGTAGCAGTATGAGAAGATGGTTGGACTAGATGATCTTATAGGTTGTTTCCAACCTTGTGATTCTAGGATTCTATGATTAGAAAGTAGGGTATGCTATCTCAGTGACTGGGCACAGCATGCGTTTGCTTGTATGGGTTCTGTTGCTGTTCTGTAGCAGTTAGTTCAGTGCAATAATAAAATGTTACTTTTTAAAGAAAAGGACAGCTGTGACTTACTAAAGCTACTAATATGCCACAGAAAGTCCGGTATAGTACTGGTAGTGTTAATTTATTTTTCACAAAGTTGGACTTACTGAGTTTATGTAGTACTCAAAGCATCGGCTGATGTTGAAACTAATGAAAGGAAGACACAGATAGATGTCTGAAAATCAGTTTTTCGTTTTTCTAGTTTTTCTGTTGTTTGTCACCCTACCTTTTGTGGTATATTTTTGAATGTGTTGTATGATAAGCAGAGGGAAGAGACTGCTGTCTTTCCTTTTCATAATCCAGACAAACACCAGTTGTTTTAGAAGCACACACTCTGCTTATTTTTTCTGTTCTGTTTGTTTCTACTACAATGATTTTACCTGCTCTAACCTACTTATTTGCTGAAGTATAAACACTGAATCTGAATGAGCATAGTCTATGCAGAAATGTGCCAGTGCTGTCTGCTACATCAAAAGCTGGAAGTCAGAACGGACGTAACAGAGAGAATTCAGTAATAACTATCCTTTGTTTTTAAACAGGAGCAACAGGACCTTCAGGTGTACCTGGACCACCTGGTAGTCCAGGGTTTGATGGCAGACCTGGGCAAAAAGGAGAAGTTGGTCCTTATGGTCCCCCAGGTAAGCAAATGACTTGTTTGAAGACTTGATGCCTTCATAGAAAAATAACACAAGAGATTAAGTATGAAATACCTACTCTTAGTTCTTTAGATATATAGGCAGAGCTAAACAGCACAGGTGGTTGACAAGATCTGAAACTGTCCGCAGGTGCTGCAGGAAAAGCAGATAGATGTTAAATTCCAGTAGATGATCTTTAAGGTCTCTTCCAACCCAAACCATTCTGTGTTTCTATTATGAGAGAGAGGGAAGATAATATGGTCACAGTATCACTAAGATATTGTTGCTTCCAAGATTTTACTGACATCTGAATGTTTCACAAAAGGTAAGTTTTAAAAATTGTTGTATGTTTTGAACAATTCAATTGTTTTCTAAAGTTTATTAATAGTTAAACCAATTCTTGAGATTCTGTTATGTGGTATAATTACAACTAGATAAAATTCAACTCTCAGATACCAGGTGATGCTAGAGATT